>NW_020174422.1:312899-440267 GCF_003031525.2 Neophocaena asiaeorientalis asiaeorientalis | reverse complement strand
TTTCTTTGTATTTAATTTTTGACAGTTTGATTAATATGTGTCTTGGTGTATTTCTCCTTGGATTTATCCTGTATGGGACTCTCTGTGCTTCCTGGACTTGATTAACTATTTCCTTTCCCATATTAGGGACGTTGTCAACTATAATCTCTTCCAATATTTTCTCAGTCCCTTTCTTTTTCTCTTCTTTTTCTGGAACCCCTATAATTCAAATGTTGGTGCGTTTAATGTTGTCCCAGAGGTCTCTGAGACTGTCCTCAGTTCTTTTCATTCTTTTTTCTATATTCTGCTCTGCAGTAGTTATTTCCACTATTTTATCTTCCAGGTCACTTATCCGTTCTTCTGCCTCAGTTACTCTGCTATTGATCCCATCTAGAGTATTTTTCATTTCATTTATTGTGTTGTTCATCGTTGTTTGTTTCATCTTTAGTTCTTCTAGGTCCTTGTTAAATGTTTCTAAGAGGCCTGTGCAAGTCTCCTGATGGGAGGGACTGGTGGTGGGTAGAGCTGGCTGTTGCTCTGGTGGGCAGAGCTCAGTAAAACTGTAATCTGCTTGTCTGCTGATGGGTGGGGCTGGGTTCCCTCCATGCTGGTTGTTTCGTCTGAGGTGACCCAACACTGGAGCCTACATGGGCTCTTTGTTGGGGCTAATGGCAGACTCTGGGAGGGCTCATGCCAAGGGGTACTTCCCAGAACTCCTGCTGCCAGTGTCCTTGTCCTCACGATGAGTCATAGCCACCCCCCGCCTCTGCAGGAGACCATCCAACACTAGCAGGTAGGTCTGGTTCAGTCTCTTATGGGGTCACTGCTCCTTCCCCTGGGTCCTGATGCGCACATTATTGTGTGTGTGCCCTCCACGAGTGGAGTCTCTGTTTCCCCCAGTCCTGTTGATGTCCTGCAATGAAATCCTGATTGCCTTCAAAGTCTGACTCTCTAGGATTTCCTCCTCCTGTTGCCAGATCCCCAGGTTGGGCAGCCTGACGTGGGGCTCAGAACCTTCACTCCAGTGGGTGGACTTCTGTGGTATAAAAGTGTTCTACATTTTGTGAGTCACCACCCAGTAGTTTTGTGATTGCACCCCTCCTACCATCTCATTGTGGCTTCTCCTTTGTCTTTGGATGTGGGGTATCTTTTTTAGTGAGGTAGTGTCTTCCTGTTGATGATTGTTCAGCAGTTCATTGTGATTCTGGTGCTCTCACAAGAGGGAGTAAGAGCATGTCCTTCTACTCCACCATCTTGAACCAATCCATCCAAAACAATTTTTAAAGAACTCAAATCACACTTCCTGACTTCAGACTATACAACAAAGCTACAGCAATCAAAACAGTATGGTACTAGCACAAAAACAGACACACAGATAAATGGAACAGAATAGACAGCCCAGAAATAAACCCACGTACTTATGGTCAATTAATCTACAACAAAAGAAGCAAGCATACATACTGGAAAAGAGCCTCTTCAACAAGTGGTACTGGGAAAACTGGACAGCTACATGTAAGAGAAATGAAAGCATTTTCTCAAACCATCTACAAAAACTCAAAATAGATTAATACCTAAATGTAAGACCTGAAACCATAGAACTTCTAAAAGAGAACATAGGTAGAACACTCTAACATAGATCCGGAAAAAATTTTGCTACAATTTGTCTTATAAGGCAAAAGACACAAGAGCAAAAATTAATGGGACCTAATTAAAGCTTTTGCACAGCAAAGGAAACCATTAATGAAAAGAAGATCCTACTGAATGCAAGAAAAATACCTGTAAATGATATGTCCAATAAGGGGTTAATATCTAAAAGATATGAATAGTTTATACAACTCAAGATAAAAAAAACCAATTAAAAAATAGGCAGAAGACCTGAATAGACATTGTTCCAAAAAAGATATACAGATGGCCCACAGGCATATGAAAAGATGCTCAACATCGCTAACCACTAGGAAAATGCAAATCAAAAACACAATGAGATATCACCTCACACCTGTCAGAATGGCTCTCCTCAAAAAGAACACAAACAACAAATGCTAGCAAGAATGTGGAGAAAACAACCCCACCCAACAACTTGTAAGCACCAGTGTTGTGATGCCTCAGGCCAAACAACCAATTGGGCAGGGACACAGTCCCACCCATCAGCAGTAAGGCTGCCTAAAGGCTTCCTGAGCCCATAGCCACCTCTAGACACATCCATAGACACAGCCCTGCCCACCAGAGGGCCAAGACCCAGCTCCACCCACTATTGGGCAGGCACCAGCCCTACTCTCGAGGAAGCCTTCACTAGCCTCTAAATGAGCCTCACCCACCAGGGGTCAGACACCAGACACAGGAAAATTACAATCCAGCAGCCTGTAGACCCAGCTACCCACAGCAGGCCAGACCCTACTCTGTGACCATCTGGGCCCTGTCCACTAGCAGACCAATGCAAGCTTCAGGACACCCCAGACCCCACACTCAACTGTGTTAGAAATTGCCCTAACAGTATCCACCACCCCAACAATCTGAAATGAGCTCTGGGATCCCTGGGCCCTGCAGCCAGATTCCAAGAACCAGCTCTACCTGCCAGCAGTCCAGCACTAACCCCAGGATCTGGCTTCACCTGCCAGTGGGTGGACAACAGCCCGAGTCTTCCAGACTCTGACTCTGCCAACCACTGAGCCAGCACTAGCCCCAGGGCCCCCTAGGGTTCTGCAGCCAGCTGCCTTGTGACCAGGTCCTGCTAAGCAGCAGCATCCACCCAAAGAAGGGACTGGCAACCAACCAGGCTAAGGGCCAACCAAGCCTACCAGAATGCCCAGCTAGTCACCTGCCAAAACAGAAGGACCCACACAGCCCTCTTACGGGGAACCCCTAGAGCATATACCTTGGGTGACGAGAGGGGTGTGCACTGCTGGGGCTCATAGGACGTCTCCTACAGAATGCCACTTCTCCAAGGTTGAGGCACATAACTAACCTACACATACATAAAAATACAAATAGCAACTTAGGCAAAATGAGGTGGCAGAGGAACATGTTCCAGACAAAAGAACAAGCTAAAACCCCAGAAAAACAAAGTGAAGGGGAGACAGACAATCTACCCAAGAAGGAGTTCAGAGTAATGATCATAAAGATGATCAAAGAACTTGGGAAATAATGAATGCACAGAGCAGTAAGTTAGAAATTATCAATAAAGAGTTAGAAAATATAAAGAGCAACCAGCCAGAGATGAATACAATAACTGAAATGAAAAATACACTAGAAGGAATCAATAATAGATTAATGATACAAAGGAACAGATCAGTGAGCTGGAAAACAGTACTGGAAATCGCTGTCATCAAACAGAAAAAAGAATGAAAAGAAATGTGGACAGTTTAAGAGATCTCTGGGACAACATCAAGCGCACTAATATTTGCATTATAGCTGTTCCAAAAGGATATGAGAGAAAAGACCTAAGAAAATATTTGAAGACATAATAGCTGAAAACATCCCTAACCTGGGAAAGGAAACAGTCACCCAAGCTCATGAAGCAGAGAGTCCCATACAGGATGAACCCAAAGAGGAACACACCACAACATGTAATTTAAATGACAAAAATTAAAGATTAAGAGAATATTAAAAGCAGCAAGGGAAAAGCAACAAATAACATACAGGAAATGCCCATAATGCTATCAGCTGATTTTTTTTAGCAGAAACTCTGCAGGCCAGAAGGGAGTGGCATGATTATTTAACATGATGAAAGGGAAAAACCTACATCCAAGAATATTCTACCCAGCAAAGCTCTTGTTCAGATTTGATGGAGAGATCAAAATCTTTACAGACAAGCAAAAGCTAAGAGTTCACCACCAAACCAGCTTTACAACAAATGTTAAAGGAACTTCTCTAGGTGAAAAAGAAAATGCCACAACTAGAAAGAAGAAAATTATGAAATGAAAAAGCTCACCAGTAAAGGCAAACATAAAGTTAGGAAATCATCAATATACAAAGCTAATAGGGAGGTTAAAAGACAAAAATAGTAAAAATCATCTATCTCCTCAATAAGAAGGGATACACAACACAATTAGATGTAAAATATATCAAAGGGATTTTTAAATGCATTTGAAATTAAGAGATCAGCAACTTAAAACAATCATATATACATACACACACACACACACACACACACACATATATATATAGACAGCTATACAGATACTTCCTACCAAAAATCTATAATATATATACACACAACAAAGAAAAAGCAATCCAAACATAACACTAAAGATAGTCATCAAATCATAAGAGAAAAGAAAAAAAGAAAAAGGGGGAGAAAAGACCTAGAAAAACAAATCCAAAACGATTAAAATGGCAATAGTAACATACATAATGATAATTACCTTAGATGTAAACGGACTAAATGCTCCAACTCAAAAGACAAAGAGTGGCTGAATGGATACAAAAACAAGACCTGTATATATGCTGCCTACAAGAGACTCACTTCAGACCTAGAGACACATACAGACTGAAAGTGAGGGGATAGCAAAATGTTTTCCATGCAAATGGAAATCAAAGCTAGAGTAGGAATACTTACATCAGACAAAATAGACTCTAAAATAAAGACTGTTATAAGAATCAAAGCACACTACAAGATGATCAAGTGATCAATCCAAGAAGAAGCTGTAACAAATCCAAGAAGCTATAAATATATATGCACCCAACATAGGAACACCACAATATATAAGGCAAATATTAACAGACATAAAAGGAGAAATTGACAGTAACACAATAATAGTGGGGGACTCTTAACATCCCACTTACATCAATGGACAGATCATCCAGACAGAAAATCAATAAAGAAACACAGGCCATAAATAACACATTAGACCAAATGGACTTAATTGATATTTATAGAGCAGTCCATCTGAAAGCAACAGAATACACATTCTTTTCAAGGGCACATGGAACGTTCTCCAGGATAGATCACATGCTAGGCCACAAAACAAGACTCAGTAAATTTAAGAAAACTGAAATCATATCAAACATCTTTTTCAAACACAATGCTATGAGACTAGAAATCAACTACAAGAAAAAAATTGTAAGAAAACACAAACACATGGAGCCTAAACAAATATGCTACTAAACAACTAATGAATCACTGAAGAAATCAAAGAGGAAATTAAAAAGTACCTAGAGATAAATGAAAATGAAAACATGATGATCCAAAACCTATGGGAGGCAGCAAAAACAGTTTTAAGAGGGAAGCTTATAGTGATACAATCTTACCTCAGGAAACAAGAAAAATCTCCAGTCAACAACCTAACTTTACACCTAAAAGCAACTAGAGAAAGAAGAACAAACACAACCCAAAGTTAGTAGAAGGAAAAAGATCATAAAGATCAGAGCAGAAATAAATAAAATAGAGACTAAAAATACAATAGAAAAGATCAATTAAACTAAAAGCTGGTTCTTTGAAAAGATAAACAAAATTGATAAAGGGAGAGGGCTCAAATCAATAAAATCAGAAATGAAAAAGTTACAACCAACACTACAGAAATAGAAAAGATCATAACAGACTACTATGAACAACTACATGCCAATAAAATGGACAACTTAGAAGAAATAGAAAAATTCATAGAAAGGTACAATCTTCTAAAACTGAACTAGGAAGAAACAGAAAATATGAAGAGACTAATTACCAGTAATGAAATTTAATCAGTAATTTAAAAACTCCCAATACACAAAAGTTCATGACCAGATTGCTTCACAGGTGTATGATACAAAACATTTAGAGAAGAGTTAAAACCTATCCGTCTCAAACTATTCCAAAGAATTGGGAACACTTCCCAACTCATTCTATATGGCCACCATCACCCTGACAAAGATATCAAAAATCAAGAAAATTACAGGCCAATATCACTGATGAACATAGTTGCAAAAATCCTCAACAAAATACTAGCAAACTGAATCTAACAATACATTAAAAGGATCATACACCATGATCAAGTGGGGTTTATCCCAAAGACGCAGTATCCGCAAATCCATCAATGTGATACACCATATTAACAAACTGAAAAATCAAAACCATATGATCATCTCAATAGATGCAGAAAAAACTTTCACTAAAATTCAACGTCCTTTTCTGATAAAAACTCTCCAGAAAGCAGGCATAGAGGGAACATACCTCAACATAATAAAGACCATATATGACAAATCCACAGCTAACATCATATTCAACAATGAAAAGCTGAAAGCGTTTCCTCTATGATCAGGAACAAGACAAGGATGTCCACTCTCACCACTTTTATTCAACATAGTTTTGGAAGTTCTAGCCATGGCAATTACAGAAGAAAAAGAAATAAAAGGAATCTAAGTTGGAAAAGAAGTAAAACTGTCATTGTTTGCAGATGACACGATACTAAACATATAAAATCCTAAAGATAACACCAGAAAACTACTAGAGCTCATCAATGAATGTGGTAAAGTTGCAGGATACAAAATTAATACACAGAAATCTGTTGCATTTCTATACACTAACAATGAACTATCAGAAGGATAAATTAAGGAAACAATCCCATTTACCATCACATCAAAAAGAATAAAATACCTAGGAATAAACCTACCTAAGGAAGCAAAAGACCTGTGCTCCAAAAACTGTAAGAGATTGATGAAAGAAATGGAAGATGACACAAACAGAAAGATACACTGTGTTCTTGGATTGGAAGAATCAGTATTGTTAAAATGACCACACTAGACTACCCAAGGCAATCTACAGGTTCAATGCAATCCCTATCAAAATACCAATGGCATTTTTCACAGTACTAGAACAAAAATTTAAAAAATTTGTATGGAAACACAAAAGACCCTGAATAGCCAAAACAATCTTGAGAAAGAAGAATTGAGCTGGAGGAATCAGGCTCCCTGACTTTAGACTACACTACAAAGCTACAGTAATCAAAAAGTTTGGTACTGGCACAAAAACAGACACATGGATCAATGGAACAGAACAGAAAGCCTAAAAGTAAATCATGCACTTATGGCCAATTAATCAATGAGAAAGGAGACAAGAATATACAAGGAGAAAAGACAGCCTCTTCAATAAGTGGTGCTGGGAAAACTGGACAGCTACATGTAAAACAATGAAATTAGAACATTCTCTAACATCATATACAAAAATAAAATCAAAATGTGTTAAAGACCTAAATGTAAGGCCGGACACTATAAAACTCCTAGAGGAGAACATAGGCAGAACACTCTTTACAAATTGCAGTAATGTTGTTTTTTGGATCTGTCTCCTAAAGTAAAGGAAATAAAAGCAAAATAACAAAGAGGAGCTAATTAAACTTAAAAACCTTTTGCACAGCAAAGGAAACCTTTGAGAAAATGAGAAGATAACCTACTGAATGGAAGAAAATATTTGCAAATGATAATCCGATAAGGGACTAATTTCTAACACATATAAACAGCTCATACAATGCAATATCAAAAAAAGAAAAACCTGATTAAAAAATGAGCAGAGGGCTTCCCTGGTGGTGCAGTGGTTGAGCGTCTGCCTGCTGATGCAGGGGACACGGGTTCGTGCCCTGGTCCGGGAAGATCCCACATGCCATGAAGAACTGATTAGACATTTTTCCAAAGAGGAAATGCAGATGGTCAACAGGCACATGAAAAGATGCTCAACATTGCTAATCATCAGGGAAGTGCAAGTCAAAACCACAATGAGATATCACCTCACACCTGTCAGAACAGCTATCCTCAAAAAGAACACAAATAACAAATGTTGGCAAGGATGTGGAGAAAAGGGAACCCTGGTATACTGTTGGTGGGAATCTAAATTGGTGCAGCCGCTGTGGAAAACAGGAGTGAGGTTCCTCAAATAACAAAAACAGAACTACCATATGACCCCAAAATTCCACTCCTGGGTATGTATCCAAAAAAACCAAAAACACTAATTTGAAAAGATACAATGTTTACAGCAGCATTATTTACAATAGCCAAGATATGGAAGCAACCTAAGTGTCCATCAACGGATGAATGGATAAAGAAGATGTGGTATATCTACACAATGGAATACTACTCAGCCATAAAAAAGAACAAAATTTTGCCATTTGCAGCAATGTGGATGGACCTGGAGGACATTATGCTAAGTGAAATAAGTCAGACAGAGAAAGATAAATACTGTATGGTTTCACTTATATGTGGAACCTAAACAATACAACAAACTAGTGAATATCACAAAAAAGGAGCAGACTCACAGATATAGAGAACAAACTAGTGGTTACCAGTTGGGGGGGGAGGAGGGGCACT
The DNA here is from genome assembly GCF_003031525.2 of Neophocaena asiaeorientalis asiaeorientalis. Lineage (NCBI taxonomy): Eukaryota > Metazoa > Chordata > Mammalia > Artiodactyla > Phocoenidae > Neophocaena > Neophocaena asiaeorientalis. The sequence continues at coordinate 432,020 of NW_020174422.1, read as the reverse complement.
GTAGGGGTGGGGCAGTGGAAGGTATAAACTATTGTAAGATAGGCTACAAGGATGTATAACCCAGGGAATATAGCTAATATTTTGTAATAACTGTAAATAGAAATGTAACCTTTACATAAAAAATTTAAAAATAAATTTAAAAAAAGTTGAAAAGGCAAAACAAAAATAACACATTGCATGGACTATCAACCAAATCCTCATCTGTCCTAGGAATGAAAATTCTTGGCACCATGGGATAAATAAGTCATGAAATGCCTTCCAAACCTTGGTCAAATTTATGACCAAGAGGGGGCCCTGTGGAAAGGGAATGTTGCCTGCCATTCCAGTTCTACAAGGATCAAGCCAACAGCCACTGCTGCCCCCTGCTGGTGCACCCTGAGGGGAATCCATTAGGGAGCAATACAGGAAGCATTCTGTATTTTGAATACTGGCCCTATATAATTAAGATGCATATCAAAGGAATAATTTCAATGAGCCCAGACTCTTGCATCTTCCCATACACAGAAAAAGACTAAAATCATTAACTTGAGATGTCTGGGTTTTTTTGTGAATAGGAGTAATGTTTTGATGGTTAACTACACTTTTTTTTCCAGCAAAAAATCCTATATATACTGGCTCCTCCCTTACCTCTTCAGAGCAGCTCATCAGAGATACCTGAGAGACTGTCTTCTAGGCTATAGTTCTCAGTAAGGTCCCCAAATTAAACTTAACTCACAACTTTTAGGTGGTGTGCTTTTCCTCAGTTAACAGGGTCAAAATGTTAACTTGAAGCAGGGAACAAGAGAATATTTTCAAATGAGTGCTAAACAGACTCATTCCTTAAGCCCTCATGAGGTCTAGTCTACATCCCTTATCAGCAGGATGTAGCCAGAATGGTCACTGCCCTGAAACAGGGCTCCCCTAAAACCAAGTTCCTTTGCCAAGATTATGATTAACCTCTCTATCCCAAACTGTATTCCCTTTCTTATCCCTCCCCTGTTCCCTTCAGGATTGAGGAGTACCAAAGAAAAGGGGGGACTGAAACTGAGCAGGACCTTGCAGGGCCATTCCAGGTACAAAAGGCCCTTTGTGTTCCCTGTTTCCTGTTTGTAGAAAAAAGGTTTTAGTCTCCTAGGCCTTCCCTGAGTTCCAAAGAGCAGACTCAAGCAGTTACTAATTAGGGAAGTGAGAGAATGCAGAAACCAAAGAAAAGCAGTCAAGCAAGTAATGATAGCTTAAACAAAACAGTCCTAGTTCCTCCTCAAGGGACATATATATATAACGATCTGATGCATATCTCTGAGTTCTGTAGAAACTAAGATCCCCACCTAGGTTGAGGATAGTGACTACATGCTGACCACAAGCAGTAGAACCCAGACTGGTTGGAACCAGAAGGTTGATGATTAAAATTCCTGAAACACTACCCTGTTACCTCACCACCAACCAATCAGAAGAAGGTCATGCCCCTTGCAACCCTTACCCCAAATGTTGCCTTTCAAAACCTTTCCCTGAAAGCCACCAGGGAGTTTGGGTCATTTGAGCACAAGATGCCTGTTCTCCTTACGGGGCACCCTTCAATAAACACTGTACTATCCACCACAGCCAGGTGTCAGTATATTGGCTTTGCTGTGCTGTGGCTAGCAGACCTAAGTTCTGTTCAGTAACAGCCCCTCTTCCCCCATGACTGAGGAATGATCAAAAGCTAGGGGGAACTGAAACCATGGGTTAAATCCATTTCACCTGCTTTCACTAATCAAGGTAGTTTTAAGACTTGCATGCCTTCCAAGGGGCACAGAGCCTAAAAAACAAGATGTTTGCAGCTGTGTCTAGTTCAGCTTAGCCAAGAGTTAGCTGTGTCCAGTTCAAGCTGAGCTGGTTAAGACTAGGTAGGACCACCAATCCTTCAACTGGGCATGTGCAAGCCTCCTCTCAGTGACCTTTTGACATCAGAGGGCTGAAAACTCCATCTTCAGAAAACGCAGAGGACTATAGCCTAGTTATGCCTGCACAAAACGTCAATTACCACACCTTTTTCCAATCATCTTTCCCCACACTCCCCATGCCACAGTCCGCCCTGCTTCTTTATTTATCCCATAAATACCCCAAGTCCCTTGCTTTGGGGGAGGCAGATTTGAGATTTGTTCTGTAGTTTCCTTGTTTGCTTTGCGAATAAACCCTGTCTTTGCTGCAAACCTCAGCATCACAGCATTTTGTCTTGCTGCACATCCAGCAAAATTAACCTGGTTCAGTTAACACTCCCGCCCTGCTGTGGGTAGTGGAGACCAAGCCTCAGGCAGGCCCATGAAACCATGCACGCAGGCATGTGCACACCCAGGGCACACCACGACAACAAAGGACACATCTCAGACCTTCCCATCCCCATCTCCATTGAGCTAATCTCAGAGAACATGTTCGTTTCTCCCATAGAGGTTTATACTTTTTTTTTCAAAAGCACATCCATACCTAGAATGTTAATTGGCAAGGGCACCATTATTATGTAGAGTGAGTTTTGAACACCACTTTAATGCCCACTGACAGCAAAGAAGGAAACACTGCTAAAACCATGATCTGACTTCACCCAACAGGGGGATGACTTGATGGTGGTAGGGAGGTAGCAATGTTAGCAGGAAGGCACAGTGAACCTTGGTGTACTGAGAAAGCTGAAGGTAAATATTCACCAGGTAGCCATGTTACGTTAAGACTTTCAAATACATTTACAGAACTTTTCCTAAAGCAAATTTCACCTGAGTGGCACATAGATAAATCATGCTCAGAACTGTAGTCTTTACAAGATAAAACATGGGTGTTTCCATATGCAATCTGGCCATGAGTTGCTAATCGATAGAAAATGAGCTTCCCAGAGCCTGCAAGAGACGTTGAGTTCATGTTGTCATAGGGCAAGAAAGCATTCTTAGGCACAAGATGTACACACCCAAAAGTAGTGCTGAGCAGACTCACTGCCACCTGAACAAGAGAACTGCACAGGTAGGGACAAGCACACTATGAAAATCCACAGCTTTTGAATTTTTCTAGATCGAAACAACTCCACAATGAAGAGAATACTGTACAGATCATCATGTCCAGAAGGGAGGAGTGACACGGCTGGGCCATGTTGGCTGTGGCAAGCAGCATGGAACACAGGTGTCAGGAGGAGAGTTGGAAGCGCTGGTGTTATCTGTGGGGCTGGGGGGTGAGGGGACAGACGACCAGAGAATACCATGTCCCCTCATTTGGATGAACTTCACAGTGAATAAAGAGCTTTCACGTACAGTTTCTCACTGTGCTTCCCCCTAGGCCTAGGAGGCAGTGGGAGAAATTGGTGCAGCTCCTGCAGTGGCTTGGACACTTGGGGACAAAAGCTGTGGCATTAGCCCAGGGGCACTTCTGTTCATTGGGCCCACCTGGCTAAGTACCGATGATCTTGGCAGGAACAGAGGGCTCGCCACTCTTCAAGGTTGACAGTAGGTGAAATGAGATCCCATTACTGTGTGGTACCATATAGCTTTTCTTATCTTTCCAAACTTTCAAAAAGGCCCTATGGTGGGTTTTTTCCTCTCTGTCTTGGGAGGAAAAATATATTTGCTCTCTTCCTCTAGCCTATCTTTCCTTCCTACCGGCAAAGTCACTGCTTCACAAGACAGACACAAGAACAAAGCCAAGTGAGGCCATTAAAGTGGTTGACCTCCAAGGTTTCTTCCTCCTCTGGCATTCCCTAACTCTAAATATTTGTGCAACTCTTTATCCTATCTTCATGTGCCAGACTACATGGATGGTGAAAACATAAAACACAGTCCAATTAGGATTTTAAGATGCTAGAGTCAACAGCAGAGACAAAAATGGGATGAAAACATGTTGCCAAGGGGGCTCTGTGGGAAGATCACCTTCAAACCAAAGTTGGAAGCAGCCTTTGTTCTATCCTCCTCCTGCCAACCCAGCAGTGGCACCAGTGATGCATGATGGATGCCCTTTTCTATCAAAAGCCCTGATCCACGGAGTGGGGAGAGGTGATGGAGGTCAACCTAGGTTCACAGAGCAATCAGAGGTCCAGAAAGGCAGGATGATGGTGAGAAGACAAAGAGAAGGAAAAGGATTCTTTGGGGCTGAGGGGTAAGTAGGCATCCTGTCCCCACTGGCTTGCCTGCCTCAAACCTCACCGTCTGTTTCTAGTGAGCAGAGCTGAGCTACCCTCTCCCTTGGTGAGTGCATATTCATCCCCAACGCCCTTTTCATATTGCTGGTCTATTAGGCCTGTGAATTTAAAGAAGTCTCACTGGCACAGATGTAGAGAACGTATGGACACCAAGGGGGGAAAGCAGGGGGTGGTGGTGGTGGTGGGATGAATTGGGAGACTGAGATTGATATATATACACTAATATGTATAAAATAATTAATATGTATAAAATAGATAATAACCTGCTGTATAAAAAAATAAAATTCAAAAAAATAAACTTCACTAGAATCTATCGGGAGCCTCCTCACTTTTTCCCTCCCAGCCAATTTCCAATTTAGACCCGCCTGTAATCTCTAGTTTGTCAGCATCTCTGGTTATTCTAACTTAGACTATTTTCCAATTTTGCAAAATTTGCTTCTCTGCTTTGACTTTGTTAGCTAAAGTGGCATTTCCCTGGCTCACATGGGATTTTTTTTTTTTTTTGGAGGGGCGAGGGGGGCATTTTCTTCCGATTACTCTCAAGAGCCACACTGCATTTGCGCTTTTTAAGAGTGCCTTGAGCTCTCACGTCCTGAGCGTCTGTATATTTCCATACTGCGCTTGAGGGCTGCTGGCTGTCTTCCCCACCCCTTTCTCTCATCCATACACAGACCACATGCACCTACACACCCACGGGGGCCCTATAGAGTAGTGGATATTAGGTGGCGGCCATCCAGGAATACCCGATAGACCGAAATTGGATGTTCAAAGCAAAGGATGATGGGGCCATAGTGCCGGTGCCACACTGTATAAGGTGAGGTTCCCAGAGGTACCTTCCCCACTTGACAGCAGTGCTCCAGTACCTAGGAGACTTCAGGGTCCTGGAGAGCAGTCTACTTCTTCCAGGCTGAGTGACACTGGATTAAGTGACAACTTAATCCTGCTTACTTACCTCAAATGGAATTTGTTAAGCTCACATAAAGCCTGTATGTAAAACACCTGATGTACAGCAGGCATTTGGCAAATGTCAATCCCTCAATTCCCTTCTCTGTCTTTGAATGCATCCCCAGTGCACTGCCCAGAAATCTTCACACAAGAGCTTGCCAGGGCAGGGCACCCGCCTACTAAATATTTCAATAGGATCCTCTCTTAATTCACAATTTCCAAAAAGCTATGTGCAATGATATATTTGGGGGCACTTGTGATTTAAAAGACTCCTATTATCTTGGAAGTAATAGTAACACCAACCAGAGAGACCACAGCGAGGCAGCAAATGCTGTCCTAGCACTTGCTGCGCCAGGCTCTAGGTGATTTACATTTATTGACTCATTCAATCCTCACAACACTTTGCCCAAAGCACTATTATCTCTACTTCAAAGATGAGGAGACTGAGGCAGAGAGGTTACATGACTTGTCGAGGTCACAATGCCAGTGGCAGGGAGAGCCAGGGGTCTGGCTCTAAACTCATAATCACTATTCGATAAAGCAAATAGTTACCTTCTATCTTTTGTTTAATGTTTTCAGATATAGGGACTACTTAAAGCAGAATTCCCATGAAATTACTTCATATTAAAGAACCAATCTATGCTGGCTTTCATCTAGAAAAGGTAAATATTTGTAACACATGAATCACCAATGAAGCTTTAACATTCTATATCAAGAATCACTAACTTGGGCTTCCCTGGTGGCACAGTGATTGCGAGTCCACTAAAAAAAAAAAAAAAAAAAGAATCACTAACTCGTGTTAGTTTTATGAGAAAGACTAAACTTTATACCTCCTTGCCCTAAAATCTAAGGCACACTTAAGGTTCACTATACCTATGGCAGCCATCTGTCCTATGTGACTGTTACAGATGTAGGAGTTTTAGGAAACAATTTTATTCAGTCTAGGACATCTATACTGCAGGAATTAGCAGTGACCTGATCTCTTTTAAGAGCAATGTGTGTTGTGTATATATATATTCCTTATATATCTCAACATATCTCCTAGCTTAATATTTACAGGGTGGTTAAAGAGTTTGAGTTCTGAGTAAGACTGATCTGGCTTGAAATCCTGGTGCCACCACATAGGTTAGATTGTGACTGTGTTCAGGTCACTTAACTTCTGTAGGGCTCAGGCGCTTCATCTATAAAACAGAAGCCTTCATAAAGCTTCCTGTGAGGATGCTTAGCATACACAGTGCTATCTTCCCCTCCCTGATGGCTTCATCTGTTCTCTCTGCTGCTGTAACAGTTAAGAGCCCAGTGTTGTCAGCACACGAAGAACTTTCTCTCTGAAAGGCTCTGTTGGCATGGAAAAATGAGCACCAATTTTCGAGTCGTTTAATCCTGAATCCCAGGTTTGAACCTGAGCCTGTTTCCCCAAGTGAACATGAGATAGTGCCCATCCCTGCCACCGTAGGCTGCCATAAGGATTAACTACTATGTAGGAGGTCCTCACTAGCGCAAAAGGTGCTAACAAGCTTTCTTACAACATTAGTCCTAGGTATGGAGGAATTCAAAGTGCAAGGGCAAAATATTCTTTGTTCACCTTCAGGCAAGGTCCCCTTGACAACCCAGCCTTAAAGAAAAGCATTGGCCCAGAGGAGGCAGGTGACCGAGGCAGAGCTGGTATCACTAACTCGTGTTAGTTTTATGAGAAAGACTAAACTTTATACCTCCTTGCCCTAAAATCTAAGGCACACTTAAGGTTCACTATACCTATGGCAGCCATCTGTCCTATGTGACTGTTACAGATGTAGGAGTTTTAGGAAACAATTTTATTCAGTCTAGGACATCTATACTGCAGGAATTAGCAGTGACCTGATCTCTTTTAAGAGCAATGTGTGTTGTGTATATATATATTCCTTATATATCTCAACATATCTCCTAGCTTAATATTTACAGGGTGGTTAAAGAGTTTGAGTTCTGAGTAAGACTGATCTGGCTTGAAATCCTGGTGCCACCACATAGGTTAGATTGTGACTGTGTTCAGGTCACTTAACTTCTGTAGGGCTCAGGCGCTTCATCTATAAAACAGAAGCCTTCATAAAGCTTCCTGTGAGGATGCTTAGCATACACAGTGCTATCTTCCCCTCCCTGATGGCTTCATCTGTTCTCTCTGCTGCTGTAACAGTTAAGAGCCCAGTGTTGTCAGCACACGAAGAACTTTCTCTCTGAAAGGCTCTGTTGGCATGGAAAAATGAGCACCAATTTTCGAGTCGTTTAATCCTGAATCCCAGGTTTGAACCTGAGCCTGTTTCCCCAAGTGAACATGAGATAGTGCCCATCCCTGCCACCGTAGGCTGCCATAAGGATTAACTACTATGTAGGAGGTCCTCACTAGCGCAAAAGGTGCTAACAAGCTTTCTTACATTAGTCCTAGGTACGGAGGAATTCAAAGTGCAAGGGCAAAATATTCTTTGTTCACCTTCAGGCAAGGTCCCCTTGACAACCCAGCCTTAAAGAAAAGCATTGGCCCAGAGGAGGCAGGTGACCGAGGCAGAGCTGGGAAGGGGCTGCTGGGACCCGACAGGAAACAAAACATACGAGCCCTATTTTCCTACTGTTAGATGGAGCCTGAATGTGCTTCTGCAGGCGATGCTGCGCTGCTGTACTGTGGGATGTAGGAGAAAAGGGCAAATGTGAACCGTGGGTGGGGTTGGGCTGAAAATACCGTTTGTTGCCAAGAAAACATCAGGAAGAATTCATAAGGCTACGGTACTGATTTCAAGAACTCTGAGAATGAAGCCTGTTCTCTCCTTGAGTTTCCTACGGACTCCACTGTGCTTAGACTATTCATTACACACCAGCACCACCAATACAGAAGAAAACGTGTGCACACGTGTCAATGCCACTCACTGTAAACAAGCAAGGAGGATACAAGCCATGTGGCTTCCAACCATGCAGTGCTGCAACACTGTGATTTCATCTGCTGAATAAAGAAACCTAGAAAGGTTGGCCACCCAAGGAAGGGATGTTACAAGAGTGGCAGCCACAGATACCACTTCTCTTTGAAAAGCTCAATGCTCAAACAGAAGGCTGCCAGCATTCAACAGCAGTCTTAGAACACTGATGAAGATGAGCAGACACCTCTACTCCTAATCAGTAAGACTAGAAGAGTAAAATCCTCAGCTGACATGGCTTCTATACACAATTCATTCATAACCCTTGGAGTTGGAGGGGTTTCTTCCATTAACTTTAGGCTTGGCTATTCCTAAAGCCAATTTAAACCAAAAATCAGGTTTGATTTTACCACAGTATTTTTAGGTAGAAAGACTCCATTTCCTTAGAGATAATAAAGCAGAAAAATACAAATTGACCACAGACAAAGAATGCAGCCCTGAAGAGTGACCCATAATGTGTGGTAAAGCTAAGTGTTCAATTTGGCCTGAGTGGTGGCTGATTTTGAAATAATTTGTTCTTTTACCACATACACTATTATAGCTCTAACTTTTAAAGTGAACAGAAAGTCTGTTAAAATAACAAAAAGTGAAGACACACACACACACACACACACACACACACACACACACACACACACACACTTTGCTGTGTCTCTTGGAAATCCAACAGCCTGGAGTGGGTCCTTGGGTTACTCAGTAAACCTTCTGGAATAAAGGCCAAGCGACTGCCTTTTTGGTAGGTAGCTAACCCCAGGAGGAAGCCCTTTTGTGATATGGGGGTTAAAGACTCACCTGACAAAGCTGGTCGCTGTGAAGCCTTGACAAATCAGCAATCTAATGAGATTCCAGACATAGCCCAACAGAAATGGAGCTATGTGTTTCTCCAGACTGCATTCCACTATGAAAAAGACCATATTTAATACCAAATAAATGTGCTAACCCAGGGACAGCAGATTCATTTTACATAAGTTATAAAATTATAAAATTGGGTAAAGGTTTTCCATGTCTCAAGGCATTTGTCTTGAATGGATTTTCAAGCTTTAACACAGATACTTGTCTTTAGCTTAGGAGCAGAATCCTCATGGGAACAAAATCCTCTATTAACCACACAAAAAAAACCTTGAAATGAAAGCCTTTGAAAGCTGGTACAAAGTTGAGGATCCAAGGCACAATCGTAACACAGAAATGTGTGTAAAACAATTGAGGATTTTGTTCATTTTAGCATTTCACAGGACCCCCAAGAGCAAACATTTTTACCTGAATTCATCAGAAAGATGTCTCCTCTGAGAAACACGCTTTGACTTATGGAATATAGATCAAGGCAAAACTTGTTTTCCTTCTTCTAGCCTTGACTTCCAAGAAGTTCAAGAATCAAATTTTATACTAACAGCAATTTGTTCACCCTTCCTTCCAGTTTCATTGGTCTTGCTTTTCCCCCCTTAAAGTTCATATTTTGTTAACATTATTTGGTATGTTTTTTCTGGGTATGCTGCTTCGAATTCTTTGGGGAAAGAGCCCAGGTATAAATACACTTCGAATACAGACCAAAAAAAGCAAGCAACTATTGCAAATTACTTTTAGGATATAAAAGGAGTATCTTTGCCCTCATAGCATACCTCAATCAAAAGCAGTATTTCAGAATTACCTTAAGGAAGAAAATATACACCTAGATTTGACAGTAGCTGGCTAAATCTCATTATTTTAAGAAGTCCCCAGTACCTCAATTTTATCAAGGACATATTCCCTGAATATAATCTTAGTTATCTTCATTACTTTCCACTCTAGTGGAAAAACCCTGGGCTAAGAGATTAGAAACTGTGTGTGTTTTGCTCTTGACCCTAGGTAAGTCATTACCATCTGATTACCTTAGTGTCCTCCTTCCTAATAGGAGAGCAAATACTATTCCCTGACACTACAAAACCCATTATGATTAGGTAGGTAAATGCGGACTTGCTCTTAGAAGTAAAATTGCAATATAAACACAACGTATTACCATCATACACATTAGAAGCCTAAGTGATTCTCTCTCAAGAGCTTAAAAACTTCTTTACATTCATGGCAAAAATTTATCTTTCCAAATTAAGTTTCTTTGGCAACATCATGATAGATAGAGGCAGGGAGGTTGTATGAACACTGAGAGATGCAGGCACCAAATAATGAAAGAAAGCATTTCTATACATAAAACATTATTTATACCTGTTTTCATTTTTTACATTAAAATGTAAACATCCCCTTATCCAAAATAGCTGGTGAAAAAGCAAAACAAAAACAAAAAACAAATTAAGCCTTTAAAGATAGCTGGTGAGTTTTCAAGTGTCCTTGCTCAATGTACCCAAATACCAAATATTATAATTCAGTAATTAGGAGAACCAAACTGGTAAAAGAGCTATAAAATATCAATATACAGCAAAATCACAATGAACCAGAATACTCCAATCTCCTGGTTAATCAACTATTTACAAGAAAACACCTCTTGCTTTAACCATTAGTTTAGAAAAAAAACTTTCTAAATTGAAACACTTTACTTTCCTTGCTCAGTAACTACAAAACGCCAAACATAAATCAATTTTATTTTGATGATTTAGGATCATGTGGTACCTTGGGATATCTCTCAGAATATTCATAATTTCTGTGCAGTTTTGTTAGAGGCAGAAAATTGGAGGGAACTGGAGTTTCTTGCATTAAATAAATCCCCGAAATCGTTAAGCTTACTGTCTTCTTTTGTCTCATTCTCCTGAAAGAAGAGTGTAGCAAAAAGGTTCTAATTAAGCAAGATTTCTCATTGTAGACATACCTATGTATACTGGTTCTGGAAACAGTGCAGTTCAGTGACTTTACCTCTCTGGACAATTTCTTCTGGAAAATTAATATACCCAGAACATGAATTATATGTAATGGGTCCACTGTTTTTCTGGATATCGAATTTCAGTACCTTATGAATTCCTTAATTGGAATCTTTTCTCAAGAAAATCACTCATGAAGATGACTTCGAAACCAGAAGAGCTGTAGATTTTTGCTAATGGAAACAAACTATGCTTCCTCTATTATTAATTCAAAGCTGCTTAAACAATCTTTATAAAGTTATCAAAAAGGAAGTAAGTTCTCTAAGATAGCAGGTGCTTAACTCCTCAAAGCCATAAAATAATAAGAGGAATAATAAGAAGTGCTGAGAGAAGAGTCACCTTCTGATTCTTTTAGAACAGCTCAGTGTCTCCATAGTGCAGGACCCATGCCACTTGGTGGCATACAAGATGATTTTAGGTGATACACAACACAGAATTAAATAATGCTGAATCACAGTGAGAATGGCATTCCCTTTATAATTTTCTTTTAAACTTCTGATAATTCCACAGACAGAGCTCCATTTTAGTGCTGGGTAACATCTCTCTCACTGCAACAAAGAAAGAACAGGCTTTTTGGATTCAGAGCCTTGCCAGGAATTAGTATCCAGCTAGAATTTAATAACATCTGTTTTATTTTTATTTATTTTGTAGTTATCATTTTTTATGGCAAACTGATGCTGGTTTTCTACTTGGAATAGAGGTTAGTTTCTTTTTTAAACATTTTAAAATTTAAAAGATAAATATTAAGTAAATAATAGCATATGTAATACTCAACTGAGTGAAGTTTGGCAAACAATGGCTATAGCCTAACAAATATTTTTAAAAAGTGATTTCAAAAGAAAGTATAAACATGGCCTAGGAAAGAAACATGTGTCACTGTGTTTTCAATACTTGTGATGCTCCAGGGATGAGCTCACCAGAGCCTTCTCCTACATCGGGTGATTTCCAGGGTTAAGATTCAAGCAAAAATATAAAAGGAAAAAGAACCCATTGCACACCAATCTGGACTTCACAAACTCATGGTACCATAAATGTGCAAAATCTAATATTTAGCAAGTAATTTGTTTTACACATAAACTTTCCAATTCACTGCAGCATCTTTTTATTTGGTCTACACTAATGCCTCACAAAGGCAAACCCAGGTTGTAGAGCTCCTGCTTAGTTCTCAGAGCAAGTACCACACATAATTTTTGACTGAATTCTCCAGCCAAGATCCAGGGCTGCTGGCCAAGTCTTCCAATGGCATCTGACTGTTCTTCCACTGCCATGGCCCTGCAGAGAGGTCTCCTCATCTTCTTCTGATTGATAATCTCATGGCCAACATTCTGCTGAGAGGAGTTTGCGTGGCAGGTATGGCATGCTCATTGGCATGCCATGCTGACTTAAAACAAAAAGGACAGCTGGAGAGAAAGACAGCAGAGCTTCTCATTGGTGGTGAACAGTTTCTTCATCACAGTGGTAGTTAAGATATGCTCCCTCCTTTTTCCCCTGAAGCCAAGGCAACAAGTCTGAAGGATGGTGTCAGACATCATAATCAGGAGCCTTGCCCTGGGCTTGCCTCAGCCAGATCTGGAGTGTAACAAATGCTCCCACAGTCACGTGAAAGAAAAGCTGCCAGAGGTTGCGCAGTTCATAGAGATACATGTTGCATAGACAGATTAAGCCAAAAGTCAAAAAAGATTTGACATTCCGCCAGCCGGTGTAGTAGACAAATAAATAACACTGTTGAAAATATAAAAATGAAAGATGATTAGGGTTACAGGAAAAGAAATAGATGCTTCTACTATAAAGCTGTAACAGGTCACAGGGTAAAATATGAGAGTGGAAAAGGGGATTTTTCAACTACGGATAAGACAGTGTAATATCTTTAATACACTCAATGTATCTTTAATATACTCCCTATTTAAAAGGGAAATAGGTTTAAGAAATAGGTTTGCATAATCTGGAATCAGAGGAAAAGAGCTATAGAGAACATTTTGGAGACAACATAATCTGAATATGAATCCTCTATTAGATAATACTGTATCAATGTTAAATTTCTTGGGTGTGATAAAGGTATCATGGCTATGTAGAATGATGTCTTTGTTCTCAAAAGACAGGTGTTCAAGTTTTCAGAGGTGAAATATCTTGATGTTTGTAACTTATTTTAAAAACAACTGTGCAGGAACTTCTGCTTCTGGGATCATGGAGTTGATGCACTTTCCTCTATTCTTCCCACTACGTACAACTAAAAACCCTGGACACTATATACTGAGCAAAAGATGACTCTGGATGATGAAGAGAAGAAGGCAGATAGGCTAAGGACCTTGAGACCCAGGGAATGACACAGTGGTAAACTACCTTTTTTTTTTTTTTTGCCTCATATATCCCAAACTTGGAGCTGAAGAAGCTGGCAACTAGAAACACCAATGGATGCACACCAACAAAACAAACAAAAAAACACTCAGTAAAATCTTGTTCTCTCTAGCCAAAAGACCATGAGAGGGGTACCTTTCTGAGACAGAGAACTTTTACATAATAACTATTCTACTCCAGCCACCAAAAACAAAACAAAGCAAAGCAACCCACAAAAAAACTGTGACCACCCACACCCACCCCATCAAAGCCTATGTGGGGAGCCTATAATGCTCTAAGGAGATGTTCTAACATTCCAGGGCTTCAGAGAAGGCAAGTGGGAAGCCAGAACTTTGACTCCCACCCTGTGGTGTCAGTGGAGACCAAGTGGGACTCTGGACATTCACCTCCACTTGGCATTAGCAAGGCAATGGATTTCTCATCAGAAACCATAAAGTTCAGGTAAGAGTGGAACAACATTTTTCAAGTGCTGAAAGAAAAGAGCTGTCAATCCAGAATCCTATACTCAACAAAAATATCCTTTAGGAATGAAGGGAAAATAAAGACATGAGAGAAGACTAAGAGAATTTATCACCAACAAATGTACTCTAAAAGAATGGCTAAAGGAAGCTCTCTAGATAGAAAGGAAACAACAGAAGAAGGAACCTTGGAATAATGAATAGAAAAGGAACTCAGCAAAAATACAGGTTAATGTAATAGGCTTGCCTTTTTAAGAACTTTCTAAAATGTTTGATGGTTGAAGTAAAAATTGTTAACACTGCCTGATGTGGTTCTAAATATATGTAGAGGAAATATTTAAGCAATTATATTATAAATAGACGAGGACAAAGGGACATAAAGGGAGGTACAGTTCCTATGCTTCACCTGAACTGGTAAAAGGATAACACCAGAAAACTGAGATAAGAAGGTGAAATGCAATACCTAGAGCAATATTTCAAGCTATACAAAGAGACATACTCAAAAACATTATAGATAAGCCAAAATGGAGTTCTAAAAGAATGTTCAAGTAATCCACAGGAAGACAAGAAAAAGAAAACAGAAAAATGAAAAACTGAAAACAAAAAATAAGATGGCAGACTTAAGCTGGAACATATCAATAATTATACTGAATATAAATGGCTTAAATATAGCAATTAAAAGAGAGAGATTGGCAGGGTATATTAAAAAACATAAATGAACTCCATGTTGTCTACCAGAAAAACAATCCAAATGACATAGGCAAGTTAAAAGTAAAAGGATGGAAAAAGATATAGCATGCAAACATTAATCAAAGGCAAGCAGGAGTGGCTATCTTACTATTAGATAAATATAAAAATATTTCGGGACTTCCCTGGTGGTCCAGTGGTTAAGACTCCAGGTTTCCACTGCAGGGGGCACGGGTTCTATCCCTGGTCAGGGAACTAAGATCCCATGTGCTGCATGGCGCCACCAAAAAATAAAAACTTAAAATAAATAAATAAATAAAAATATTTCAAAGAAAGTAAAAATAACCAGGGACAGAGAGGGATATAATGATAAATGGATCGGAGAGAGACCTTCAAGATGGTGGAGGAGTAAGATGGGGAGATCACCCTCCCCCCCGCCACAAATACATCAAAAATACTTCTACATGTGGAACAACTCCTGCAGAACACCTACTGAATGCTGGCAGAAGACCTCAGACCTCCCAAAAGGCAAGAAACTCCCCACGTACCTGGGTAGGGCAAAAGAAAAAAGAAAAAACAGAGACAAAAGAACAGGGACAGGACCTGCACATATGGGAGGGAGCTGTGAAGGAGGAAAAGTTTCCACACACTAGCAAGCCCCTTCACCCCCCGGAGATGGGGGGTGGTGGGGGGGAAGCTTCAGAGCCACGGAGAAGAGTGCAGCAATAGGGGTGCAGAGGGCAAAGCAGAGAGATTCCCGTACAGAGGATCGGTGCTGACCAGCACTCACCAGCCCGAGAGGCTTGTCTGCTCACCCACCGGGACAGGTGGGGGCTGGGAGCTGAGGCTTGGGCTTCGGAAGTCAGAGCCCAGGGAGAGGACTGGGGTTGGCTGCGTGAACACAGCCTGAAGGGGGCTAGTGCACCACAGCTAGCCAGGAGGGAGTCCGGGAAAATGTCTGGAACTGCATAAGAGTCAAGAGACCACTGTTTTGGGGTATGCGAGGAGAGGGGAGTCAGAGCACTGCCTAAACGAGCTCCAGAGACAGATGCGAGATGCGGCTATCAGCATGGACCCCAGAGATGGGCATGAGACACTAAGGCTGCTGCTACAGCCACCAAGAAGCCTGTGTGCAAGCACAGGTCACTATCCACACCACCCCTCCTGGGAGCCTGTGCAGCCCACCACTGCCAGGGTCCCAGGATCCAGGGACAACTTCCCCGGGAGAACACATGGTGCGCCTCAGGCTGTTGCAATGTCATGCTGGCCTCTGCTGCGGCAGGCTGGCCCTGCATTCCATACCCCTCCCTCTCCCGGGCCTGAGTGAGCCAGAGCCCCCGAATCAGCTGCTCCTTTAACCCCGTCCTGTCTGAGGAAAGAACAGATGCCCTCCAGCGACCTACATGCAGAGGCGGGGCCAAATCCAAAGCTGAGCCCCTGGGAGCTGTGAGAACAAAGAAGAGAAAGGGAAATCTCTCCCAGCAGCCTCAGGAGCAGCAGATTAAAGCTCCACAATCAACTTGATGTACCCTGCATCTGTGGAATACATGAATAGACAACGAGTCATCACAAAATCAAGGCAGTGGAATTTGGGAGCAACTATAGACTTGGGGTTTGCTTTTTGCATCTAATTTGTTTCTGGTCTTACGTTTATCTTAGTTTAGTATCTAGAGTTTATGATAATTGGTAGATTTGTTTATTGATTTGGTTGCTCTCTTCCTTTTTTTTATATATAGATATATATACTTTTTACCTTTTTCTCTTTTTGTGTGTATGTATATGCTTCTTTGTGTGATTCTGTCTGTATAGCTTTGCTTTTACCATTTGTCCTAGGGTTCTGTCTGTCGTTTTTTTAAATTTTAATATAGTTTTTAGTGCTTTGTTATCATTGGCGGATTTGTATTTTGGTTTGGTTGCTCTCTTCTTTCTCTTTGCATTATTTTAATTTTTTAAATTTTCAATAACTTTTTAATTTTAATAACTTAATTTAATTTTTTCTTTCTTTCTTTTTTCTCCCTTTTCTTCTGAACCATGTGGCTGACAGGGTCTTTGTGCTTTGGCCAGGTGTCAGGCCTGTGTCTCTTGAGGTGGGAGAGCCGAGTTCAGGACCCTGGTCCACCAAAGACCTCCTGGCTCCACGTAATATCAAATGGCGAAAGCTCTCCCAGAGATCTCCATCTCAACACTAAGACCCAGCTCCACTCAGCGACCAGCAAGCTACAGGGCTGGACACCCTATGCCAAACAACTAGCAAGACAGGAACACAATTCCACCCCCATTAGCAGAGAGGCTGCCTAAAATCATAATAAGGTCACAGACACCCCAAACACACCACTGGACATGGTCCTGCCCAGCAGAAAGACAAGATCAAGCCTCATTCACCAGAAGACAGGCACCAGTCACCTCCACCAGGAAGCCTACACAACCCACTGAACCAACCTTACCCACTGGGCGCAGACACCAAAAACAACGGGAACTATGTACCTGCAGCCTGCGAAAAGGAGACCCCAAACACAGTAAGTTAAGCAAAATGAGAAGACAGAGAAACACACAGCAGATGAAGGAGCAACGCAAAAACCCACCAGACCAAACAAATGAAGAGGAAATAGGCAGTCTACGTGAGAAAGGATTCAGAATAATGATAGTAAAGATGATCCAAAATCTTGGAAATAGAATGGAGAAAATATAAGAAACATTTAACAAGGACCTAGAAGAAAGAACTAAAGAGCAAACAAACAAGGATGAACAGCACAATAGCTGAAATTAAAAATTCTCTAGAAGGATTCAGTAGCAGAATAACTGAAGCAGAAGAACGGATAAGTGACCTGGAAGATAAAATAGTGGAAATAACGACCACAGAGCAGAATAAAGAAAAAAGAATGAAAAGAATTGAGGACGGTTTCAGAGACCTCTGGGACAACATTAAACACACCAATATTTGAATTATAGGGGTCCAAGAAGAAGAGGAGGAAAACAAAAGGACTGAGAAAATATTTGAAGAGATTAAAGTTGGAAACTTCCCCAACATGGGAAAGGAAATAGTCCATCAAGTCCAAGAAGCACAGAGAGTCCCATACAGGATAAATCCAAGGAGAAACATGCCAAGACATATATGCAATCAGAGAAAGAAGAACAAAAAAACCCCCAAAGTTAGCAGAAGGAAAGAAATCATAAAGATTAACTCAATCAGAAATAAATGAAAAAGAAATGAAGTAAACAATAGCAAAGATCAATAAAACTAAAAGCTAGTTCCTTGAGAAGATAAACATTAATTGATAAACCATTAGCCAGACTCATCAAGAAAAAAAGGGAGGGGGCTTCCCTGGTGGTGCAGTGGTTGAGAGTCTGCCTGCCAATGCAGGGGACGCAGGTTCATGCCCCGGTCCGGGAAGATCCCACATGCCGTGGAGCGGCTAGGCCCGTGAGCCATGGCCACTGAGCCTGCGCGTCTGGAGCCTGTGCTCTGCAACGGGAGAGGCCACAACAGTGAGAGGCCCGCATACCGCAAAAAAGCAAAAAGAAAAACAAAAACGGGAGAAGACTCAAATCATTAGAAATGAAAAAGTAGAAGTAGCAACTGACACTGCAGAAATACAAAGGATCATGAGAGATTACTACAAGCAACTATATGCCAATAAAATGGACAACCTGGAAGAAATGGACACATTCTTAGAAAAGCACAACCTTCCGAGACTGAATGAGGAAGAAATAGAAAATATAAACAGACCAATCACAAGCACTGAAATTGAGACTGTGATTAAAAATCTTCAAACAAACAAAAGCCCAGGACCAGAGGCTTCACAGGTAAATTCTATCAAACACTTAGAGAAGAGCTAACACCTATCCTTCTCAAACTCTTCCAAAATATAGCAGAGGGAGGAACACTCTCAAACTCATTCTACGAGGCCACCATCACCCTGATACCAAAACCAGACAAAGATGTCACAAAGAAAGAAAACTACAGGCCAATATCACTGATGAACACAGATGCAAAAATCCTAAACAAAATACTAGCAAACAGAATCCAACAGTACATTAAAAGAATCATACACCATGATCAAGTGGGGTTTATTCCAGGAATGCAAGGATTCTTCAATATATGCAAATCAATCAATGTGATATACTATTAACAAATTGAAGGATAAAAACCATACGATCATCTCAATAGATGCAGAAAAAGCTTTCAACAAAGTTCAAGACCCGTTTATGATTTAAAAAACCCTCCAGAAAGTAAGCATAGAGGGAACTTACCTCAACATAATAAAGTCCATATATGACAAACCTACAGCCAACATCGTTCCCAATGGTGAAAACATGAAACCATTTCCTCTAAGATCAGGAACAAGACAAGGTTGTGCACTCTCACCACTATTATTCAACATAGTTTTAGCTATACTCCAATAAAGATGTAAAAAAAAAAGGGCTTCCCTGGTGGCGCAGTGGTTTAGAGTCCACCTGCCGATGCAGGGGACACGGGTTCGTGCCCCGGTCCAGGAAGATCCCATGAGCCATGGCCACTGAGCCTGCGCATCTGGAGCCTGTGCTCCACAACGGGAGAGGCCACAACAGTGAGAGGCCCGCGTACCACAAAACAAAACAAAACAAAAAGTTTTAGCCACAACAATCAGAGAAGAAAAAGAAATAAAAGGAATCCAAATCAGAAAAGAAGAAGCAAAACTGTCACTGTTTGCAGATGACATGATACTATATACTATGGAGAACAGTATGGAGGTTCCTTAAAAAACTAAAAATAGAACTATCGTATGACCCAGCAATCCCACTACTGGGCATATACCCTGAGAAAGCCATAATTCAAAAAGATATATATGTACCACAATGTTCATCGCAGCACTACTTACAATAGCCAGGACATGAAAGCAACCTAAATGTCCATCAAGAGATGAATGGATAAAGAAGATGTAGCACATATATACAATGGAATATTACTCAGCCTTAAAAAGAAACGAAATTGCGTTATTTTTAGTGAGGTGGATGGACCTAGAGTCTGTCATACAGAGTGAAGTAAGTCAGAAAGAGAAAAACAAATACTGTATGCTAACACATATATATGGAATCAAAAAAAATGGTTATGAAGAACCTAGGGGCAGGACAGGAATAAAGATGCAGACACAAAGAATGGACTTGAGGACACGGGGCGGGGGAAGGGTAAGCTGGGACTAAGTGAGAGAGTGTCATGGACATATATACACTACCAAATGTAAAACAGATAGCTAGTAGGAAGCAGCTGCATAGTACAAGGAGATCAGCTTGGTGCTCTGTGACCACCTAGAGGGGTGGGATAGGGAGGAAGGGAGGGAGACGCAAGAGGGAGGAGATCTGGGGATATATGTATATATATAGCTGAGTCACTTTGTTATAAAACAGAAACTAACACACCATTGTAAAGCAATTATACTGCAATAAAGATGTTAAAAAAATGATAAATGGATCAATCAACCAAGAAGATACAGCAATCCTAAATGTGTATGAACCAAACAACAGAACTGCAAAAACTGATAGAACTCAAATGAGAAATACACAATTACAGTTGAAAAATTAAATATTCCTCTCTCAACAATTGATAGAACTAGCCAGAAAATCAGCAAGGGTACATAAAAACTGAACAAAGCCATCAACCAACAGAACCTAATCAAAATTTATAGAACACCCACTCAAAAACAGCAGAATACACACATTCTGTTCAAGTGCCCAAGGAACATATACCAAGACAGACCATATTCTGCGCCACAGAACAAACCTCAACAAATGTAAAATAACTGAAATCACACAGAATATGTTCTCAAACTACAATGGAATCAAACTAGAAATCAATAATGGAAAGAAAACCAGAAAATATCCAAACACTTGGAAACTAAGCAACACAATTCTAAATAATCCATAGGCCAAAGAGGAAATCCCAGGGAAAATTTTTTTAAATACACTGAATTAAATGAAAATGAAAATACAACAGCTCAAAATTTATGGAACACAGCTAATGAAATGCTAAGAGGGAAATCTGTAACACTAAATGTATACATTACAAAAGAGAAAAATCTCAAATCAAATCATCAAAGCTCCCATCTCAAGAACCTAGATAAAGAGCCAAATAGACAAAGCAAGCATGAGGAAAGAAATAATAAAATAAAATAGAAAATAGGAAAAAAACAACAAAACAAAGAGCAGGCTCTGTGAAAAGATCAATGAAATTAACAAGAAAGACTGATAAAGAAAAAGAGAAGATACAAATGATCAATATGATGACTGAAACAGGAAATATCACTGCACAGCCTACAGACATCAAAAGGATAGTAAGGGAATACTATAACCATTCGACACACAAATTTCATAACCTAAGTGAAATGGACCACTTCTTCATAAAACACAAACCACCATAATTCACCCAGTATAAAACATTATTTGAATATCTCTATAACTATTAAGAAAATTGAATTTAAGACTTATTAAATAGCTGAAGTAATCAAAACTATATGGTACTGGCAGAGGGACAGACACATAGATCAATGGAACAGATACACAGCCCAGAAAAAGATCCACATAAACATGCCCAACCGATTTTTTTTAATGCAAAAGCAATTCAGTACAGAAAAAAAAAAAAAAGGGAAAAGTGAAAAATTAAACTTCATAAAAATTTTAAATGCTTGATCTGCAGAAGACTCTGTTAAGAGGATGAAAAGACAAGCTAAGACTGGGAGAAGATATTTGCAAACTACGTATCTGACAAAGGACTAATATCTGGAATATATAAAGAACTCTCCAACTCAACAGTTTAAGACAAACAATCTCATTAGAAAATAGGCAAAAGACATGAATAGACATTTCACCCAAGATGATACAAAGATGACAAATAAGCACATAAAATTATTTCCAACATCATTAGCCACTAGGAAACTGCAAATTAAAACCACAATGAGATATCATTACACATCTATCAGAATGGATAAAGTATTAATAAAACAATAGAGACGACACCAAATGCCAATAAGGATGCAGAAAAACTGGATCACTCACACAATGCTGGTGGGAATGTAAAATGGTACACTATTCTGGAAAACAGTTTGTCTCTTAATAAGCATGCAACTACTATGTACTACCACATGACCCAGCAATTGCACTCCTGGGCATTTACCTCAGAGAAATGAAGACTTTTTTGTTCACACAAAAGCCTGTACATGAAGGTTTATAGCAGCTTTATTTATAACAGCCAAAAACTAGAAACAACTCAGATGTCCTTCAAATGAGTGACTGATCAAACTGTGGTACAGCCATACCATGGAATATAATTCAGCAATAAAAAGGAACAAACAATTGATACATCCAACAACTTGGGTAAATCTCCAGAGAATTATGCTGAGTAAAAAATGCCAATCACAAAAGGTTACATACTATATGATTCCATTCATATAACATACTCAAAATGAGAAAATTATATTAATGGAGAACACACTAGTTGTTGCCAGAGATTAAGGAGGGGTTAGGGCAGGAGGGAACTATAAAAGGCAACATGAGGAGTCTTTATGGTGATAGGACTGTTATATATCTTAACTGCATCAATATCCATATCCTGTTGGGATACTGTATTATAGCTTTGCAAGATGGAACATTGCGGGGAAGCAGGTAAACATTATACAGGCGCTCTCTTATGACTCCACATGAATCTAATTATCTCAAAATAAAAAGTTTAATAAGAAAAACAAATTTATACATTCATTTTATCTGCAACTTACATTATAAACAACAAATATACACACTATACGCACAAACATACAAAGAGAGAATGAGATAAAGCAAGTGCTGCAAAATGCTAACAACTGGTGATTCTAGGTGTACCAGTTTCTCAACTTTTCTGTAAGTCTGAAGGTTTTCAAAACAAAACACTGAAGGAAAATAGTCTCTAGTTTCTTCAGACTTCCTCTGATTTCCTATTTTATCTTTTTTTTCAGGTCATGCCACGTGACTTGCAGGATGCTAGTTTCCCGACCAGGGATCAAATCTGTGCCCCCTGCAGTGGAAGCGTGGAGTCCTAACCACTGGACCACCAGGGAATTCCCTGATTTCCTATTTTAAATGCTCCATATCAAGACTATCTCTATCTGGCTGAACGCTGTGATTCCCTAAGTACCCATGGCCTGGAGGAAAAGGCAACAAACCATGTAGTAGTGGCCTTTGAGGTCTGATCTGACGGAGATGAAAAAATATCCTGACAATTGGAGATAGAGCATGTTATATGGTAAAATGTAATCACTTAGTTTTTACTGTGGGAAAAACATTATTATCACTCTGCTCAGCAAATTTGGAAAGCATGCAGTTTCATGCCTGTCAATATGAAGGAAATTGGTTTTTTGATTTTCTTTTTTAAAGCATGAATTTGTTTATTTTTCTCAAGTTAAAAGATCACCTGGGTGACACTGCTCCACCATGAGGCAACTCTAAAAACTACTTTTAGGTGTTCTGAGAAAGGTAACAGGTGTGTCTATCTATAGGCAAGAGCACTGGTTCTGGAGTCGCCTGGGTTCAAGTCACTGACTGGCTGTAAGAACTGTCTGGGCCTCAGTGAAAAATGGTGATAATAATAGGATTAGTGTGGGGCTTCCTTTGAGGATTTAGTGGTACAAGGAAAGCAAAGAGCTTAGCACAAAGCAAGAGCTCAACATATTTTTGCATTATTATTAGAATTTAAAATTATTTCACTAAGGCAAAACAGCTAAAAGTATATTTTATAAGAACAATCATTCAGGAAATTATTTTAAAGTTAATATTTACCTCACACTGTTTTAGAATCATATGAAATAATGCCTATAAAAGTTATTAAATTGTAACTTTATAGCATTATAAAAATCATGTAAATATAGGAATTTTGCTTAGAGACAGCATGATATAGTGGAATGAATATGACACTGAAAATCAGAAGACTCAGAGTTCTGACTCTACCACTTACTGGCTATGTGACCTCAGGATAGTACTGAAACTGTCTCAGATTTTTCCTTTTCAAAAATGAGGATATATACCCTGTGTGATAGGACTGTAGAGATTAAAGTAGAAAATCTACATAAGAATATTTCATAAAATTAAAGTACTTGTGACATCAACGAATACAAGCTTTTACATTTCCTGCATGAAATGTCATTAATTAAATTCAATCTGCCAAATTTTACAGGAAAAATTTCTGAAGCTAATATAAATGATTAAGAAAAATTAGGGGATTGAAAAAAAAATGGTGCTGGGACTTCTCCGGCGGCCCAGTGGTTAAGACTCTGCGCTCCCAATGCAGGGGGCCCAGGTTCGATCCTTGGTCAGGGAACTAGATCCCACATGCCACAACTAAGAGACAGCATGCTGCAACTTTAAAGATCCTGCGTGCCACAACTAAGACCTGGAGCAGCCAAATAAATAAATACATTTTTAAATGCGGCCACTGAAACTGAAATTTCTAATATGTTTTTACATAAAAGTCAAATGCATATATTTAAAATATTTCCTGGGACTTCCCTTGTGGTTAAGACTCTGTGCTCCCAATGCAGGGGCCACGGGTTCAATCCCTGGTCGGGAAAGTAAGATCCTGCATGCCGCACAGCGCGGTCAAAAAAAAGTGTACATGTACTTTATATATTTATATATATATATATATATATATATATATGTATATTTATTTCCCTAAAGGCTTCTACCGAGTTTTAGGTAGTCTTTTATTTGCAGTCCTGAACCTTTCTAATGTTTTTCTATGCAAGACAGAGAAATGTGCCACTTAGAAAAGTTAGGTCAAAATGCCTTGCTTGCTCTAACGTGTTTTAGCAAAGACATTCTTTTTTTTTTTTTTGCAGTACGCAGGCCTCTCACTGTTGTGGCCTCTCTCGTTGCGGAGCAACAGCCTCCGGATGCGCAGGCTCAGTGGCCATGACTCACGGGCACAGCCGCTCCACGGCATGTGGGATCTTCCCGGACCGGGGCACGAACTCGTGTACCCTGCATCGGCAGGCGGACTCTCAACCACTGCGCCACCAGGGAAGCCCAGCAAAGACATTCTTGAATCTGGGTAATTGGCATGGTTACCTCTCCCTTCCCTAACACATCTGTGCTTCCTCTGTTCTTAGAAATGGGAGTACGTATCTCCCTATCTCTCAGGTACAAAACCTCCTCCCTCCTAAAGTCTCAGATCTATTCTGTCTTTGAGTCCTAGTGAGTCTTCCTTCTCAGCGTCCTTCCTTTTCCTATCCCTACTGCCATTACCATTAACTTAGGCTTTCATTACATTCTGCCTCTCAACTCATTTCCTTGCTTCTAGTCTCTCTGTTCTGACAATCCATCCTACTCATCAGTGCTAAATTAAATATCCTAAAATCCTGCTTTTACTGTTCCCTCTTCAAAGACTTTCCCCAAAGTACAAAATCCTCAACCTGGAATAAAAGCAGAGCTTTGAAGCTGAATAATAAGTCACCAGAATATCTAGAAGTATAGTCTTTACTGCCATAGGCTGAGGACCTGCCGCCAATGAAGCCCCAGTACAGGAGAGGGCTAACACTGAGTTCACTGGGATCTATGTCCATTCAGAAGGGTCACAAAGCTAACAGAGGCTCAAATTTAAAAAAGGGGCAAAAACTCAGACATTATTTTTATTTATTTAAAGTGCACAAGAAATTTTTAGAATTGATACCTGAAACAAGCAATAATGGGAAAGTGTTTCTTAAAATCAGAGAGAACCTACCTGGTAAAGGCAGGCTGCTGTCCCAAGGAAAAATGCAACAATGTAATTAAAATCCTCGCCATCACTCTGCAAAAGCAAAATAAAAATTACTTTTTTTTTTTCTGGTGCAAGCCCATTTCCAAAAACAATCCATTGGGATAGGATATGACAACATTTACGCACAAATGGTCAAAATTTTCAAAAGTGGCATATAAAAATTCTCAAGAGTCCTGAAATAGAAACATAAAATACATTATAAGAACCAGGGAGTGTGAGGTAGAGGAAGGCTACCAGTCTTCCTCTATGTCTGGGCCTCCCCATCAACTATATCTTATCCAAGAGAAGATGAAAGCCAATGGAAACAAATTTCCATGTAACGTAGAAAGCCTCTCTTCTTGCTACTAAAGAAACCAAATAAAAATGTATAACACCCCAGGGACTTCCCTGGTGGCACAGTGGTTTAAGAATCCTCCTGCCAGTGCAGGGGACATGGGTTTGATCCCTGGTCCGGGAAGATCCCACATGCTGAGGAGCAACTAAGCCCATGTGCCACAACTACTGAGCCTGCGCTCTAAGAGCCTGTGAGCCACAACTATTGAGCCCACGTGCCACAACTACTGAAGCCCGCGTGCCTATAGCCCGTGCTCCGCAACAAGAGAAGCCACTGCAATGAGAAGCCCATGCACCACAATGAAGAGTAGTCCCCGCTCGCCACAGCTAGAGAAAGCCTGCATGCAGCAACGGAGACCCAACACAGACAAAAATAAATAAATAAATTAATTTAAAAAAAAAAAAGTACAACACCCCAGTGGCCTATAAAGTTAAGCCTGCTTGATAGGATTACTATTTGGCTCAAATAAATATTGACAAACTTTACCATCTAGTAAGCACATTACTGAACTGTCCAATAAAGTCTCTGGCATGATTTTAAAAAAAAAAAAAAAAGACAACCCAAACTGAAAAGCTACTGTCCACTAGAGTGTGCTATATCCCAATGAGGAAATTCAGTCGTACATGATATGCTAGAAAAAAAAGCACCCAGAGAAAAAACAGAGATAGATTATTCATAGAATATTTCTTTTAAAAGAAAACTAATAGAGACATGTAACAAACCCTTTTTTTCTATTCCTTTCTGATTCCTCTTAAATATCTATATTTATCATTTCTTTCAATGTTTTTATGAAGTAGAACATAAAG
Source organism: Neophocaena asiaeorientalis asiaeorientalis (assembly GCF_003031525.2). Lineage (NCBI taxonomy): Eukaryota > Metazoa > Chordata > Mammalia > Artiodactyla > Phocoenidae > Neophocaena > Neophocaena asiaeorientalis. The sequence continues at coordinate 405,768 of NW_020174422.1, read as the reverse complement.
CCCAGGCAGGAGCATCAAATTTCTTTCTTCTAGGTAGAAACATTAAATTTGGCCCTTTAGAAAAAAAATCTCTTTATACAATAAAAATTTCCAGAAGACATGGGAGTGTCTCTCACGACCATGTCTTCAGGAAATAATATAAAGAGAAAATTGCTTTTCCATTTGCTATTGGACAACAGAAGTGCCTGTAAGGCAGAGGGAAAGGGGCTTATCCTAGTGAGAGGATCTTAAAATAGAAACCATTGATCTGTCTGGGATGGTTAGGCCAGTTCAATCCCAGAGGCAGGGAAGGTCAACACAAAACCCTTCTACTTTAATAATTCTAAGACTTTTAAATAAGTTCTGCTTGATTGTTTTTTCTTCAGTCCATTAAATGATCTTTTTTGATTATAAAAGTTCATGTTCATTGTAGAGAATCTGAAACAGAATGTTACAAAGAAGAAACTCGTATGGTCCATAATATTACAACTTTGGGAGAATTACTATTAACCATTTAGGTACTTCCTTCCAATCCTTTCTGTACAAAAATATATGTACGTTAAAAAAATGGAATCATACTTTTACATACTGCTTTCTAGTACTTCACACTATATCATAAACATGTTCTCAAGATACTAAATATTTCTCAACTACTTAATTTGTAATAATTATATAACCTTTAATTGTGGGACTATATAATAATTTAATTACTGTCTTACAATTGAATACTGTATTTTCCCTAAATTTACACTATCACTTTATAACTCTCTTAATTGCCTTTGGAACACTTAAAAGCATGTTTCTGGACAATCAGATCTGGGTTCAAATCTTTACTTATTAGCTGTATGATCATGGACTATTTATTTAACTTCAATTCCCTTTTCTGAAAAGTTGTAGAGATTCAATGAAATAACATTGGCAAAAATATAGAACAGTAACTGACACACAGTAAGTATTCAAAAACATTCTCTAACTTCTCTTTCCCAGAGGTTACTGTCTGCATCATTCATCAGATAATTAGGATTACCTTTCAATATTGTTTAAATCTCTAATGTACTGGCCTTGTCTTCTCAATGAGATCCTAACCTTCCTTCAGGGCAGAAACTAAATCTTACTACTTGCATGAAACTGTGCACATAGTAGGAATTCAACAAATGCATGCCAAATTGAGTTCAGCTTTGAAAAATCTTTATTTCCCCTTGCTAAAGAGAATATCTATAAACATATTCTTCCATTCAATAAATAGTCATTCATTGAACACTTATGGGCCAAGTACTGTGTTACTAGACCAAGGACAGAAAACAAGTCAACAGCAACTCAAGAAGCTCAACTCTAAACAGGAAGGCAGATACAAAGAGCAACAATTCCCGCCTGAAGTGGTAACTGATGGGATAGGAGTGTGTACAGGGTACTACGGGAGCCTACTGGAGACACATTTAATTCTACCTGGAGAAAAAAAGGATCAGGGAAGGTTTGGCACAGAAAATAAAGCTTAATTTGCATTTTGAAGGATGGACTAGTAGACAAGGTAGGAAGAGAATTCCAGGCAAAGGGAGTAGCTTGTGCAGTTTCAAGAAGGAAGAGGCTAGGATGACTCCAAGGTCTCCTATTCAGGCAACATTTAAATGATACCATTCACCAAGTTGGGGATACAGGAGGAAAAGTAGGTCTGAGAGCAGAAAAAACTTGAGTTCATTTTGGACAAGGTATTTTGGAGTTGCTAGTGACACATCCAAATAATTATGTTTAGTAGACATTTAAGTCAGCTTCAGGGAACAGTTTAACCTAGAGCTCTAGTTTAGTTGTCATATATTTAAATAGTAGTTAAATGAAATAAAGGACTATGACAACCGAATGCAAAGCTTAATTCTTGATTGGCTGATAGACTGGAGAGAGAAAAAAGTATATATAAAGGATATTCGGGGTCAATTTTGATTGTGCAACTTGAATATAGATTTTACATTAGCTAATACTGCACTGATCTTCAATGTCTTTGGTGTAAGAATGGTATTGTGATTATGCAGGAGAATGTCCTAGTCCTTAAGACAGACATAGTGAATAATTTTGGGATATAATGTCATAATACCTACAATTTTACTTTCCAATGATTCAGAAAAAAAAGAAAATAAAGAGATAAAAGAAGAAAGAAAGGTAGGTATGTATACAGGTAGATGTTAATTGTATTGTTTTTTTAAAAACTTTCTGTAGGTTTAAATTCTTTCAAAATAAAATGTTGTGTGGTGGGGGAAAACAGGGATACAAATGAAAATAAAAATGCTATGCAGTCACTAAAAAGAATCTCTATATACTGCTATGAAATGATCTACACATTGTCAGGTGGAAAAAGATGCAAATCACTATGAACAGTATACTGCCATTTATAAAGGAATAATTTTAAAAGAATAATTATATAAGTAAATATAGAAATACATATGTATTAGCATATGCACATAATCGCTCTAGAAGGATACACCAGTGGTTGACTCTGGGGAGGAGAAATGGGAAGAGAATTACTTACTGTGAAAATTAAAGGCTTTGAAATTTACCATCTACACATTTTACTGTGTGTATGCGTGACTGTGGATATTTGTGGATACACATGTATTAACTCTTTAAGTTATGAAAATATCCAAAGAGAAGGTATAGAGTTAGAAGAATATAAAGCTCAGGACATGACACAAACGCTACTCTTTAAAGGAGAGGTGGAGGAAGAAAGTTTACCAAATAAACTGAGGAACAAGAAGAGATAGGAAAAAAATACAACAGGAGAAAATTGTTTCACAGAACGGAAGGAATGAGATAATGTCAAGAAGAATAAAGTAACACATCAAACTATTAATAGTGAGCTGTTTCACTTGCTTCTAAGTTTTCTAAAATAAACATTATTTTTGAATTTAAACAATGAGTTATTTTCAAAAGGAAGAACTGAACAGTGTGTGAGATGAGACAGAGAGGAAACATCAAACAAGGCCTCAAGAGTGGCTGCAATATTTGGCAACCAGAAAGACACTGGTGAACTTAATGGTCGATGTTTGAAAGAATTATGAGGGCGGAAAGAGATCACAGTAAACTAAGAGAACAGAGGTAAGGGAACGGGGGCAACAGGCATAGTCTATGCTTTCAAAATATTAGAAGGGAACATGCATCAGGAGGTTTTTTTTAGGGTTTTTTGTTCATTTTTTAAAGATCAGCAGGCTATAACATATTTATGAGCTGAGAGAACAGAGCCAGTAGAGAGGAAGCAGATGAAAAACAGATGAATAGCTAGAGGTTGGGGAAACATGGGGCAGAGATTTAGAGAATGGACAGAAGTGGGAGTGGGGGGGGGGCAGGGTCGACACAAGAAGGGATAAAGGTGGGGTGGGGAAGGAAGGGCTAAGGTAAGGAGTTCAAATTTTTAAAAATCACATTCACCTTCAGAGGACGCTAGATTACCAACATTGCTTGAAAAATAACAAATAAAGGGAAAGAATTTTTTTTTAAGGTGATGATAAAGAGGTAAGCAGAAGCTTCATATAATAGCCATACAAATGTATTAGAATGATACTATTTAAATGTTTGTAATAATTGGGAAAAATTCACTTTTTAATCTTAGGTGAAAAAAAGGACACAAAGTTACATAATGGATATGATACGTATATATATGGTATATATTAATAAAACAAGAAAATTTGGGATTTTTCTCTTCTTCTTTATACATTTTCCCCCAATTCTTTAACAATGAGCATAAAACTCAGGAAAAATACATTTATTTTTTTAGAAGAAAGCAAGCAATGCATCTTAGCATAGATATTACGCTACTAAATAAATCCAAACTTTCAGTGAGCTTTAATAGGTATGTAATTTCTTTAAAAGGTAGTAACAAATCTACTGGAAATAAAGAACTGAAGGAATAAAAGCAAGTTGATTACTTTTAGTTGTAGTATCCATTACAAACAATTTTAGAATCAGAGAGTTAGCACCTTAGTACTGAAGTGGTCCTTGAGCCTATGTAGTCTAAAACTTTCCTCTTGCAGAATAGGAAAATGAGCTCCAAGAAGGTAAAATAACCAACCCAAGGTCACAAAGTTAGTTAACTGGCAGAGGGGATCCAGCCAGGTATTCTGACTTCCAGGTCAGCATTTCTACTGCTATATCAGAATACTCATATTTTTTCCTAATGTACCATGTGCGAATTACTTCTAGGTTGGCATCAGCTTAATTAAGATCATTGCTTCAAGGTTGATCCTTAAAGGAACACAGGAAAAAGAAACCCAGTGTGATAAAAGCTCATACATTTGTGAGGTGTCAATTCACAATAAACTTATTAACATCTCTAAACTCAGAACAAAGTATGGAAATGAGTGAAAATAATCTAATTTACACATTACTGTGAACACCAAATCAAATTCACCAACTTAATAAAAAGAAACTGTATTCACCCTAAACCTCCTCAGTCTGAACTCAAGATACCAAAGAAAAACTTCAGTACTACACATTTTAATAAATCCCTCCTTGTCACCCTAAGAGGCAGTTATTAATCTAGAAGAAACAAACTGTGCTGAAGCTTCAAACAGCGTTATACAGGTATGTTGGTTCATGTGGGTTCTGAAATTTAAACATGCCTCAGGCACCAGGCTACATACTAGAAGATAAACGTGGCAATCATTTTTAGCATTCAAGAAGAGTATTTAGAATTCACAGCCTTAAGAAAGCAAACTTTAATTTTTTTTTTTTTTTTTGCGGTATGCGGGCCTCTCACTGTTGTGGCCTCTCCCGTTGCGGAGCACAGCCTCTGGACGCGCAGGCTCAGCAGCCATGGCTCACGGGCCCAGCCGCTTCGCGGCATGTGGGATCTTCCCGGACTGGGGCACGAACCCGCGTCCCCTGCATTGGCAGGTGGACTCTCAACCACTGCTCCACCAGGGAAGCCCCAAGAAAGCAAACTTTAAATTAATATTGATATATTGCTCACACTCAGGAAATACACTACACACTTTCATTTAGATCTAAAAATATGATCCCCAAATAAATCCTTTGCTCTTAAATCAAGTATTAAAGAAATGTTGAGGCCACTTAATTTAGGTACTGTCTTTCCACCTCCTCTATCACCACCATGATCTATCTGAGTTAACACCAATACAGGTAACTTCAGAACAGATAAAAGTTTAAGCCCCATGTCCTGGATTTTGCATTCAAGTCTACACAGCAGACTACCTCAAAAAGATCTACTTTACTGACCAAAAATTAACCAGCGACTCTAGAGATTATTCCTAACACAAAGTACAATGATGAACCAGAGAGAAGGCTAAGAGTATGTCTTAAGTTCAATGTCTTTAGTGAGAATAAAAAGGACCTTTTAACCAGTACAAGTCATGAACAATGATAAAATAGGTGCTAATGCGGGAAAATTAAAAGGGAGAGAACTCAGGCCCCTAATTTCGTGTATATTTTTTTTCAGGTTAATTCAAGCTATAAAGGATGTACTCACTGAAATTAATCTAGCTTGCACCCCTAATCCTATCCTGCTAAGAGGTCTAAGTTTATCACAGTGCCCTCTGCATTCTGACATTCATCTCCATTTGTTTGCCTATGGTCCATTCCATCTTTTAGGACACGGAATCCAACACTACATAGTACTCCCTCATTATTCTCATAACAAGACAAGGAAGCATATCTCCAAGCACCAGTCACTTACCAGAACATTATCTCTATGCAGATGTAAAATCCCCAATAACTGGAACAATGGGGTCCCTACTTTTGGTCCAGTGAATTTCCAAAAGCAGTATTTCTCATTTAGGTGAGGATCAGAACTTGCTGGAAAATACCTTAAAATTACCTATGAGTGACAAAGTACCTGTGGACTACATTCCCCCAACTTTGCACTCTTGTTTCCTCACTGCTCTCTTAAAGCATCACTGTTTTAGGAACCTCAACTGTTGATGAGTTGATGAATGTATGTGGGTTATGGCAGAACAAAGATTTGAAACAATGCTAAGAGAACAGAATAAGCAGGTGTCCCTAGTTCCCAGATAGCTAAAAATCCCATCTGGACCAATTTACAGTTCCCTGGGTCAAGTGAGAAAGCAGTGCTGTTGGAGTGAATTTAGTCTAGGACGACAGTGAAAAAGAAAGAATTCCGTATCAACCATCAGAAAGACACATCTTCAAAGATACAAGCATCCAGAGAGTGCCCAAATTATAAATGATCTACTACTTTTACTATGAAAAAGACCACTCTAACCTTTTCTCCATCCAAAATGTACCCCATGCTGCTTTCACACCCTACCACCACAGTTTTAAGGAACTACTTAAAACAAACAAAAAAACCCTTGAAGCTTCTACAGAAATTGTAGACTCTAAGACAGAGGCAAGAAGCAAGTGTATATATGTGTGTATGTGTGTGTGTGTGTGTTTGTGTGTGTGTGTGTGTGTATGTACGTGTGAATAGACTGCTATCTTTAGGGCAGTTTTAGGTTTACAGAAAATGAAGCAGATAGTAGAGTTCCCATATAACCATTTTTCCCCTACCCAGTTTCCTCTATCATTAACATCTTGCATTAAGGGGGTACAACTGATGAGCCAATAGTGACATACTATTATTAAAGTCCATGGTTTACATTAGGGCCCACTGTTTGTGTTGTACATTCTATCGGTTTTGACAAATGTATAATGACATAACCACTATTACAGTAAGGTACAGAACAGATTCACTGCCCTAAAAATCTCACGCTCCTACTATTTATCCCTTCCTCTCTCCCTCCAAATCTTTTCATTTACTGTCTTTAGAGTTTTGCCTTTTTCAAAATGTCATACAGTTGGAATCATATAGTATATAGTTTTTTCAAACTGGCTTCTTTCATTAAGCAATATGAACTTAAGGTTTAGCCATGTCTTTTTCTGGCTTGATAGCTCACTTTTTATATATTACTGAATAATATTCCATTGTATGGATTGCTGAAGTTTGTTTATCCATTCACTTTTTTTAATGATGGATTTATTTGGGTGTATTCTGGTTTTTTTTTTTCTTTTGGCCACGCCACACGGCATGTGGGACCTTAGTTCCCCGACCAGGGATTGAACCCATGCCCCCTACATTGGAAGCACAGTCTTAACCACTGTACCATCAGGGAAGTCCCTATCCATTCACCTTTTGAAAGGCATCTTAACTGCATCCAGCTTTTTGAAATTACAAATAAAGCTGATACAAACATTCATGCACAAGTTTTTGTGTGGATGTAAGTTTTCTACTCATTTGGGTATATAATACCTAGAAGCATGACTGCTAGATCATACAATAAGTCTATGTTCAGCTTTGTGTGAAATAGCCAAACTGTCTTCCAAAGTAACTGTACCATTTTGATTTCCCATCAGCAATGAGTGAGACTTCCTATTGTTCCATTTCCTCATCAGCATTTGGTATTGTCAGTTTTTTGGATTTTGCCATTCTAATAGATGTTTAGTGGTATGTTACTGCTGTTTCAATGTTCATTTTCTTAATGACATATGATGTTGAGCATCTCTGTATATGCTTATTTGCCTCTTGTATATCTACTTTGTTAAGGTGTCTGTTCAGTTCTTTAGCCCATTTTTTAATTGGGTTGTTTGCTTTCTTCAGTTTTAGAGTTCTTTGTATATTTTAGATACAAGTCCTTGCCAGATGTGTTTTGCAAATATTTTAATACTTTCTTCTAGCTTATGGCTTATCTTTTTCATTCCCTTAAAAATGTCCTTTGCAGTTTTAAAATTGAGTCCAACTTACCAATTTTTTCTCTCATGGATCAAGCTTTTGTTATTGATCTAAAAATTCATCACCACACCCATGGTCACCTAGGTTTTCTCCTGTTACCTTTTATAAGTTTTATAGTTTTGTTTTATATTTAGGTCTGTGATCCATTTTGAGTTAACTTTTTTGTCCAAGGTGTAAGATCCGTGTCAAGCTTTTTTTTTTTGTGCATGTGGATGTGCAGCTGTCCAGCAGCATTCATTGAAAAGAAAATTTTCTCCACTGAATTGCTTTAGTTGCTTTGTCAAAGATCAGTTGATTATATTTGTGTGGGTCTATTTCTAGGCTCTCTATTCTGTTCCATTGACTAAATTATTTGTCTGTTCTTTTGCCAGTAGCACACTGTCTTAATTATAGCTTAACAGTAAGTCTTGAGATTGGATAGCATCAGTTCTCTTTGTTTTCTTCAGTATTGTGTTGGTTATTCTGGGTCTTCTGCCTTTCCATATAAACTTTAAAATCACTTTGCCAATATCTACAAAATAAATTGCTGGGATTTTGATTGGGATTGTGTTGAATCTACAGATCAAGTTGAGAAGAACCAACATCCTAACAATTTTCAGTCTTCCTATCCATGAACATGGTAGCCCTTCTTTTATCAGAGTTTTATGGTTTCCCCATATAGATCTTCTATGTATTTTGCTAGATTTATTCTTAAGTGTCTCATTTGGGGGGGGGGGCAATATAAATGGAATTGTAATTTTAATTTCAAATTTCAATTGTTCCTTGCTGATATATAAGAAAGCAATTGACATTTATGCATTAACTTTGGATCCTGTGGCCTTGCTACAATCACTTATTAGTTCTAGGAGTTTGTTGATTCTTTGGGATTTTCTATATAAATAATCATGCCATCTATGAATAAAGGCAGCTGTATTTCCTCCTTCCCAAACTGTATACTTTTCGTTTTCTTTGTCTTATTGCATTCACTAGGTCTTCCAATGTTGAATAGGAGTGGTGATAGGGGACATCCTTGTCTTGTTCCTGATCTTAGGAAGACAACATGTACTTTCTCATCATTCATGATGTTAGCTGTAGGGTTTCTGTAGATATTCCTTATCAAGTTAAGGAAGTTCCCCTTTATTCCTAGTTTGCTGTGAGTTTTATCATGATTTTGTCAAATGCTTTTTCTTTTTGTTAATTAATTTAATTTAATTTATTTATTTTGGGCTGCATTGGGTCTTCGTTGCTGCGCGCGGGCCTTCTCCAGTTGCAGTGAGCGGGGGCCACTCCTCGCTGTGGTGCACAGCCCTCTCACTGTGGCAGCCTCTCTTGCTGCGGAGCACGGGCTCCAGGAGCGCGGGCCTCAGCAGCTGTAGCATGCGGACTCCAGAGCACAGGCTCAGTAGTTGTGGTGCACGGACTTAGTTGCTCTGCGGCATGTGGGAATCCTCCCAGACCAAGGCCCAAACCCGTGTCCCCTGCATTGGCAGGCAGATACTTAACCACTGTGCCACCAGGGAAGCCCCCAAATGCTTTTTCTGACAAAAAAGCATGATATGACCATATGATTTTTCTTCTTTAGCTGTTGATGTGATAGATTGTATTAACTGATTTTCAAATGTTGAGTCAGCCTTGCAAAACTGGAATAAAACCCACTTGGTTGTAGTGTATAATACTTTTAATACACTGTTGGATTCAATGTGCTAATATTTTGTTGAGGGCTTTTGCTTCTATGTTCATGAGAGATACCGGTTTGTAATGTTGTCTTTTTAAAATATAAGTAGGCTGAGAAGTCTCAGAGCTATCAGTTAGTTACACATAAGCAGTAGTTTAATCATATTACTATTCTTCTGAAAACCTCAACTGTGATGAGGCAAAGACATTACTGATCAGAGGGAGAACATGAAACACTTAGGAATCAAGGCAGGCATTAGTCAGGGATAACAGCTCAAAAGCCATGAAAAGCTGTAGTTTATACTACTTGCTTAGTTTTTTAAAAAATTTATTTTACTGAAGTATAGTTGATTTACAATGTTGCATTAATTTCTGCTGTACAGCTAAGTGATTCAGATATACATATACATACATTTAAAAAATATTATTTCCCACTATGGTTTATCACAGGATATTGAATATAGTTCCCTGTGCTATACAGTAGGACCTTGTTGTTCATCCGTTCTATACTACTTGCTTAGTTTTGAAGTTGTGAATCAGAGGAAAGAATCAGTCCAGGAAAAGGAAGGATAGGATGTGAGTGCCTGAAAAAATTGTGAGATATGACAGCCTTGCCTGAATTTTAACTTAAAAATCATGCAGACTAAACGCCAGGTTCTGCAACTTATGTACTGTCTTCTAAGTCAGGGATGGTAAAGCTCTCCTTTCCTCTACCCAGGCCTGCTCCCTCCCTTTATTAGTTTGCCAATTTCAAACAACCAGAGAATTATTTTAACAATGAAATTTTAACCTCACAGAACCACCTTCATAATTTTTGACAACTCTAAATACTAATTATACCATTATTTATTAAGATATGTCATAAAGGTGACTTTTATTAAAATTAATTTCTTTTAAAAGGAAATTTTCATATCTCTACCATTAACAGAAACTAGTATCCCTTACCAAACACAGACACTATACATTAATATACATTAAATACATAACTCTTAAAATTAAAAATGTTTCTCTCTCTACCACCTAAAGTCATCTATTGTGTAACCAGGTGTAAATGTGTCCTTTACTTAGAGAAATACTCATCAAATCCACCTTTCTCCTTCATTTTATAAGCAATAAAACTGAGGACCAGAAAGTAAGGTGAGCTACTCAAGGTCACCGAGCTAATCAGTAGCTCAGCTGGAGCCAACCCTCTCTCTCGCTCTCTTTCTTCCACAAACAAAAATCAACTCTTCACACTCCTATGCTACTGTTCTTTCCACTACATCAAGTTAAAAAAAAAAAGGCAAGAGAGGATCTTATTTATTAGTATTTTGAGTCAGCAGTCTCCAAATTGCCTTTGTTTCTTTTTGGCAGGTTGTTTAACAAGCTCGAAATTGAAATCCTGCTGGAATAAAGCTAACTGGCTAAGGAACAGGGGCAGGAATGACAAGAGACAATAGCCAGCTGTCCTGTGCCTGAAAGGGAAGAGGGGCTTTACCTGCATGCCCAGGATGTTCGGGAGAGGAATTTGGAAGTCATGAAAAGACCCCCAACCCCCCTGCAGGCAAAGCTCAGCTGCCTGGAACCTGTGATGTCCTCAGCTATTGGCTTCATATGGCTGAGGATGTTCAGAGGGTACTCAAAATGGCACTCTCTTGAGTATTCCCCCAAACTAACAGCTATTTAAAAACAGAATAGAAGGTGTCTTGATTGGGTTTTTACAAATGATATTCTTGGCTTAATACTGGCCAAAAAAAGAGAACTAATTTACAACATGGGAGTGTCAAAAAAATCTTCAGGGAAAGTGATTAGAAACACGGAAAGGAAGGCTGAGATGTGCTTAACTTTAAGAAAGGGAGTTTCAAAAGTTTACAAAAAGAATAAGAGAAAAAGTATACTCTGATAGCTTTACTCTCTGGAAGAAACTCCTCTGGATAACAAAATAGTTGGCAATATCTCAAGAAATTAGTGATTTCACAGGCAGCCACCAGTAAAAAAGGAAAAGGAGCAGATAACTAGGTAGGAATACCCAGCGGTAGGACAAAAACCTGGCCATGAATGCCCTCTTCTACTCCTCTCTGTCCACTCAGATCCTTCTAGGTCCCGCTCACCCCTCCCAGAGTTTCCCTCACCACAGAGCTTCCTTCTCCTATCCTGACTCACACTGACCACTCCTCTTCCAAACTTTCTGTACTTGGCATTTGTTTGTGGACTTCTTTGCCTCCCCAATTCAACTCTAGGGTCTGAGACTGCAGGGCCCTCGTCACACGTATCTTGGTGTCCCCAGAATACCTCTAAACAGTACCTCCTGGGAGAGTAGATAATAAATAAATATGTGTTAATTAGGTCAAAGAAGTCAACTAGAAATCAGTGTTTTTAGAGGAAGGGGAAACTAGAGTAGGTATAAAGAATACAAAATCTGAGCATGCATTTTAAGTTGTACTAATACCCAAATCAATTTAAATCAATTGTGTAACAAGTAAAATCAAAAGGCATAGTCACCTGAAATTGCAAAAATAGCACAGTACCTGCAGGAGACTTTCTATGGCATGAAAGCCTCGAATTAAATTCAGAGCTGCGCATAAAAGACTAAGGATAAATGCCACAATCCCTGACAGAGTTGCTGGTTCCAGTCGCTGGTGAGCTGGAAAATAAAAGAAGTGATTAGGAATAAACATCAATATCTCACGTCAATACCTACAGGTATGTAAAATGAAATTCAATGCTCAATTTAAAGGGGTCAAATACAGATGAATCTTCATAAAATTATTTAATAATGCACCTTAGAAATTAAATATTTTTTAAAATGCAAAATATCTGACATGACAGCTTAATTCCCCTGAACTCAAATTAACTTCTTTTTCTCTACACTTTTAACAAAGACACCTAATTTGCATTTGGGGTATACAGTGCTAAGGTGTCCTCATATCTGGCAGTAAATCATACAGGAAAAACCCTTATGCCTAAATATGTCTACCATTTACAAGTAGCTGCAAATATTTGCAAAGGTGAGTCTGCTCAGAAATTCACTACATAATTCCAACTTTTTCTGAAAATGCTTAGAAAACAGTTTTAAGGACAAACATAGCTTGCTTTTAAGCAAAGCTTTTCCTTATCTGGGTTCCAGCTCTATAAATACCACAGGATATATGTGAAAGCTCATCTATAATCACCCATCTGGACTCTACAGTAGAATGGATTCTTATAGTTATGAGGTTCCTGGTCTCTGAAGACCATTTGAAAGTAAAAAAGCTAAAACAACAGTTGAAGAAGTTGCAGCATAAGATACTTAGAAATACAATAGCTTCCCTTCATCATCTTGCAGTTAACAGAATTAACTATAGAGTCTAAATGAAAACACAAAACTAAATACATAATCATCTAGACCTCAAAAGGGAGAAAGAGAGGACAACAGAACTACATTTAGATCATTTTATTTAAATCACTGAAGTGTAAAAGCCCTAACAATGAAGTTAATGAGGTGGGACATTAATATAAGGAAGGGCTTAAATCTTTGCAACTTATATTCAGCCATTACAGCAGAAAAGCTTCCCTAAACAATTCATAAAAACACGAAAACCCACATGTCGCAAAAAAGTATTTATTCCCCAGGTTCAGCAGAAAATCCACCTAATACAGGATGAGTTTTCTTAAATTTCTTCTGTGCCCGAGCTGACTGCTTGGTCTCCTAATCAATTTCCTTGAGATTTTAATATGAAAACAAAAAACTAAATGCCTTTGTAAAGTACTGATACCAAATTTTCTATCACTACAGAAAAAAATCTCGCAATTTGAAAATCTATCCAGTTGGTCTATCAATTAGTCATGTTTTACATCCCTCCCTCCATGCTTCCCCACTCCCTCTGAGTAGTAAGGGGGAACTGGGCTCTAAGTAAAAAAGAGATCCTTAACAAGGGCCTCAAGCATAAAGACACCTGATAACTAAATAGATTATAGAAATAATATTTCTAAAGTATACAAAGCAAGTTTACCTTACAAAAAAGCCAAACAATATTCTGTACTGTAATTAAGAACCATAGCTTTTTAAAAAAAATTTTTTTAATGAGAATTCAGATAGCACTCCATCCTTATCGTTCTTTTTAATATAACTTGGAAGTTAACCATAGTTTTAATTTACATTTTCATTACAATTAATGCAGTTATCATGAGTTTTTTTTAAAAAACATACTTATTTATAGTATATATATTTGTGTGTATGGTATAATGTCACTTTTATATGTATATAAACACACATACATGCATACATAGAAACAGACAAAAAACTGAACAGATATACATCAAGATGTAAAACACTATTACAATAAAGCTACAATAAAGTTTCAATCAAAAATTTTTTCATACCAAAAACTGAGATATGAATAACATATAACACTGTAGTTTAAGGTGTATGATGTGTTGATTTGATACATTTGTATATTACAATATGACCATCATAGTGTTAGCTAACACCTCTATCATGTCACATAATTATAATTTTTGTTTTGTTTTTTGTTTTTTAACATCTTTATTAGAGTATAATTGCTTTACAATGGTGTGTCAGTTTCTGCTCTATAACAAAGTGAATCAGTTATACATATACATATGTCCCCATATCTCTTCCCTCTTGCATCTCCCTCCCTCCCACCCTCCCTATCCCACCTCTCTAGGTGGTCACAAAGCACCGAGCTGATCTCCCTGTGCTATGCGCCTGCTTCCCACTAGCTATCCATTTTACATTTGAAGAACCATAGCCTTTTGTGGTCAAGTAAGGAACAGCCATTCTTGAACAGAAAAATATTACCATTTTAATGTGTTGATCAATACCTATTTAAGAAATAAATGTCTATACAAATTAAATATTTACTCAGTTGCTAACACTTGCCTCTTGCCCTTGGAGCACTCTCTTTATAATGATAGTATACCATTTATAAATTATTTCAAATGACCAGAAATATTTTTAAAGACATGAAAGCAAATGACAAGCCTCCTTTAACAAGGACAAGGCACACATTATGCTGAAGGATAGGCTGGAGAAGTGCCAAATCACCGTGAGAAAGGAAATTCTCAAGTGGAGATTCCCCCACTCCCACCCTACCCCCTTCCTAAGAACTGTGGGAATGCTTACTAAGAGAAAACTCCATCTGCACAGAATGTGAGGGTGACACTTTCTCATTTTAACAAATTGAACGAGATATTTAATCACATTTTAATGTATTATGTTATATGATATTCTTTATTTCATAAAACAGATTTTATATCAGTTGTTATCCACAAATGCTTACTTCACACCTCAATCTGGCACCACGATAGGTACTATTAGGTACAGAGCAGATTTGGAACAGTAAGAAATGAAGAAATAAGAGGCGATGTAGAAAAAAATAATTTTGTTGAATTCAAAACAGTGTCACCTGGTCAGTTTTTGTTTTGTTTTGCTATTATTGTCTTCTGCTACAATGCTTTTTCTTTAATTAGTCTCCTTGAGGCCAATAATTTCATTTGCATGACAAAATTAAAATTTTCATGTACCAATGATTAATGGAGAGTTTACAAAAATTCCTAAAGAAATAAGAGTAAATCCTTTGGAACAAAAGGGCTATTGGTTATAGTGAATTAATATATTTATTAAGCAAATACTTTTTGTCATGATTCTGTGTAAGATGGTGTGTTTTAGAGGATAAAAGAAATGAATTACACAATCTGCCCTCAAGGCACTTCTAGTCTTTTAAAGGGAAATGGACTGATAAGCACATGAAAGTAATAAGTATTCTAAACTAAAAGAGAGAATTCTGAAAAGGAAAGATAACTAGGGGAAAGGTGGTGACACAAGAACCAAGGGAGATCTTTAAAGATGGTTAAAATTTAGACAGGTACAAATGGGAAGAACTGCATTCCATGCAGAGAAAAGAATATGAAGAGCCTGGAGATGGAAATGGGAGAAGCAAATAATAACAGCATCAACAAAAACTATTACTGCTACTCCTTCTACTAATCCTTCTAAAAGTGGCTGCTTTCAATGTGCCAGGCACCAACTGCTTTATATACATAATCTCATTTTATCCTTCCAAGAACCCAATGCAGTAGGCAGTATAGTTATCCTATTTTTTTCAGACAGGAGACTAAGGTTTAGGGAGATTGAGAAATTTGCCCAAATTGGGTAAAGGAACTGGGATTTAAATCTTGGTAGCCTGACTCTAGAACTCATGCTCTTAACCACTTTGCTATGGGGCATTGCTACTGGTTTTGTTTTGCTCAAAAAGATGTTTATAAGAGTAGGAAGAAATAAGGTCAGAAAGGGAGGCTGAAGCAAATTAAGAGTGAAACACTAGGCTAAAAATTATGGGCAAATTAGACAATGGGGAAACACGGAAGAGCAAGAGATTGACGATTAAAGCTCTGCTTAAAGAATATTAATCTGGGGCTTCCCTGGTGGCGCAGTGGTTGAGAGTCTGCCTGCTGATGCAGGGGACACGGGTTCGTGCCCCGGTCCGGGAGGACCCCACATGCCGCGGAGCGGCTGGGCCCGTGAGCCATGACCGCTGAGCCTGCGTGTCTGGAGCCTGTGCTCCACAACGGGAGAGGCCACAACAGTTAGAGGCCCACGTACCACAAAAAAACAAACAAACAAAAAAAAAAGAATATTAATCTGTTAATGGGTTGTAAAGAGATTAAAAGTAGGGAGAGATAAGTAATATTTTTTTAGTGCCTTCTCACTAGGTATACACTGTCCCATTTATCCTTCGAAACAGCGTACTTCATGAGGTTAAGAATGACTAACTTCTCTGTGTCTGAATCTTCTCATCTATAAATTGAGGTTAAATAATTTGCTCTAAGCCAGACAGCTAGTAAGTGCCATCTTCACAATTAGCACTTGGGTTTGAAAAGCCCATGCTCTTTCTACAATTCTGTATTAGGAAGTTCATGAGGGAGTCATTGCAAAAGACTTACTGAAATGAGGACCTAAATTAGGATAGTGACAGTAGAAGTAGAGAAGAAGAAAGAGGGGAGAGAGATCACAGAGGCTAAAATTATTAGGCTCGGCAACTAACTAGATGTGGGAAACAAAAGAGAAAAAAATCAAGGAAAATGCCAAGGTTTGAAGTGTGGGTGATTGGAAAGATAAGGGTGCTATTAACAGACCCAGTGGAAGAAACTCAGGTTTGATCGAGTATGGAGATATTTTAAACATATCAAACTTGAAGTGATGGTGAGGCATGTTTAATAAGCAACTGAAGAATGTAAAAGCAGTGAGCTGGAGAAACAGATGAGGTCTGCATATGATGGGACGGGTTCAGATGAGATTACCAATGAAAGAAGTGGGCCAAGGGCAAATCCTTGGTAAACACTACCTTTAAAGGGGGGAAGACAGATGTAGAACAACCAGAAAAGGAAAGAGCCACAGAAGCCTAGGAAGGGGAGACCATCAAGAAGAAAGATATGACTTACAAAGCCTGCAGACAGGCCAAAGACAATCTGAACTGAAAAAGAAAAAAAAAAGATTAGATTTATTGACTAAGAGATGGTTTCGACCCTTCATAAAATAGTTTCAGAAGAGAGGCTGAAGGCAAAATTCAGACAGCAAAAGGTTAAATAACTGGTGAAGGTAAGAGATAGAAGCAGTAAGTGAACACTTCTGCAGTTACAGGAGAGGAAAACAGGATGATAGCTTGACAGATACAATAGGATTGAAAAAGAGTTATTTTCCCCCTGTAATGGGGTGGAGGAGGGAGATTTTAATACATTTATAGGTGTAACAACAAAATTCAGTGAAGATGAAGTACAATAATCAAGAGAAAGGAAAAATAATTGGTGAAACAGAGTACCAGAACAGTCATAATGAGGATTCAAAAAGATGGTACCATTCTAACCCTCAAACCTCATCCTAATACGTGTCTATGTTCTGAGTCAAAGATAAAGTTCAGAAGGTGCAGTTATTCAGTGATGCCCAAAATATCTGGAGAAAAAGGTTTTCGAACATTAGAGAGAGATTTCAAGTCAGTTCTATCTAAATGAGCATAATTTATTACTAAATTATGACTAAATGAGACTAATTGTATGGTTCAAAAACATACTATTCTTTTCACTATGAGGCCCTTTCTTGTCATCACCACCTGTCAAAACCTGCATGTCCTTCAAGGCTCCAAGGTCTAAAAGTGTTACTTCCTTTTTCTCTCTTTTAGAGCATGTATTGCATTCTACCTTGTATTTTACTTATTGACTTTTATTTGCTTTTCCCATCTTGAAAGCAGATAATGTGCTTATTATCTTTATAAAATGCCCTACAATATTTAGCATAATACTTTGGAGAAAATAAAGCAATAAATACTTGTTAGATTGTGAGGGGTGTGTGTGTGTATGTGTAAGAGAAAGAGATTGAGAAATCTACTTGCCTTGTGGGGTACCAGCCAAATACAGCAGCATTTTCAGGCAATTGACAAACTGTCTAGAAAATTGTATAGATTGAAAAAAAGGCTGATTAACCAAGTATTTATCTTAAAAATAGAGGTGTCAAAGAAACTGAGAAAAGGGTATTAAGTTTAGGGTTTCAGGAAGTGTTTTTTTTAATTTTAAAGGATATTAAATTTAAAAGAATAACAACATTAAATTGTTGGTGAGGATACAGGGCAATCAAAACTCTCATACATTGCTTGTGGGAATGTAAAATGGCACAACTATTTCAAAAAACTGGCAGTTTCATAAAAAGTTAAACATGCACCTAACCCTTGACCTAGCAATTCCACTCCTAATACTTACTCAAGAGAAATGAAAACATATGTCAACAAAAGATGAATGTTTATAACAGGTTTATTTACAATAACCAAAAACTGGAAACAAGCTAATGTCCAATGTTTATCCACTCTGGATAAACAAACTGTGGTATGTTCACACAGTGACTACTACTCAGCAATAAAGAGCAACAAATTAAAGAGACAAGCAACACATACATATGACGTGTTGAGCAAAAGAAGGGGAACACAAGAATTACATGATATAATCCTGTTTATGTCAGGTTCTAGAACAAATAAAACTAATTTAAAGTAAAAAATCTGAACACTGGTTGTCTGGAGTCGGGCAGAGACTGACTGGGAAGGGACACAAAGGAACTTTTGGGGAGATGGAAATGGTCTACATTGTGATAGGGGAATGTACTAATCATGGTTTTTTACTCTGTATTTTTGGTACTTTGACATCTTGGGGCCTTGCTGACATTAGAGGACTGCCCGTCCCAGGACTATCTAATTCCTAGAGATAGCAAACAACTCGCCTGCAAGAGTGCCTTTCATAAGCAAACCCCTAATCTGGAGCCGACATTCCTAACTATCTGCTCTATGGGGTTCTCACACTCAGGGCCACTATTCCCCTGCCCAAATCACGGCAGGGTCAGGTATCAGACAAAGAGCCCTATGTCCCACAGCTCAATAAAAGTATTCAAACTAGCCAATCCTAAACTTGCTTACTCTGCCTCTCCAGTTCCTTCCTGGGGAAATCACACTAAAGGCTCTTGCCCACATTTCCCTCCTGCTCCTTTGCCTCCTGACCCTCACTGGCACTTCCCCATGTGGCTGCTGGTGCTGTGCTCCCTTCTCTTGGGATCCATGAGAACTATCTTTTCAACAGCTGTTGCCTCCTAATCTGTTGGCCTTGCCATACTTGAATAACAGTAAAATCTACATTTTGAAACAGTGTGGTTTATACAACTGTATCCATTTATTGAAACCATATAGCAAATATTTATACATTTCAATATGTGCAAATTTCCCTTAAAAAAGAACTGTGGGAGGTACAAACTATTGGGTGTAAGACAGGCTCAATGATGTATTATACAACATGGGGAATATAGCCAATATTTTGTAATAACTGCAAATGGAAAGTAACCTTTATAAATTGTATAAAAAATTAATTAAAAAAGAAAAAGAGAAAGAACTGTAGAAATTATCAAGTGGATAAGTGGGGAGTGAATGGAGGTATAGATAAAACAAGAATGTCAAAATGTTGATATAGTTATTATAGTTGGGTGATGTGTTAGTTATAATATTCTATTTACTTGATATATGTTTAAATTTTTCTATAATAAAATGTTTTAAAAAGAGAACAAGTAAAAGAGGACATACTATTCAACATATTGACCCCAGGAGAACATCTGTAGACTTCAGAAAATAATAATATGGCAAAAAAAAAAAAAAAAAAATTTATGCCTGACTGTGGAGAGACAGGTCACAAGGTTAGGAAGAGGAAAGAAAAAAAGTCAAGAAATACAAGAAAAAGAAATCAAAAGTAAGATATTGTAACAGAGAAAAAGGTCTGCAAAATAAGGTTTATCAAATACCTATTAACCAGATTCCAAAATAAAGTAAATTTATTTAGGAAAGAAAATTGTAAAACAGGAAAGTATATTTAAACTGGAAGACTACAGAAAATATTATGGAGGCCTGGTCTGAATTAAAAACAAATTTTAAAGTTAATATTAAAATAATTTCTATTGTGAATTACTTTAAAAACTTTTCTTTAGACTTTTCTCTCTTTCTCTTTCTTAAAATCATAACAAATCCCAGATTCTCCCCATTTTTCAAGTATCTCCTATTTGGTTATCCAAGATACCACTGCAGTCTACAGGTCAGAGTGGAGACTTACGGATGTCAAGTAATACAAGGAGTTTCTAGTAGAGTCTGCCTCCTAGTAGGTCAAGTTGGACCCCTACCCCAAATTAAGGTAATTCTCCTGGATCCTGAGTGTGTATGTTAATGGACATACATTCTTAGCAACTGCCAAGCCTATGGAATTAAAAATATTTGAGAAAGAAAGGCCAATGGAAGTCTTGGAGCTCCCCCAACCCAAATATCATAAAAACATTAATCCCTAGGGTAACTGCAGAGATCAGTGCCACCATCCAAGGCTTGTTTAAAAAGACACATGTATGGTGATTCCTATTATACTCAAAAACTTTTAACTCTCTAGTTTGTCTCCAAAATGGGTGCATCTTAGAGGATGACAACAGATTACTGTAGGTTCCAATTGCACATGCTTTACCAGATGTGGTCTCCATGTGGAACAAATCAATTAATTCCCTGGCACATAGGTACTAATTTTTGAACACTTTTTTTTTTCTCTATCCTAACAAACAGAGAAAATCAGAAGCATTTTACTTTTACTTAGTAGAGATATCAGTACATTTATGATATTGCCACCAGGTTATATCAACTATGTGCCACTGATTAGTCGATAGCAGGGGTTGCCAGACACGACCCATAGGCCAGATCCTGCCTAGCACAAATTTCTGTAAATAAAGTTTTACTGCAACACAGCTCCACCTATTCTTTTCCATACTGTATATGGTTGTTTTCATACTACACCAGCAGAGTTGAGTAGTTGAAAGACCATATGGCCTGTAAAACCTTTACTACCTGGCCTTTTACAAAATAGTTTGCTAACTCTTGGTTTACAAAGGACCTAACATCTTAACACCTCATAGGACATTATATTAATCTACTTTACTGATGACCTCATGCTGATAGTACCTGAAGAACAGACAGTATATGCCTTAGATTAGATACCTTGGGATGACATGTATATGCCAGAGGGTAAAAAATAATCCAGGGCTTCCCTGGTGGTGCAGTGGTTGAGAGTCCTCCTGCCGATGCAGGGGACACGGGTTCGTGCCCCGGTCCGGGAAAATCCAACATGCCATGGAGCAGCTAGGCCCGTGAGCCATGGCTGCTGAGCCTGCGCGTCCGGAGCCTGTGCTCCGCAACGGGAGAGGCCACAACAGCGAGAGGCCCGCGTACCACAAAAAAAAAAAAAAAAAAAAAAAATCACAAAATTAGAAAAGTCTACAACCTCAGTCAAGTTTCAGGTAGTTAAAGGTCTAGAGTACACTGAAAGTAAAGATCAAGTTGCACCTTTCAACCCATACCACTAAGAAAACATACTTCTAGAAACATATGCCTTTCTAGATTTCAGTATGATGTTCCAACTTATTTACTAAATGACAATGGTTGAGGAGGGCCCAGAGCAACAGAAGGATCCAGGCTTCAATAGAGGATGTTCTGCCACTCAGCGCTTATGACCCATGGATCCAATGGTGCTCAAAATATCCGTGGAAAACAGGGATGATGTTTTGAGCCTGCTGCAAACCTGGAAAGAAGAATCATAAAAGAGGCTCCAGGTATTCTGAAGCAATGACACGGCCCTTAGGCAAAACCTGTTTTCATTTTGAGAACTAATTCTTGGCTTGCTTGTTAGCCATGGCAGAACCTAGTGGCCCTACCACAAAATATTAGATATATACGATAAAACCCAAAGCAACCACAAAAACAAACAAATGAAATAAGGAGGTAAAGTAAGCCAACAAAGAACAGAAAACAGATCAAAAGTAACCAATACAAAAAGAGGCAGGAAGGGGCTTCCCTGGTGGCGCAGTGGTTGAGAGTCCTCCTGCCGATGCAGGGGACACGGGTTCGTGCCCCAGTCTGGGAAGATCCCACATGGCGCGGAGCGGCAGGGCCCGTGAGCTATGGCCGCTGAGCCTGCGCGTCCGGAGCCTGTGCTCCGCAACGGGAGAGGCCACAACAGTGAGAGGCCCACGTACCGCAAAAAAAAAAAAAAGAGGCAGGAAAAGAGAAAAGTGATCAAAACCAGGAAGGACAAAAAGAAAACAAATAGCCAAGATGGTGGGTTTCAACCCAACCATATCAATAATCACATTAAATATAAATGATCTAAACACCTAAATAAAAAGGTAGATATTGTCAAATTGGATTTTTTTTTCAAAAGACCCAACTATCTGATACCTAAAAGAAACCTCTTTAAATATAAAGACACAACAGTCTCCCAAGGCAACAGAAGTAAAAGCAAAAATAAACAAATGGGACCTAACCAAACTTACAAGCTTTTGTACAGCAAAGGAAACCATAAATGAAAAAATAGACAACCTATGGACTGGGAGAAAGTATTTGCAAATGACGCGACCAACAAAGGCTTAATTTCCAAAATATACAAACAGCTCATACAACTGAATAACAAAAAACAAACAACCCAATCAAAAAATGGACAGAAGACCTAAATAGACATTTCTCCAAAGAGACATACAGATGGTCAACAGGCACGTGAAAAGATGCTCAACATCGCTAATTATTAGAGAAATGCAAATCAAAACTACAATGACGTACCACCTCACATGGGTCAGGATGGCCATCATTAAAAAGTCTACAAGTAACAAATGCTGGAAAGGGTATGGAGTAAAGGGAACCCTCCTACACTGTTGGTGGGAATGTAAATTGGTGCAGTATGCACCAATGTAAATTGGAGAACAGTATGGAGGTTCCTCAGAAAACTAAAAATAGAGTTGCCATATGATCCAGCAATCCCACTCCTGGGCATATATCCGGACAAAACTATAATTCAAAAAGATACATGCACCCCAACATTCACTGCAGCGCTATTTACAATAGGCAAGACATGGAAGCAACTTAAATATCCACTGACAGATGAATGGATAAAGAAGATGTGGTACATAATATACACAATGGAATACTCAGTTATAAAATGAATGAAATAATGCCATTTACAGCAATTACCATACTAAGTGAAGTAAGTCAGAAAGAGAAAGACAAATACCGTATGATATCACTTATATGTTGATTCTAAAATATGACACAAATGAACATATCTACGAAACAGAAACAGACCCACAGACATAGAGAACAGACTTGTGGTAGCCAAGGTGGAAGGAGGGTGGGGGAGGGATGGACTGGGAGTTTGGGATTAGTAGATGCAAACTATTATACATAGAATGGATAAACAACAAGGCCCTACTGTATAGCACAGGGAAGTATATTCAACATCCTGTGATAAACCTTAATGGAAAAGAATCTGAAAAACAATGTGTGTGTGTGTGTGTGTGTGTGTGTGTGTGTGTATAAAAAACTCAATCACTTTGCTGTACAGTAGAAATTAACACAACATTGTAAATCAACTATACTTCAATAGAATAAATTTAATATATATATATATAAAGCACAAAAATGTTAAAAGAAAGAAGATGGTAAAGACATACCATTCCAACATTAATTTAATAAAAGAAGATACCATGGCTATATTAATAAAGTAGACTGCAGAGCTAAGAATACTACTAGGTATGAAGAAAGTAATTTCAAAGTGACAAAGGTGTGCATGCACCAAGAGAACAAAACAATACTAAATATTTAACAAGATTTAAAATATACAAAATAAAAACAATAGACCTAAAAGGAGAAAAATATAAATTCACAAATATAGTCAGAAATTTCAACACCCCTTTCTCAATAATTAATGAAGTGGACAGAAAAATCAGAAAGATATAAAAGACTTGAACATCATCAACCAACCTGGTCTAAATGATATTAATCACTGATATTATATTGGGTGATCAGCTACCCAATAACAGTAGAATACACATTCTTTTCAAATGAACGCAGAAAAATGACTCAGATAGACTATACTCTGAGAGAATAAACCAAGCCTCAATAAATGTAAAAGGATTAAAATCATACAAAATTTGGTATCTGGCCACAATGAAACTAAATTTGAAATCAGCTAACAGAAAGACATCTGGAAAATCTCTAAATATTTAAAGCTGTGCAACACATTCCTAATAAATCCATGGATAGCAAAAGAAGTCAAAAGGGAAATTAAAAAGCATTCTGAAAGTGAAAATACAATGCATTTAAATGTATGAAATTTAGCTAAAACAATATTTAGAGGGAAATACATACTACTAAATGCCTGTATTAGAAAAGAAAGTTCTGAAGTTAATGACCTCAACTTCTACCTTCATAACCTAGAAAAAGAAAAGCAAACTAAACCCTAAGGAAGCAAAAGACAGGAAATAATAAACATCAGAACATAAATCATGAAACAGAAAACAAAAACAATAAAATGTCAAAGAAAGCAAAAGCTGGTTCTTTAAGAAAATCAATAAAAATTATAAACTCTAGTAAGACTGATGCCAAACTTTATGCCAAAAAATTCAATAACTTAGGTGAAACAGACAGAATCCTTAAAAGAAACAAACTACTAAAAATCAAGAAGAAACAGATAACTTGAATAACCCTACATTCACCAAAGAAACTGATTTGCGGTTAAAATCCTTATCACAAAGAAAACCAAAAGCTCAAAAGGCTTCACTTACTAAACACCTAAAGAAGAAGAAATAAAAAATCTACAGAAACGTTTCTCAAATTTTGAAGTAGAGGGAATACCTCCCAATTTATTCTATGAGTCCAGTTTTTTCCTGATAGCAAAACCAGACAAAAAACACAAAAGAGGAAAGCTACAAACCAATTCCCTCATGAATACAGATACAATATCTTAACAAAATTTCAGCAAATTGGATCTGATGATATATAAACAGGATAATACATCATGACCCACTGGGGTTTATCACAGAACTGCAAGGTTTATTTAACATTTGAAAAGCTAACAATGTAATTTACCACATAGACTTTAAAAAGAAAAAGCATACAATCATCTCAATAAATGCAGACAAAAAACATGCTGACAAAGCATTTGACAGAATTTAACTTCGGTTCCTGATAAAAACCGAATTCATCAAACTGGGAATATAAGGGAATTTTCTCAACCTGGTAAAAAGGCATCAGTATAAACCCTAAGTTAACATCATATTATATTTAACTCTTTAAGACTGAGCTTTCCCTGGTAACATCAAAATCAGGAACAATGCAAGAATATCCATTCTTGCTACTTCATTCTTTCAGGATATTTTTGTTAGGCACAGAATTCTACATTTGCAGTTATTTTCTTTTATCCTTTAGAAGACATCATTGTCTTCTGGCTTCCATGGTTCCTGAGACCATGTGTGTGTGCACACGCATGCATATGTGTTCCTAATAGTTTGCATTCACAGTCTAGTCTCTTCAGGAGCCTGGTTATTTATGATTGTTTGCCATTCTATTTTCAAAATCTTGTTATAGACATAATTTGAAGCTTGTGAGACTATTTCTTACAGGAAATTTATTTGTTTGCTTCTGCCAGGATCTCTGGAACAAAGCACTGTGTAATCAGCTCAATCCGATCTTAGAGACCAATATGATTCAAAACTAAGTTGTAGTCCTGATAAAAGCCTACTTCATATTCCTGTCTACCCATACTCCTAGAGTGCAAACATGCAAAATCGTAACCCAAAGCTGAAGGGTTGCTCATGAGGTTCACCACTTTGGTGGGCTCTGCTCTAATCCCTGTCTCCCAAGGCTTGAGAGGCCATCAGCAGTTCCCTTCAGAACTGGTAAAGGCTCCAAAAAGAAAAGTAGCTCCAAACATTGGGCTCATCTCCCTGAGCCTCCATTCTCCCCTGTATCCTAGTAATTCTTAGTAATCTTGTTGGATCTCCAAAGACTTCAGGAAGATTATATTTTAGATTAATTCTATATTATATTAGACCTATATATTCTATATAATATATACATTCCATTTAGCTTTCCTACATGTATTTAGCAGGACTGTTGGTCTGAATTACCTATTCCATCATTACTGGAAGTCTTCAAAGTAATAACCCCTTCATTTATTACTGATTTTAAAAACTGAAATATAATCCAAATACAATAAAATTCACCCTTTTAAAGTGTACAATTCAGAAGTTTTTAGTATATTCACAGACTTGTACAATCGTCATCTAATTCCGTAACATTTTTATTACCTTAAAAAGAAACCTCATAACCATTAACAGTTATCACTGCCTATTTCCCTCAAGCTCCCATCAACTGCTAATATACTTTCTGTCTCTATGGATTTGCCTATTCTGGACATTTTGTATAAATGAATTATAAATATGTGACCTTTTGTATCTGGCTTCTTTCACTTCTTTCATGTTTTTAATTTCACCCATGTTGTACCATGTATCAATACTTCATTCCTTTTTTATTGCTTAGTAATATTCCATTGCTTGAATATGTCATATTTTGTTTATTCATTCATCAGTTGATGTACATTTGGGTTACTTCTACTTTTTAGCTGCTATGAATATTCGTGTACCCATTTTTGTTTAGACATACATTTTCAATTTCTGGGGTATGCACCCAGAAGCAGAATTGCTGGGTCATATGGTAACACTATGTTTACCCTTTTGAGAACTTCCAAACTGTTTTCCAAAGCAGCTGCACCACTTTACAACCCCATCACCAACGTAAGAAGGTTCCAATTTCTCCACATCCTTGTCAACACTTGTTATTGTCTGTCTTTTTTATTACAGTCATCCCAGCGGGTGTGAAGTGGTATCTCCTTATCACTTTGCTTTGCATTTTACTAATGACCAATAATGTTCAGCATCTTTTCATGTGCTAGTCACACATTTTCTTTGTAGAAATGTGTATTCAAATTCTTTTCTCATTTTAATATTGAATTGTTGCATTGTTACTTGAGTTGTGTTACTTGTATATTCTGGACACAAGTGCCTTAGAAGATATATGATTTGCAAATATTTTCTCCGTGTCTGTGAATTCTCTTTTCAAATTCTTGAGTGTCTTTTGAAGAACAAAATTTCTAATTTTGATGAGGTCTACCTTGTCTACTTTTTTTTACATTGTGTTTTTGGTGCCAAATCTAAAAAAAAAAAAATGCTTAATACAAAATCGCAAAGATTTACACCTAAGTTTTCTCCTAAGAATCTTATAGTTTTAGCTGTTAAATTTAGATCTTTGATTCATTCTGAGTTAGTTTTAACACATTTTATAAAGTAGGGGCCTAACTTCATTCTTTTGCATGTAGATATCCACTTGTCCCAGCATCATTTGTTGAAAAGATTATTCTTTCAGTGTCTTGGCATTCTTCTTAAAAATGAATTGACCATAATGTAAGTCTTTCTTTCTGTATTCTCAGCTCTATTCTGTTGACCTATATGTCTATCCTTACACCAGAACTACATAGTCTTGATTACCTAGCCTGGTAGCAAGTTTGGAAGTGTGAGTCCTCCAACTTTGTTCTTTTTCAAGATTATTTTGACTATTCTTGGTTCCTTGCATTTCCATATGAATTTTAGGATCAACTTGTCAATTTCTGCACAAAAAAATAGCGCTGGACTTTTCAGAGTTTCATTGTATCTGTGTATCAACTTAGGAGTATAGCTATCATAACAATACTGTCTTCTAATCCATGAACACAGGACTACTTTACTTTCCATTAATTTAGGTCTTTAATTTGTTCCTATGTTTTGTAGTTTTCAGCGTATGAGATTTTCTTTCTTTTTAGTTGCAAACAACAGAAAGCATAATGTCTTGTTTTGGCCAGTAGTTGCTAGGATTTTCTTAATTTCATTTTCAGATTGTCCACTGATAGTAGAATATGACTGATTTTTATATTTTGATCTTGTATCCTACAACCTTACTGGATGCATTAGTTTAATAGTTTTTTAGTTGATTCTTTAGGATTTTCCATATACAAGACCATATCATATGTGAACACAGCTATTTTCTTTCTCCTTTTGCAATCCAGATGACTTTTCTTTTCCTTGCTTAACTGCACTGTCTAGAACCTTCAGTACAGTGCTGAATAGAAGTAGTGAAAGCAGACATCCTTGTCTTGTTCCTGATCTTATAGGAGAGCATCTGGTCTTTTGTCATTAAGTATGAGGTTAGCTGTGGGTTTTCGTGGATACTTTTCATCAAGTTGAGAAAGCACCTTTCTATTCCTAGTTTGTTGAGTGTTTTTATCGTTAAAGGCTGCTGAATTTGCCAAATTCTTTTTCTTCATCTATTGAAATGATCATGTGGTTTTTATTTTTTACTTTATTGATATCATGTATTACAATAATTGGTTTTCAGAAGTTAAACCAATCTTGCAGCACTGGAATAAATCCCACTTGGTCGTGGTGTATAATGGTTTTTATATGCTGCTGTATTTGGTTTGCTAGTACTATATTGAGGATTTTGGTATCTGTGTTCACAAAAGATATTGGTCTGTAGTTTTCTTTTCTTGTGATGTGTTAATCTGGTTTTGGTATTAGAATAATACTGGCCTCATAAAATGAGGTGAAAAGTATTCTCTCTCTTCTATTTTTTGGAACATTTTGTAAAGAATTGGTTAACTCTTTAACTGATAAAATTCACCAGTAGAACCACTTGGGTCTGGAATTTGTGAATAGTTTTTTATTACTAATTTAATCTCTATTCTTGTTATAGATCTATTAAGATTATCTATTTCTTCTTGAGTCAGTTTCTGTAGTTTGCATATTTCTAAGAATTTGTCCATTTCATCAAAGTTGCCTAACTCATTTGCATACAGTTTTTCATAGTTTTCCTTTAAAATCCTTTATTCTGTAAGGTCAGTAGAAATGGCCCCTCTTTCATGTCTGTATCTAGTAAATTTCTCTTTTTCTTGGTCAGTCTAACTAAAGGTTTGTCAATTTTGTTAATCTTTTCAAAGAACCAGTTTTTGATTTCATTGATTTTTCTCTATTGTTTTTGCTTCCTATTTCATTTTCATTTATTTCTGCTTCAAATTTTACTATTCCCTTCTTTTTGATTGCTTTAGGTTTAATTTGCTTTTCTTTTTCCAGTGTCTTTAGGTGGAAGGTTAAGTTATTCATTTGAGATCTTCTTTTTTAATATTGATATTTATAGCTAAAAATTTTCTTCTAAGCGCAGCTTGAGCTGCATCTCATAAGTTTTGGTATGATGTCTCTTCATCTTCACTCATCTCAAAGTCTAAATTCCCCTTCTGATTTTTTTTTTTAATGTGATGAATATTTTATTTCATTTTTAAAATTATTTATTTATTTTTGACTGTGTTGGGTCTTTGTTGCTGTGCACATGCTTTCTCTAATTTTGGTGAGCAGGGGCTACTCTTCATGGTGGTGTGCGGGCTTCTCATTGCAGTGGCTTCTCTTGTTGCGGAGCACGGGCTCTAGGCATGTGGGCTTCAGTAGTTGTGGCACACGGGCTCAGCCATTGTGGCTCGTGGGCTCTAGAGTGCAAGCTCAGTAGTTGTGGTGCACAGGCTTAGCTGCTCCACGGCATGTGGGATCTTCCCAGACCAGGGATTGAACCCATGTCCCCTGCATTGGCAGGCGGATTCTTAACCACTGCGCCACCGGGGATGTCCCCTGATTTCTTCTTTGAAGAAAAAGAAGTGTATTATTATTATTAGAGGAATGTATATTTATTTAGGAGTGTATTGTTTAATTTCCACATATTTGTGAGGCTTCCCAATTTTTTTCCCTGTTAATTTCTAATTTCTTTTCATTGTGGATAAAGAACTTTGTGTTATTTCTATCCTGTTACATTTATGAAGTGGGGCTTCCCTGGTGGTGCAGTGGTTGGGAGTCCACCTGCCGATACAGGGGACACAGGTTTGTGCCCCGGTCCAGGAGGATCCCATGTGCCGTGCAGCAGCTGGGCCCATGAGCCATGGCCGCTGAGCCTGGGCGTCCGGAGCCTGTGCTCTGCAGCAGGAGAGGCCACAACAGTGAGAGGCCCGTGTACCGCAAAAAAAAAAAAAAAAAATTTATGAAGTGTCTTGTTTTAATGGCTTAGCGTAAGGAGAATGCTCCATGTGTACTTGAGAAAAATGTATTTTCTAATAATGAATGGAGTGTTCTATTGATGTTTGTTAAATCTAGCTGGTTTATGGTGTTAAGTCTTCTATTTCATTGTTTATCTTCTACCCATTTATACCCATTACTGAAAGTTAGGTATTTAAGTCTTCAACTATTACTGCTTAATTGCCCATTGTGCTCTTATTTCTGACAGGTTTTACTTCCTGTATTTTGGGGCTCTGTTGATAAATGCATATATACTTATAATTGTTATACCTTAATATATTGATTCTTTTTTTTTTTTTTTTTTTTTTTTTTTTGGTACGCGGGCCTCTCACTGTTGTGGCCTCTCCCGTTGCGGAGGACAGGCTCCGGATGCGCAGGCTCAGTGGCCATGGCTCACGGGCCCAGCCGCTCTGCCGCATGTGGGATCCTCCCGGACCGGGGCACGAACCCGTGTCCCCTGCATCGGCAGGCAGACTCTCAACCACTGTGCCACCAGGGAAGCCCCTTGATTCTTTTATCATTATAAAATGTCCACTGTCTCTAGTAGGAATTTTTGTCTTAAAGTCCATTTTGTCTGATATCAAAATAGCCACTCAGGCTCTCTTTTGGTTGCTGTTTGCATTATATAACTTTTTTCTTCCTTTTACTTTCAATCTATCTGTATCTTTGTTTTTTCTTAATCCACTTTAAAAATCTCTAACTTTTGACTAGAATGTTTCATCCATTCACATTTTTAAAATCCATTCACATATGATGTGATTTTTGAGACAGTAGATTTATATCTGACATTCTTACTTATTTTGATATCTCTCATGCCTTTTTGCTCTATTCCTCCTTTACTGCTATAATTGCAATAAGTGACTATTTCATACTGAAGTATTTTTCTTTAATGATTTTTCACTATTTTTTGAGTTATTTGCTTAGTGGCTGCTCTAGGACTTACCATCTATCGATACATCTTAATTTATCAGAAACAGATTCAGATTTATACTAACTTAACTCAAGTGAGCTATAGACACATTACTCTTATATAGCTCTATTTCCTTTCTCCCATATTTGTGGCATTGCTGAATATATGTGTGATATATATATATATTACATTTATAAATATTATAAACCCTAAAATACATTGTTATAATTATTACTTTATATAATTTTATGTCTTTTAAAGAAACTAAGAGAAAAAAGGACAATTATATTTTTGTAGGTTTTGTTAATATGAATTCTTATCATTTCTGGCTTTCTTCATTTGTTCCTGTGGAATCAAATTACTGTATGGAGTCATTTCTTTAACCCAATGCAGCTTTGCTACCATCCACCTCCTTTGTACTGTTGTTAGAAAATGTATTACATTTCTATATGTCATAGGCACCAAAATACACTATATACATTGCTATTTTAATTTTCATTGGAATATAGTTGCTTTACAACATTGTGTTAGTTTCTTGCTGTACAGAAAAGTGCATCAGTCATATGTATACATATATCCACTCTTAAGACTTCCTTCCCATTTAGGTCACCACAGAGCATTCAGTAGAGTTCCCTATGCTAAACAGTAGGTTCTCATTAGTTATCTATTTTATACATAGTAGTGTATATATGTCAGTCCCAATCTCCCAATTCATCCCACCCCCCTTCCCCCTTTGGTAACTGTAAGTTTGTTCTCTACATCTGTGACTCTATTTCTGTTTTGCAAATAAGTCCGTTGCTACCATTTTTCTACATTCCACACATAAGCGATATTATATATTTTTCTCTTTCAGACTTACTTCACTCTGTATGACAATCTCTAGGTCCATCCATGTCTCTGCAAATGCCATTATTTTGTTCCTTTTTGTGGCTGAATAATATTCCACTGTATATATGTTACCACATCTTCTTTATCCATTCCTCTGTCAATGGACATTTAGGCTGCTTCCATGTCCTGGCTATTGTAAACAGCGCTGCAATGAACATCGGGGTGCATGCATCCTTTCAAATTATGGTTTTCTCTGGATATATGCCCAGGAGTGGGATTGCTGGGTCATATGATAGCCCTATTTTTAGTTTTTTAAGGAACCTCCATACTGTTCTCCATAGTGGCTGTACCAATTTACAATCCCACCAACAGTGTAGGAGGGTTCCCTTTTCTCCACACCCTTTCCAGCATTTATTGTTCGTAGAATTTTTGATGATGGCCATTCTGACTGGTGCAAGACGATACCTCATTGTAGTTTTGATTTGCATTGCTCTAATAATTAGTGATGTTGAGCATCTTTTTGTTTGTTGACCATCTGTATGTCTTCTTTGGAGAAATGTCTATTTAGATATTCTGCCCATTTTTTGATTGGTTGGGTTGGTTTCTTTTATACTGAGGTGCATGAGCTGTTTGTATATTTTGGAGATTAATCCCTTGTCACTTGCTTTGTTTGCAAATATTTTCTCCCATTCTGAGGGCTGCCTTTTCGTCTTGTTTATGGTTTCCTTTGCTGTGCAAAAGCTTTAATTAGGTCTCATTTGTTTATTTTTGTTTTTATTTTCATTACTCTAGGAGGTAGATCGAAAAAGATCTTGCTGTGACTTATGTCAGAGAGCATTCTGCTTATATTTTCCTCTAAGAGTTTTTTATAGTATCTGGCCTTACATTTAGGTCTTTAATCCCTTTTGAGGTTATTTTTGTGTATGGTGTTAGGGAGTGTTCTAATTTCATTCTTTTACATTGTAGTTTTCCAGTTTTCCCAGCACCAATTACTGAAGAGGCTGTCTTTTCTCCATTGTATATTCTTGCCTCCTATGTCATAGATTTGGTGGCCATAGAGGCATAGGTTTATCTTTGGACTTTCTATCCTGTTCCATTGATCTATATTTCTGTTTTTGTGCCAGTACCATACTGTTTTGATTACTATAGCTTTGTAGTATAGTCTGAAGTCAGGGAGCCTGATTCCTCCAGCTCTGTTCTTCTTTCTCACAATTGCTTTAGCTATTCAGGGTCTTTTGTGCTTCCATACAAATTGTAAAATTTTTTGTTCTAATTCTGTGAAAAATGCAATTGGTAATTTGATAGAAATTGCATTGAATCTGTAGATTGCTGTGGGTAGTACAGTCATGTTCACAATATCGATTCTTCCAATCCAAGAACATGGTATATCTCTCCATCTGTTTGTGTCATCTTTGATTTCTTTCATCAGTATCTTATAGCTTTCTGAGTACAAGTCTTTTGCCTCCTTAGGTATTTGCCTCCTTAGGTATTCCTAGGTATTTTATTCTTTTCAATGTGATGGTAAATGGGACTGTTTCCTTAATCTCTTTTGATCTTTCACTGTTAGTGTATAGGAATGCAAGAGATTTCTGTTTATTAATTTTGTATCCTGCAACTTTACCAAATTCATTGATGAGCTCTAGCAGTTTTCTATTAGCATTATTAGGATTTTCTATGTATAGTATCATGTCATCTGCAAACAGTGACAGTTTTACTTCTTCTTTTCTGATTTTGATTCCTTTTATCTTCTTCTCTGATAGCCATGGCCAGGGCTTCCAAAACTATGTTGAATAAAAGTGTTGAGTGGATATCCTTGTCTTGTTCCTGATCTTAGAGGAAATGCTTTCAGCTTTTCACCACTGAGTATGATGTTAGCTGTAGGTCTGTTGAATGTGGCCTTTACTATGTTGAGGTAGGTTCCCTCTAAGCCCACTTTCTGGAGAGTTTTTATCATAAGTGAGTGTTGAACTTTGTCCAAAGCTTTTTCTGAATCTATTGAGATGATATATATACACTGTTTTATATGACTGCTTTTTAAATCACTTAGCAGAAGGAAGAAAATGCATTCTTCCTGTCTTTTATAATTACCTTTACCATTGCTCTTTTTCTTTTTTTTTTTTTTTGGTATGGATTCAAATTATTGTCTAGGTCTGGCTTTCAAATATGAAGAACTACTGTCAGTATTTTTTTAAGATGAGTCTGCCAGCAACAAATTCTCTCATCTTCTGCTTATCTGCAAATATCTTTATTTTACCTTCATTTTTGAAAGATAGCTTTGCTGAATACAAGGTTCTTGGTTGAGGTTTTTTTTCTTCCTTTGAGTATTTTGAACATGTTATCCCACCGCCTTCTTGTCTCCATTGTTTCTGTTGAGAAGCCAGTTGTTAATTGTGGTAAACCTTGTAAATGACAAGCTGTTTTTCTCTTGCTGCTTTAAAGATTTTCTCCTTGTCTTTGTCTTTCAGGATTTTTAGTATGATTCATCTATTTGTGGATCTCTTGCATGTATCCTATTTGGAATTCTTTGAGCTTCCTGGAATAGATTAACATTTTTTGAGTAAATGGAAACTTTTCAGCCATTATTTCTTCAAATACTTTTTCTGCTCCCCTCTCTTCTTCTTTCCTTCTGCTTCTCTCATCATGCATATGTTAGTGTGTTTAATAGTGCCCCATATTTTTCTGCAGTTCTATTCATTTTTCTTCATCTTTCTCTGCTCTTTGACTTGGATAATCTCTCTCAATCTATCTTCAAGTTTACTAACTCTTTCTTCTGCCGGTTCAAATCTACTGTTGAGCCCAACTAGTTAATTTTTTATTTCAGTTGTATTTTTCAATTCCAGAATTTCAATTTCAATTCCAGAATCTGGTTCTTTTTCTTTATAATTTCTATCTTTTATTAATACTGCCTATTTAATATGACATCACCATCATACCTTCCTTACTTCTTTAATCATGGTTTTCTTTACTTCTTTGAAGAAAATTATAATGGCTACTTTGAACTCTTTGTCTGTTAAATCTGACATCAGATCACTCTCTCAGGCAGTTTCTAATGCCTGCCTTCCCCACCATACCCCGTCCCCAGTGTATGAATTATACTTTCCTTTTCTTCTGCGTGTCTTGTAATTTTTTTTAATTGAAAACTGGACATTTTAGATAACATATTTTAACAACTCTAAGTACTGATCCACCTCCTCTCCCCCAGGGCTTGTTACTGCTATTTGCTTGTTTACTTGTTTCCTGACTAGCTGGATCATTTTAGTGAAATCTGCTTCCCCTTTTCTCCCATAATTTGTATTAATCAAACCAAATATGAAGTGTTCTGTTCAGCCTTAAATGCCACTTTTAAAGAATACCAACAAACAAAAGCATATAAAGAGGAATCTTCCAGGATGAGGAGGGTTTCAAATTACCAAAGGCTAAGGAAACTGGGGATATTTTATATGAAGTCAATCAGACTAAAAGGATAGAAAGGACACAGAGTTGCTGACATCAAAGTTCTGGTACAGCTGAAGTCAGGGAGGGATAAGTCACAGAACTTAGACAAATGTTAGCATTATAGGGAACAGATTTTAGCTCAAAATACACGAAAGAATTTTTAAAATAAGCAATTCAACAACGGCATATGCTACCTTATAAAATAACAAGGATTTCCACTTTTAAGCAGAAGTTTTCAACATGTCCCAACTGTTGAGAACTGTATTCCTTGTTTGGGAGGGGATGTCTGAGTAGATGATCACATGTGCTGTGACAGTCAAGAACCCCAACCTTGAATGTAGTCATTTTTACATAATGCAAAGCACTTTACATGCCTATAGGTATATATTACAAACAAATTACTCTTTTCTAGAAGAATGTGTACCAAGAAATCTTCTTGAGTGTCTCCCTAGCAAAGAGTTCCTTTGAGATTGCTGTTGAAAAGCAATTGAGATTGCTGATTAGTCACATATCTGAGAGATGACTATATAAAACACTGGGAGAAACGATTACTTTGAACTTCTACATTCTCTCATGTACTTACTTTAAAGTTTTAGACTAAATTAATTCATTTTTAAGAGTTCCTCGGTTCTTAGAAAATATTTTTTAAATGAAGTAATTGAGATCCAGAACTCACCAGAAGAAATCTTACCAGCACCTTTATAGTCAACAGAAAATGCAGATGTGACTCCATTGGCTGACCCCAGTTCACCCATGGAAATTTGATAAGGGGGCCTCAGCTTGATTTCCATCTGCATGTCAGACAGATTTATCTTTGTTGAAAGAGACCTGGGATTATTATATCGCTGCTTGGTCCTCTGAATGAAGTTATCTATGTAAAATAAAAAATAAATTTCCTTGCAGTCATTTGTTAATTAAACCATTTGAAAGTGTGATGTTTATGGACAGTAAATTTTGCAATAAACTGTTTAATTTGCTATCCCAAACTGTTCAATCTGTCATGAATGTCCTAATATTATTTGTGTTTATGGTTAATATATCATGGCATCATCAGTTTTTCTCACTAGAAATTATACTCAAATTAATAATTATAAATATACTAAGGATTTAATATTACATGACTGTGAGAATATTTCTACTATTATATCCACTTCAAGGAATTACTTTGAGCTTCTACAAGAAAACCAAAAACAGCTCCCTTTAAACTTAAACCAAAGTCTTCATTTTTATAGGGATTTAGATCTCATAAAATATTAAGTCTGTCAGTATTTACCAGTTGTAATTACATTAAAACATACACTGTAAATCGCATGTTCATATAAATCTGTTTTCTTATTTATTGCTTACACCATTAGAACAGATGTTTTAAAGAAAAAATTTAATGAAAACAATAAAAGACATTTCCTAAATTTCTTCCAATTTTATTTTCACTATTTACACCTTGAATTCACTTTTTTTCCCTCTTCTACATCAGGAGTCAAGCAAACTAATGTTCATAGGCCAAATCTAGCCTGATTTTTTTGTGTGTGAATAAAATGTTATTAGAATATAACTATATTCATTCATTTATGTATTGCCTATGGCTGTTTTCAAGCTATAATAGCAAGGGCTGAGTAGCTGTGACAGTGACCAAATGATCCTTAAAGCCTAAAATTGTACTATCTGGTCCTTTCCAACAAATGTTTGCCAACCTCTGTTCTACATTAAGCAGCCTAAATATACTACCACATAAAGACAAAACTCTGAACCTCTAGCTTATAAAGTTCTCACTGAAAAATTAACCTCTGGAATTAATTCTTTGAACCAATAATCAGGATCCTCTACACAGCTCAAACAGAATTTTTTTAAGAGGCACCTAAATGAAGAAGTTGCCATAATTTATAGACCATTTGTCAAATTATTCTGTCAAAAGCAAGCTAGCAGAATTTTCTGAGTTTTCCCTCTGCCCCTCAGTATTAGATGAAAAATCATTTACGACTGAATGGAGACAGGATAATGAAAAAGAAAAAAAAAATCAGGCCCTTACCAAATTCAATGAAACAGTATGGTCTGACAGCAGTATTTGTCTTCATCATGTTATAAGTAGTAATGAACTCCTTCTGAAGCTCATCCAGGAAAGAGAAGGCCAGAACATTTGGGTAATTTTCAGTGCACAACATCATGTAGCTCACTCCCATAGAGCTAATAAAACTACAGTGTAAAAAACATTGGATTTAAAATTTCAAATTAAATCAAGGTAATTCGTTACTTCAGAAGACTGGCTCTATACACCATAAACTGCTGCTACAGAGGCAATGACAATATTAACATTTATTACATATTTCAGCAAAAAAAATTAAAGGAACCAAAATATGATACTAGTTTCAGTTGTAATTTAAAAACAGTAGACAACAAAGTGGAATGTATTCACTTTGCTGTACAGCAGAAACTAACACAACATTGTAAATCAACTATATTCCAATAAAAATTAATTTTAAAAAAAGTGAAATGTATCTAGAGAGGGACATATATTATGATTCTAACACTTCAGTTACTTATCACTTGGGGTAGAAATCAGGAAAGACTATTCAAACAGATAAGGGTAACAGCTTAACATTTCAACCCTTCAACCTAGTGGAACCTAACACTGTTTGAATCAAGAACTTTTTAGAGGTTCTGATGAAAGTTATGGACACTCTCCCCAGAAACAACCCAGAACCTGGCACACAATTTCAAGGTCAGGTGATTACTGACCTCCTAAAGTCATCCACTGACCCCAGCATCAAATCCTCTACTCACATAATAATGAATTATGAATCATTAGGGGGAAAGAAGAGAATTTATGAGTTCATAACAACAAACAAAAGGGAAGAAAGGAAGACTAGTTCACAGCAGAATGCTGAGTGACACCTGGTAAATGTGGAGATAGTGTTAGAACTGGAAAAATCAGCATTTTGCAACCCACAGAGCAAAAACTGGATCAAGCAAGTATAATCAATGGATGCTAAATCTAGGTGGATATTTTGGTGAGGAACAGGAAATTTTGCATGGCTTTAAAATGTCTTCCCATGGATTGTTTATTGGCTGCAAGGGAATTCTACTGTATTTATTATACAGTAGAAACTAGACAATACCTTGACCAAGTACTCTAAAATCACTAATGAGGGGAAGATGGGCTTCCTGTGCCTCATTAAGACATGTCAGCTATGTAGTATTCTGGCTAAGAATGCATAACCTGAATCTAATCATGAAGGAACATGAGAATAATCAACATTCTATTTTCTTTAAAGAGGGATGGGGGTGCTGTATTCTTTAAAAACCTCAATGTTGTAAACAAAGAAATAAAGGCTTTGGAAATGTTTCTGATCACAGGAGGCTAAAGAGACACAACTAAATGTAATGCCTAACCCTAGTCTGGATCCTGTGCCAGAGAGGGGGAAAAATGCTGTAAAGGATATTCCTGGGTCAACTGACAAAAACGGAAAACAGGCAGTACAGTAGTTTAAGTGAAGTATGGTATCAATATTAAATTTAATAGACCTGATAACAGTACTATAGTTAAGTAAGAGAATATCCCTAATCTTAGAAAATACACTTTGAAGTAGTTAGGAATAAAGGGGCATGGTATTTGTAAGTTTCTCTCAAATGGTTCAGACAAAAATAAATCAGACAGATAAAACAATAAAGCAAATGGGGTAAAATGTTAACAAAAGGTGAGTCTGGGAACAAGTATTATTTGTAATTTTCTTATTCGTACTACTTTTCTGAAAGTTTGAAAGTATTTCTAAATAACAAGTTAAAAATTAAAAACAAAAATGTTTAAATTAACCATCTTCTATTGAAAAAAAAACTTTCTAAAATAAAGTATACACTCCCCTGTAACAAGCAGAGTATGGGACAAAAATTAACCCTTTTTAATGAGTCACTTAAACATTCTTTCATGGTACTATCAACATAGCTCTGGTCTAGATCAAGGGGAGCAAACAGAGCATACAGGCTGTAACTCCCACTCCCATGCCAGACACTGCTGATCTATCAAAGCAATTTTTACTGCCAAACCCTGATCCATGTTGGAGTCCCCCTCTCCCCTCTTTTCTCTAATACTGTAGTAGCAGAATTTATTTATTATTTTTAATTTAACTTTTAAAATAAATATATTCACGACTCAAATTTTTAAAGAATGAAAAATGAAAGGAAATACTATACTTGAAGTCTTATTCCCACCTCTGCTCAGATAGCCAGTTATCTGTCCCTCTAGCAACTCATGTTATTAATTTCGTATGTATCCTTCCTGTGAGAGTTTATGCATATGCAAGCAAATGTACATATATCTTTCTTTCTTAAAAGACCATCCAAGGCAGCCAAATGATGTGGGGTTCGCACCTATTAATCGTCTATTATTAACGGTGTGGGATATACTACTAGTGAAATTGTGCTGATCTTATGCTTCTGGAATAACCTGGAATTCCTTTCTGAAGTTCCACTTAACACATAGTCATTTCATGCAACGTTTTTCAAACTGCAAGTTGTGACCCACTAGCGGATCATAAAATTAGTTCAGTGAATTACACACAGCATTTTCTTAAAAATGGAAGTAGAATATAACAGAAAATACCCGAATGTTGTTTCATAAAACTTTTGTTTATCCTATTTGTATGTTAAGTAATGGTCACAAAGTAAAATGCATCTCTTCTTATGGGTCACAGTCAAAAAAGTTTAGTCATAACATACTGTATTTTCCTACAAAATTGACAACTAAATCAAAAATCAAGGTATGATTTTCCCAAGTACTTTTCCCTTTCCAAAATAATCTTCCCTGCCGTTATCAAAATTCTTTGACATGTCATTAGCATTCAAATATATCTTACAATAACTTGAATTGGGATAAAACACAATTGGTGATTGGCTTCTACACACTTGGAACTTGCAAGTGGCTAGATAGGAGTTATTTCACTATCCTTCAATAAGACGACTGAAGCTTTTAGACTCTATTTCTTGTTCTATAACAGGGTTTTACTGTACTTCCATATTAATAAGTGAACCACAGACACCTACGTGAGTTTATCCCAAATGGTTTTTCTTGCTTGAGCTCAATCTAACTGGAGAATTTTTTGTGAAATTAAAAAAATAAAATAACCTATGTTTTCAAGATTGTATGTTAACGTTTTCAGAGTCTTTATCCCAAAGTCTTTATTTTCTATAAATGCATGATATTCTCTGAAAACGCTATATTCTATAATATTATGACTTTTCATAGTGAATTTACCTTTACAATGCTGTCTTTATTTGAAATGCAAAGCCAGTTTTCCAAAAGTACATACAGCTCTGTTGATTTACCTTTGTTATCAAAAGTTCTGCTTTTTCATATCACTGGTACAAACTGAAAGACTCCTACCATCGCACTGAGGACTACTCACATGAAACAGTCTAACGTCACTAGAGGCATGCCAGTTTGTGCAGCCTTTAGCCCGTCCATCAGGTTCATTTAGCTCACTTGTTATAGACAATCTGGCTGTTATCCTTCTGCCTTGATGAGGAGGGAGAAAAGTAGTAGTAATAGTAGTAGCAGTAGCAGCTACGGTTTACTGACCACTTAGTGTGAACTAGGCCCTTTGCTAAATATATTACATATTTTATCTAATTTCATTCTTACTTTATTGTAAACAAAGCACCTGTTAATTTTCTTCATGTAACTAACCCAGCTCGTACTTATATATTTGTATGTTTGTTGTAATGTCTCTCACTAATATCTATGCTGCATGAGAGCAGGGATGATTTCTTTATGGTTCACCACTGTATTCTTAGCATCTAGAATATTATGTCTAGTACACAATAAGTGCTCAGTAAATTAGTAAATAAATGAGTGCATAGATGGCATCATTATACCTAATTTGTTTAGTATATTGTGCACAGATAATTGCACAGCTCAGTGGTATCTACACAAAGAAGGTGGTCAATAAATACTTGACAAATGACAGAAGGGAGCAGAACTTCACCTGCTCTTCCAGGCCAGTGTTACCAGAAGGCTTCAGTTCAGATCACTGAGTCTTCAACATCCCCCTACTTAAAACACAGGGCTGTTCTCAGGGACCATGTAGAATCACTCACCTCTGCAGTGAGTACCTCCAGATGGTTATAAAGGTCTAACAAGTATGTCTGCTTTCCTTTTATCACTGTCATTAACTAATCTCACAACAACACAACGTCTTCTTTTCTCCACCTTGAGCACAATTCTTAAATTGCCACTGTTTTCTTCCTACTTTTCTCTAATTTCCTTTTTCTTTTTTATTTCCTTCCACTTCTGTGCTTTGGGACCAATGGGATTTGATCTCTATAGCTACTGCCTTTCTTCTGGCCAAGGAATTTATCCAACCTCATTACATCTTTGGTTCCTCTCCACAGCACACACACTAGGAACTTCTTTGGGGCCTTCCAAGATCAAGTGTGTCTTGAACAGGTAAGGCTGGTGGAAGTTCAAACTCTAGGTAGAAGGATTTACCCCTTTCAATCACTTTGTTTAAAAGCTAATTTTATCATGTATCCAAGCAGGCCATACTTCAAGCGATTCCTAAAGTCCAACAAAACGAATAAGTGGTTTTAGACATTAAACTTTTCCTGGTATCTAATTTTATTTATGAAATGTCAAAAAATTTTTAGACATCACCAATTAAACACCGACATTATTAGGACTTGCTGTACCAAACTAAATAATAAGTGAAAACGATGATTTTCCTCACAGCAAATAATAGAGCACCTAGCGTATGTCCAGCATTCTACTCTATAGGCTTTGATGTCAAAGACCAAGTCCCTGCCCGCCAGGCGCCTGCAATCAGGTACTGGGAATACACTTAAAACGATATACAAAACAAGATTAAAGAAACAACACTGAATTTTTTAGCATGCCAAATGACAAAGTATATAGCAAACTATTTATAAATTGAAACAGCAATAATATTTGTATTACATATAGTTTTCATACTGCTATTGTATCATTGCACACAGGAAATCTGCTTATCCTTTGTAGTCATATTTACCCAGTAAATAGCTTCCCTGGGTGAAGAAAAGTTCTGCAGTAGGACATGAAATCTCTAATCTACTCTTAAAATTGCTAAGCATAAGAAAAATTTTATTTTCGAAAGAGAACCTTCCATACTGAACTCCATTCCCTAAAATAAAGCGTTTACACTTTTAAATATAAAAAAGGGTTTGATGTTATGAAAGTCAGTATACATTATGAATTTATTATCACCAAATACATCTGATGAGAAACAAGGTGAAAACAAGACTTCGTCATCAGTAGGACAGTACGGTGATAAGAACCAGAAAGAGAACTCAGTAACACTGTCTGCCATGAGCAGCATTCTACCAGGAACTTCGTATTTTCTCACTTATTCCTCTCTTAGGTAGCCAACCTTCAATTACCCTCCAATGGTGAAGAGCTAAATACATTATCCCATAAATAAAAGACTCATTTTAGTCACTAATTTAAACCTCATTAAATAAGAAAATATGTATTAATATGTAATATGCCAGGTGATAGCAACTTATAACAGTAAGCTAAAGGAGAATCAGATGATTTTAAGCAGCCAAAGGTGATTACACCATCAAAACCTTGGATACAAAATTTGCCTTTGACATCCTTTTCTTTTTCTGCAGAGTTAATCTCCTGATTCACCCTTTCCCACTAACCCTAGTACCTTCACACTTTCACACACCAGAGAATAAAGATCCTGACTTTTTTCAGATAACCAATCGTAGATAGTCCCTCATTTGCCTGTTAGTTGTATTCCAGAAGTTTACTGCACCTACAGAAACTGTACTGTAAGAGTAATTAGATTCCTAGACCAGTTCATAAGAGCCTATTTAACATATGTGGTGCTGAAAAGCTGTGGATTTTACCATAATTTTAAACGGTAGAAAAGTGCTATGATGCTAATAATGAGACAAAACACAGGTTACATTCTCCCCCCAAGTGGTCTGGTAGCTACTGGTGGGTTGCATTCCCCTGTCACACCCCCTCCCCACCAAACACCTTGTCTTCAATGAGACAATGCTATCTCATCAATTTCAGACTTCACATATACTCTGTTCCTCATCATTACTCAACCAAAAAGGCGTGGGGAGTAGTTTCACTTAATTCTCTTCCCTGGTTAATTTCACTGTCCATAAAGTGAAAAGGATTAGGAGAATTAGAAATGCACCCTGTCAAGAAAGAGGTTAAGGGTAAAAGGAGATAACTCCATCTTTTACCAGAGAATAATGTGATTGCTGAAGCAAAAAGACTGTATGGGGCTTCCCTGCTGGCACGGTGGTTAAGAATCCGCCTGCCAATACAGGGGACGTGGGTTGGAGCCCTGGTCTGGGAAGATCCCACATGCTGCAGAGCAACTAAGCCCGTGAGCCACACTACTGAGCCTGCACTCTAGAGCCCATCAGCCACAACTACTGAGCCTGCGTGCCACAACTACTGAAGCCCACATGCCTAGAACCCGTGCTCTGCAACAAGAAAAGCCACTGCAATGAGAAGCCCACGCACCGCAACGGAGAGTAGCCCCTGCTCAGCGCAACTAGAGAAAGCCTGCACACAGCAACGAAGACCCAACGCAGCCATAAATAAATAAATAAATATATTTATTAAAAAAAAAAAAAGACTGCATGTCAGATATACCATTTATTAGCTTTGTGACTTTGAACAAGTTTCTTTACATCCCTAAGTCTCAGTTCCCTCTTCTGAAAATAGGGTTGGTAGTACTATAATGGCTATCTGCCCAGCATCCCTTCTCCCCTTCCCTCTGGAGAACTATTTCCAGCCCCACCACTACTCTATACGGCTTTGACCAAGCTGCCCATCAAACGGGTGGGCATGTAATCCAGGCCAGGCCAA
Source organism: Neophocaena asiaeorientalis asiaeorientalis (assembly GCF_003031525.2). Lineage (NCBI taxonomy): Eukaryota > Metazoa > Chordata > Mammalia > Artiodactyla > Phocoenidae > Neophocaena > Neophocaena asiaeorientalis. The sequence goes on along the minus strand of NW_020174422.1, from coordinate 361,868 downwards.
CTAAGAGTACCTTAGCCCTCCAACCACAATGTTAGTCCAGAAATGGGCCATCACACAGCAAGGCCAATTGAAGTCCTTTTCTTGAAACATGGAGGCAGTGGGGTTGCCAGCTGGAATGAAGTAAGCCTGGAGCTACCTGTGCAGTGTTTTCCAATATGTGCAGAATATCTGTCTGCAAAAGGAAAGACTGGAGAAATGAGACAAAGATTCCTGATAACATCTGATTCCCTGGCTCCAGCCAACTAGGTAACTTGCTTATCCTTCACAATACCCTTTTTTTTGCTTAAGCTCCTGTGAGTTGTGTTTTTGCCCTTGGCAATGGGGAAAAGCTCTATTTAAAAGCCATTCACAGAGCTGTTGCAAAATTTAATGAAAAGTAACTAAATTGCCTGGCAATTGCAGGTACTTAATAACTGGGTCCTTGTTGAAGCTGTTACTCCCGTAATCAGAAAATACCACCAAAGAGTGAAAGGAAAGCCAGAAACAAAAACCAAAAGGCAGGTAAGTCTAAAACAGCATTCCTGGCTGCAGGTAGCAGTCTGGAGACAAATATGAAGAAAGCAATTCCTCAGGTAAGGAGAGAACCTATGAAGTTCACAGCCATTATCAGACTTCAAATGAATTTACTGTGAAAGAACTAAGGAATTTCACTTCTTGCACTAAAACTCTCAACAGAGTATGACTGACCTCCCAAAGTGTTTGTCTTTTCATAAGATCAGTGTCTCAACGTTTATCAAAATGTACAACTATGATTTTTAAGCACCTAAAACCAATCTCAAAGTTTTAAGGTCTCATAAGACACAACTTAATTTTCATATGGTTCATAATTATTGCTTCAGTCACTGTTGTTTCCTAAGTAGTAACATAAGTTTATCTATTAAACATTTATTACAATTTAAGTATCCTTCAACTAATAAAACAGATGAATTCCTTAAAATTTTATACAAAGAATTATAATATCACTATGTAATGTGAAAAGAAATCACAAACCTGGATTACCGACCCACCCCCACCCCCAATCAATGAGTCAAGTTGAAGAATACTGGAGGAAATGAAGACTTAACTTTAACTCCATTGCACTCAGAATCCTGCCATACCCCACAAACAACCATCCCTCATGTAACAGCTACTATGATATATGCAAGGCATTGTGCCAGCACAAGCCAGGCTCCACAGAATGTGCTCCATTAGCTGAACTGAATTATTCAGCTACTACAATCTGATGAAATTCATCTTTTTCCCAATACATAGGGGTAGAAAATTAAAGGAATTTTCACTATTTTAAATGTTACCTATTTCTTTTCCTTAAAACTTTGGACTTCCTTTACCTATTCAACTAGAATCTAATGTGAGGTACCATCTGATTTAGCACATAATTAGACACTTAGCTTTGCTTCTCAGAGGTATTCTGCAAAGAGCACTTAAATTTCTGTAAAAATTTGAAAACCACAATGCTAAGAGATGAGGAATCAAAAATAATAAAAGCCAGGGCACATCAACTATCTCAATGAGTTACAACCTAGTTGTAGAGAGTGGATATAGAAATTTTAAAAAATATTATTAAGAAAAAAATGATGAAAATGTCAGTCAACAAGTTCTACAGGCAATCTGTGAAGGGAGTAAGATCACTAAAGAAATCATTGGGTTGGCCAAAAGGTCGATTCGGTTTTTTCCATAAGATGGCTCTAGTAGCACTTAGTTGTCTTTAACTTCATTCGAAACAATTTTGTTAGGCTGTATGTGACAGCTGTCATATCAGCGTACATTTAAAAAAAGACTTATCAAAGTTGGTGAATTTTTTTTTTTTTTTTTGCGATATGCAGGCCTATCACCGTTGTGGCCTCTCCCGTTGCAGAGCACAGGCTCCAGACACACAGGCTCAGCGGCCATGGCTCACGGGCCCAGCCGCTCCGTGGCATGTGGGATCTTCCCGGACCGGGGCATGAACCCGTGTCCCCTGCATCGGCAGGCAGACTCTCAACCACTGCGCCAAACAGGGAAGCCCAAAGTTGGTGAATTTTTGTGTAGCCATTTTAATATTGAAGATGGAAGATAAAAAAGCAACATTTTCAGCATATTTTGCTTTATTATTTCAAGAAGGGTAATAACGCAACCGAAATGCAAAAGAAGATTTGTGCAATGTATAGAAAAGGTGCTGTGACCGATCAAACACATCAAAAGTAGTTTGTGAAGTTTTGTGCTGGAGACTTCTCACTGGACGATGCTCCACGGTCAGGTAGACCAGTTGAAGTTGATAGCAATCAAATTGACACACTAATTGAGAACAATCAATGTTATACCATGCAGGAGGTAGCCGACAGACTCAAAATATCCAAATCAAGTGCTGAAAAGCATTTGCACCAGCTTGGTTATGTTCACCACTTTGATGTTTGGGTTCCACAACAGTTAAGTGAAAAAAACTTCTTGACTGTATTTCTGCATACAATTCTCTTCTTAAACATAATGAAAATGTTCTGTTTTGAAAACAAATTGTGATGGGTGATGAAAAGTGGATACTGTACAATAATGTGGAATGGAACAGATCGTAGGGCAAGTGAAATGAACTGCCACCAACCACACCAAAGGCCAGTCTTCATCCAAAGAAGGTAATGTTGTATATATATGGTGGGATTGGAAGGGAGTCCTCTATCACGAGCTCTTTCTGGAAAACCAAACTATTCCAACAAGTACTGCTCCCAGTTAGACCAACGGTAAGCAGCACTCCACAAAAAGCGTCCAGAATTAGTCAACAGAAAACGCATAACCTTCCATCAGGATAATGCAAGGCTGCATGTTTCTTTGATGACCAGGCAAAAACTGTTATGGCTTGGCTGGGAAGTTCTGATTCATCCGCCGTAGTCACCAGACGTTGCATCTTCGGATTTCCATTTATTTAGGTCTTTACAAAATTCCCTTAATGGAAAAAATGTCAATTCCCTGGAAGGCTGTAAAAGGCACCTGGAACAGTTCTTTGCTCAAAAAGATAAAAAGCTTTGTGAAGATGGAATTATGAAGTTGCCTGAAAAATGGCAGAAGGTAGTGGAACAAAAGGGTGAATACGTTGTTCAATAAAGTTCTTGGTGAAAATGAGTCTTTTATTTTTACTTAAAAAACTGAAGGCACTTTTTGGCCAACCCAATAAATAGTAGTAATGAGGCAGAAGGTGATTCAAAAGACACAAGCTATAAGCTGGGCTTTGAAAGAAAGAGAAGCATTTAGAAACATGGCTGAGAAAGTAGACTGGTGCCAGCTTCATGCTGTGCTACAACAACTACTGCAGATCTGTGAGTTTTATCTGGCAAACTCATGGTGGTTAAAAAAAGAGGTGTCCTATGAGAATTTTAAATAAGTCAGGTAACACATAAATTCCCAATTTTATATATTTCAGGCTAAATTTATTGTCATATAGCATAAAAACCTCAATAACCTAGAAACCAATTAACAAGCCTTCCAATCAATAACAGAAAATATATGAAATCCAGGTTCTTGTCAGGAACTAGAACTGAAAATTCTGTTATTTGATCCTTTTTTAAAACTTGTCTACAGGGCTTCCCTGGTGGCACAGTGGTTGAGAGTCCGTCTGCCAATGCAGGGGACGTGGGTTCGTGCCCTGGTCCAGGAGGATCCCACATGCCATGGAGTGGCTGGGCCCGTGAGCCATGACCGCTGGGCCTGTGCATCCGGAGCCTGTGCTCCACGGCAGGAGAGGCCACAGCAGTGAGAGGCCTGTGTACCGCAAAAAAAAACAAAACAAAAAAAACACTTGTCTACAAAAATACACAGAGGCTTTTCTATGTGTGGTTCTGGGGGCCATGTAATCTATTTAATCCTTTAGACATTTCTAAATTGTATTCTTAAATCAGGCTGATTAGACCTCTGCTGATTCACCACACTCCTAAACTCCCTAATAAATTGCTTTTTGCATCATGCTATTTGTTTACACTAAGGAATATTATAAGAAAAATCATAAAAAGCTCATTGTTATGGTTCCTGGAAGAATGCTACCCAAATTCTGTCTCTCTTTATGTATATCAGGTTTCAGTAACATGAAAAGCAACATTTTTATCCAATGGTTACTGTGAATCCTATAAATGATCTATTATCCCCCTTTGTTTTGGCCCCAAGGAAGTTCAGAACAATGTTTGTAGCCCTTTTCTAAAAAATGAACAAACTACATAGTTTGCATCTCCAGAAAAAAATGTTATTTCAGTTTATTATTCTATGTTTATTTTTTCGCTCATATGATTCTCTTACCTGTACTCTTGAATTTTTTTTTAATTGCCTCACATCCTTTGTGGAATAACATGGGGTGCAAATAAATAATACAAAATCTAGAATTCACAACAATTAAACAGCATTGGGCACTGGAGGGGTGTTAACATTTTACTACATTCTACTCTACTTTTAAGACAATAGGTAGAGGAACAAAAAACATTTGCAAAGAAGTTTTTTGTTTTTTTTTTAAAGTCCAGGATATCTGCCAGAATTAATACACATTCAAGCCAATCTTCTGTAATGCTGGTATCTGTCTACAACACTATACAATAACTGAAACTCAGAACACTACACCCAGAGCACTAAAAGAGCCTATTAAATATTAGAATGCTTCAAGCTTTTTCTTCAAAAAATAGAAGTACACTAAGACATCGTTTTAGACGTATTTTAACTACCATGACCACCACCACATTTTCTAGTTAAAACTCTCAGAAAACCCAATTAAAGATAATACCTCATTATCCCAGGTAATCCAAGTAAATATGGACCTTCTCTAAGGTTCTATTCTGGGCCTCTCTGAAACTCAGTGGTCATTTCTACCCTCACAGTTTCAATTTCTATGTGAATGATTCCAAAATCTCTATCCCACCTCAACTGGACACCTTGTCATAACCTCAATTAAAATGCTCAAAATGGAGCTTCACTGTCTTCCTCTTCTCCCTCACCCCATAAGCAACCTTTTCCAAAGATCTCATTCTGTCCAATTCCAATTCCAAGTCATCTCTGTCCCTTCCTTCTCTTCATCTCTGGTATTCTATCTTATCAGGCTCAACCGTTTCTTCTTCTGAAGTGTCTTTCTGGTTGGCATTTTCTTTTTCATTTGCACTTGTATGTTACTAGTTCCGGCCCTAATTATAAGCTGACGCCTCTCCTCTCCTCAGACTTTCCATTTCACCCTCTGTTTCACTGTCTCAGCATTGTTTTTTATCAAGTCATTTCCCTCAATCCTGCAGTAGGAGTTTCCTATAACCTATTACACCATCAAAGTGACATCCCTCAACCTGAACTTGCAGGGAAATCCAGGATCTGGCCCCACGCTAAGTATCTCACATTTCCCATAACTATCCCTAAATCACCATTCACTACACCAGGCCAAGCAGGTTAATGCACCTACCATGCTAAGTCACAGTCTTTACTTTTTCTGCCTCCTCTCTACACCTGGAATTGCCCTCCTCTCTGCCTTAGCCAAATCTTACTAATTCTCCAGGACATGGCTCATGTCTCATCTCAGTAACGAAGCCCTCTCCTTATTTTATCACATATGGACTTTGTTCTTATCTGATTTCCCACTGTATACACAATCAGTATTAAATTGCTCGAGTTAATTGTTCTCTAATTGTTTCATGTGTATGCTCTCCCACTTGGTCTCATCTATTCCCATGGTTTTAATTATAAACTGTAAGCTAACTTCCAAATCTAAATCTCCACACTTGTCCTTCTCTTCACTAAACTTAAGACTTATACATCCAACTGCCTACCTGAAGTCCCATTTGGATGTTTAAAGGACATCTCAGACTCAACAGTCCAAACAGAACTCTTGATTTTTACCACTGAAACACATATCCTCCAGTCTTGCTCATTTCAGTCCCATTATCCAAGTAATTATGGACATTGTTTAGGCCAAAAATCTAGAGGTAACTCTGATTATTCTCTTTCCCTCACATTCCACTTCAATCCATTAGGAAGATTTGTTGGTACTGCTCCCAAAATACAGCCCAAATCCAACCCCTTCTCATCCTTATCATTCTTTTTTTTTTTTTTTTTGCAGTACGCGGGCCTCTTACCGTTGTGGCCTCTCCCATTGCGGAGCACAGGCTCCGGACGCGCAGGCTCAGAGGCTGTGGCTCACGGGCCCAGCTGCTCCGCGGCATGGGGGATCTTCCCGGACCGGGCATGAACCCGTGTCCCCTGTATCGGTAGGCGGACTCTCAACCACTGCGCCACCAGGGAAGCCCCCTTATCACTCTTATTCAAGTTATAAGCATCACCTCTACCTGAAATTCTCTAAGAGTCTCCCAAATGACCTCTCTGCTTCCTCTCTTAGAGCCCATTCTTCATATAGCAGTCAGGATGATCTACCCAAAGCCAAAATTAGATTTATATAACTCTCCAGCTTAAAACTCTCCAATGGCTTCCTATTACATTAAACTCAATCCAAACTCCTTATCATAGCCTAGAAGGCCCTACGTAACCTGTCCCATTCCTACCTTTCTAACCTCACCTTCCACCACTCTATTAAGTGTCCGTATTGCTTCACTGTCTTGGTTTTCCTTCCATCCCTTGATCTGTAGTGAAGGCTTTCTGCACTGGCTATCAGCTCTGCCTTGATCTTCATCCACTGCATTCTTAAGACTGCCGTCTTTCACATCTTTTAGGTCTCTGTTCAAATGTAACCCTCTCAGAGAGGCCCTTGACCACCATGAAGTCACTATTCCATTGCCCGGTTTTACTTTCTTTACATACAATAAATAGTGATGAGCACTATCCCCTCTCACTAGGATGTAAACTTCTTAAGTTCATTGAGGGCAGATATCAGGTATGATTTTTTATATTTCCCATGACAGTTTTCCTGGGCATGTAAGAACACCAATAAATATCTAATGATCAATTATAAGATACAATATCTGTAATCTGCAAAACTATAAAATTTTCTAAAGCCAGACATAAACACAGAGAAACTATAAGAAGGGTGATTACGTGATGAATACTATTTAGTATAAGTTCAGAACCACATGATTCTTGACTTGAAAAGTTCTCCTAATCAAACACTAATTTCTATTTAGACCACTTAAATTTCATTAAAATGACAACCACTAAGCAAATGATTCTAATGGAGCAAACCGATGTCTTACTTAATGTTATAATGTCCAGTTTTCAGTGTACATCTATCAGGAAGCTGAGCCAGTTTTCTCGAGAGCATTTTAAAATACTTTCTGCACTCCTGCATGCCTGTGCCTTGTTCATAGTCAGTAGAAGCAGAAAGTGGCAGACCATCTCTGACACGAATGACTGAGGCAGATAAAATCATAGACATTTCAAGTGACAGAGAAGACCTGAAACAAAATGAACAATTTGGGTTAGGTAAGAAATTAAAAGCCAAAGCTGATAAACACAGTGCAAAAATGTGCAACTCACTAATAATCAAAGACATATTAATTAAAGCAATGATATATCATACTTTCCTTCACAAATTAGCTGTTAAAAAAATACTTCTTTCTGGTATTTCCATAAGTATATGTGGAAGTACATATTGGAATAAAAACCATTCTCAAAACAATGTGTTGATATTCAACAAGAGTTTAAAAATATTTATGCCCTTTGACCACAATAAATTTTTTTTTTTTTTTGCAGTATGTGGGCCTCTCACTGTTGTGGCCTCTCCCGTTGTGGAGCACAGGCTCCGGACGTACAGGCTCAGCGGCCACGGCTCACAGGCCCAGCCGCTCCGCGGCATGTGGGATCTTCCCGGACCAGGGCACGAACCCGCGTCCCCTGCATCAGCAGGCGGATTCTCAACCACTGCGCCACCAGGGAAGCCCTGACCACAATAAATTTATATACATAACCCTATCTTAAAGAAAATAATAAGAATTAGACAAGATTTTAAACAGAAAGACATTCTTCTCATAGAAATAACCGAAAACAACCTAAACGTTCAACAATAGGGAGATGGTGAAACAAATTATGGTACACCGCTATGATGGAATATGATGCAACAAAAAGTTATGTTTGTTAAAAATAATTTAGTAATGTGGTAAAATGCTTATATGTTAGGTAGAAAAAAGCAGGATCAAAACTGCATATGCTGTTTTCCATAAAGACACAGAGGAGGAAGAAGGGAGGGATAAATAGAGAAATAGATATTGGAAGGAAACATGACAAAATTAGAATGCTTATCTCCAGAAAATAGTATTATGGGTTACTGTTATCATTTTATAATTTCCTAAATTTCTGTAATGTTCCACAGTGAACACATATTACTTTTCACAATGAGCACATATTACTTTTATAATCAGAACAAATGTTTTTATTTAAAATAAATTTTAAAGCTAAAGGAATACTACTTTTTTTTTTTGTTTTTGGCCATGCCTTGAGGCACACAGGATCTTCCCCCACCAGGGATCAAAACCGTGCCCCCTGGGGCTTCCCTGGTGGCGCAGTGGTTGAGAGTCCTGCCAATGTAGGGGATGCAGATTCGTGCCCCGGTCCGGGAGGATCCCACATGCCGCAGAGCTGCTGGGCCCGTGAGCCATGGCCGCTGAGCCTGCGCGTCCAGAGCCTGTGCTCCGCAGCGGGAGAGGGCACAGCAGTAAGAGGCCCGCATACCGCAAAAAAACAAACAAACAAAAAAACCGTGCCCCCTGCATTGGGAGCACAGAGTCTTAACCACTGGACCACTAGGGAAGTCCTAAAGGAATACTACTTTTAATGTTGTTCTCAATCTTTTTATCAGGAAGCAAATCATAATTACCTTTTTTATTATATTCTAATCATGCTTTACAAAAATAGATAAAAGGACTGCATAGGCCTATGCAGTTCTGAAAGAAATCAGGTAAATAGTCAAACTTTGATAAAATACTCACACAGACACACACACAGTGGTCCCCTGTGTAAAAACCATTGGAATTTTGATTAGAAATGCAGATTTCTGGGTCCACCGTCCCCCCAAAATTCTGATCCATTGACTATGGGGTGGGGCTTGAGAATTTTCCATTTTCAGCAAATTCCCTAAGTAATTACTATGCTTATTATCTAAGGATCATACTTTGATAAACACTGAATTAAAACATGTTCACAGTCTGAAATTAAGTGATAACTCTTTCCTGCCAGGCAGGAAAGAGCACAATGCCACTAAATACTTCTCCTTCACTAACAGGAGGCACAACTGGTAAAAAACTGAAAAATCTGGTAACAATTTCATAGGCTTTTTTCAAGATATTGTATCTCAGAGACTAAATTAATCCTTACCTGCCCAGCTCAGCTAGGTCAATATTATCTCACTCCAAAAATGAAAAACTTAGTAATATATCAAAAAAATGACAAAGAAAATCAACTGCTACCAATTTTGGAAACCAGTGGTCCCTAGCTTTTGTTGCTATGTCAAGTTAAAATCTGAGTGCCCATTCATGATGGTAACTGACTGACATTAAAATCAATCCAAATAATAAAGCTAATGCTTTAAATTTACTTCCCCCTTTTCCTCTGAGGAAAAGCTAGGTATTAATATGTCATTACCCTTTAATATTTTTCTCCTCCATTTATTTAAAAGGAAAAAAACCCAGCAGGAATTAAATTAGCCTTTACCATAATGGAACCTTCGAACGAAAGTTCCAACATGACATATCCAAATCATTTTTTTTCCTATTCAACCAGTTTCTTTTTTCTTCTAAAAGCAGTAGCAAAAGAAAGCAGAGATCCCTCAAGGGATAAGGTCTATACTATAAATCTCTTTTAAAAATTGTTATCACACTTCTTTATTTATTAAACCACAACTGAACATTTAGCCTAAGTGTAACAAATTAGGAAAATGTCTTAATTCATACCCTTACAAATTTATGATTTAAATATAAAACTTTGTCTTTCCAGAAGTATACTGCAACACAATGATCACTCTGGGAATTAACATGAGAGCAGGGTTGTGTCTTGTAGTTTCCAAACATCCATATTCTTAGTAGTATTTAAAAGCAGACTGCATTCCTTATGCCTGATCTTTCTAGGATCCCAACAGAAATATTAGGAATAATCTTTATTATAGGGTGCCAACTTTCATGTAATCTTCAAAGTTGCTCTTTTTTATGACTTAAAAGACAGAAAGATATGATTCATACTTCCTAAAACATATACTGAAAACAGAATAACAACCTGGTTAAGTTCAATTCATTTAACAAATATTTACTGAGTACATACTGTATGCCAGGGGCTATTTCAGACATTAGGAATAGATAGTTCCTACCACCGAGAAGCATCAGTCCAGAATTAAAGAAATTCAGATGTAAAGAGCAAATACAACACAAGCTATGTTGCCCACCGCTTTAACTGGAAAACTATAGTTAGACAAACTTGCCTTTCAGATATTCCTAATACACACTTTTAGGCTTGTCATGGAAAGCACAACACAGCAGTGATATTCCCTTCCTAAATTCTTGAAAGGTTTTCAGAGAATTGCTTGTATTTATCAGTAGATAGGATTTTTCTGAGGAGAAAAAATTAAATCTCTTCCTTCCCGAGTCATTTAACCTAGCATCCAAACCAGTGAACTAACAAAAGAAACTGGGATGACTGTCCAATGAACAATGTGAGGCTTGACTACTTCAATCACCTTAGGATAAGCAATCTCTCTTTTATCAACTCAATAAATATACCCCCCTTTTTTTCTTTTTACCTCGAATTCTTAATACAGTTCCTTAAAAAAACAAACACACACTCCAATCTTATCTGGACTGTGGTAGTAGAAAAAGGAATCTGTCAACATCAAGGCCAAGCTAGGGTTAGGATACCCTTAGAGAGTAGGCAAGGTGGTGGCTGGAAAAACCAAGGAAGAGCCAGTAGGAATTGAGGAAAGGAAGAGGTTAAAACACTTGCATGGGAAGATTCAAGAACAGTCGTAGTTTTATTGGGGCCACAGATACATTTTTAGGCCACTGGTCCATTTTCCCTCACCTTTAACAGAAAAAATATATAACATATGCCTTTAGACAGCAGCAGCAAACTCACAGGGAAATCTGAGTGCTGGCTAATATATTGTTTGCCCAATAGCAACTGCTAGAGGAAAAAGCCCAAAGCAGAATCTAGGTAGGTCTGGGTAAACATTTACATAAAGGCTGAGGAAAATAAACTTCCACAACACCAAACACCTACAGCAGTGGTTACGAGCCTTTTAGACCCAAGATAACAAGATGCTGACCTGTCTTCTTCAGAACCTTGTGGGGTGATGACTGTAGGCCCAAGGTTCCAGGAAGGTAATCACTCAAAAAGTAATAAACAAAACCCAACATATAAGTACATTTTATATCTACTTTCCAGCAAGATGCTTTCATAAATGCCTCTTTTAAGATAAAAAACATTTCATAATAGCTTAATCACTCATATTTTATTTTAGTCCATTATTTCCCAAACTTCAGTCACCCAAGTACCACTTTCAGAAGTCTTACCATATCTGCATCTCACCTGTACTATTTTTTACCTAATACAGGTCTTTCAATTGATTTATTTTTTTGCCCTATGTTTAGTAATAGTATCTGTGAAATCAGTTTAGAGGTGTTAGGTTCTTCTCCTAATTTAAATTAAAACATATAAAGAACTTTTGTTTCATTCAAATGTGTGTGTAAATTTTTGGAGAATGTTTTTTAAGTTCATCTGCTTATCATTCAAATTATATTACCTATCTGATGTTACCAAAGTTTGGGAAACACTACCTTGGTACATACTATTTTATAAAAGTGCTAGCTGAGATCTGGGACTGGGGAGTTACTTGTGGAGAAAGCTACACTAATTGTGATGCACAGCATTGGGGCAAGATTGAGTGAAAAGGGAAGGATTTTATAGAGCCACAGGTTAGCAGGAAGTCACTAGGGAGACAGAGCTTGAAAAGAGGGGGAAAGGGTACCAAGAACAACCAGAGTTTATTTTGCAGCTTGGCCTGCGCTCCCCACCTTACCAGCTGCCTTTCATATTCCTATTACAGGTGCTTGTACTGCACAGTATGTACAAGACCTCGAGTTCCAGAGTAGATTATACCTATATCTACGAAGAGGGCCTCCAACACATACACAAATACATCAGTCATTTGCATAACACCTCATGGTTCACAAAGAGTGAACCATTTTACAGATGAGGAAACTGAGGCGCCCTTTCTCAATGTCCCACTGCTAATATATGACAGTGCTTAAACCTAAGTCTCTTGTATCTCTACATCACTGTGCTCCTCCTATAACCAACAAGGGGCAAGAACCCAGTGACACACAAACTATCTAGCTACTCATTTTGAGATAATAACAATTTTAAACAACAGCTTATGTTTTCTTTAAGAGGCAGTATAGTATTACAGATAACGGGATGAACTCTGGAACCAGATTGCCTTGGTTCAAAAACTGGCTCCACCATGTAGTAACTGGGTAAACTTGGGCAAGCTTTGTCTTTTTATGCTCAATATCCTCATCTGTCAATTGTGGCTACCAACAGTATCTATCTCATAGGGTTATTTTTAAAACGCTAATGGTATCTACCTTGTAGGAACATGTAAGGAACCCGAAACATCGCCTTGCAGACTGAAAGTGCAATATTAAGCGTTTGCTATTATTATTTATTGACTGCCCTCTATTTACCGGACACTTTATACACATTACCTCATTTAAGCCTTCCAATAACCTGTGAGGTAGGTATTATCAGTTCCATTTTACCTTTGAGGAAATTCAAGCCCAGAAAAGTAATTTATTCAATCCCTAAACTATCAAGTGACAGATTTAAAGTCAAGCCTAATTCTAACCACCCTATGAGACATTGCCTCTCAACATATTCAAGCTTCTTACTCAACTACCTGGACAGGAAGGTCACAGGCACCCCTTTGAAAAGACCTAGGCTCTGTTCACACACCAGTATAAAATATACTTAGATTTTTAAGAATCATTCATACACACAAGCACTAAACTGATCATGGTTCTCAACACAGGAAATGCCCAGATGTCCCTTAAGTTAGGGCATGGTCACAGATGTCATATTCAAATACTGAACTACAACCTTCATACACCAGAAACTGTAGGTACTATTTAAGGTATTGCTTAATTCCTTATTATCTTAGAACGTGAGCAAATGCCAGTAACCCAAAATGGGATTCAGAGAGTTTCAAAAAGTGGCTGTTCCACCTGTTAGCTGAGATCCCAACATCTCCCGCCTGGTGGCTGCCACTGTAGCTCTGGGCTTTGCCTTGGCTGAAGAGGCATAGGAGGAACTGGATCTCAAGCTCTCCCACTGCCTCAGGTGGATGATCCAGGAAACTAAATAGGAGAAAAAGCCAAAGCTGTTTTCACTTTCAGAGAGATTTAAGCCAGCTGGGGCTCAGCCTCCTATTTCGAAACCTTCTTCCACCTGTCGAGCTAATTGCTCAGGTCTCCTTTACACCACATCGTTCCCAAAGTGCCATTAACAAGGCCTTAAGAGGTTTCCGTGAGCCAACGGGGGCAAAACTCTGGGTTCAATGCTCATTCAACCCCACAAAAGGCTAAGTAACCCTACCTAAAAAATAGGAAGTGCCACGTCAAGCTCTCTGGGCCACCTAAACAGCCTAGGACGATCACCGTGTTTCTGACACCTGGGCGCCAGGAAATGCTGCCCCACCGCTGGCAGCCCAGAGCGACTGTCCTCCTCCTCGGGCCCCCTACAACCGCCCTACGAGTTGCCCCATATCAGGGCAGGTCAGCTGAAGGGCAACCGCCGTTCGCGCGGCCCAGAGACCCCTCAAGTCGTCGGGGACGAAGTCCCCGTAATCCCACCCCTCCAAAGCTCCGCGACTCCGACGACTCCCCGCTCCCGCCCCCACGCCACGAGCTTAGTTCCCGCCCGGGGTAGGTAGGTCTGTGGTCCCGACGGCGAGAGTCGGAGGCCGTGGCGAGCGAGGGAAGCTGCCAGCCAGGGGTTCGAACGACGCGGAGAAGGGACGAACGAGCACTGTGAGGGGCCGAGCCATACCTGTCTAGCCAGAACCCGCCGCTACGAGTGACGCGGCCCGCAGTGCATTGTGGGGCCGGGGAGTGGCTGTTCTGCCGGGCAGCCCGACGTGAGACGTGGCTGGCGCCCGGCGAGATCAAGCTCCGCCCCCGTTCCCTCGGCTCGTCCGGGCCAATCCGGTTCTCGGGGAAAGACACACCGACTCGCCCCCTCCAAGGGAGTTGGCAGCTTTTCCCTCTTGTACGTCAAGAGAGTGCAAAATCCTCGGGTGACAGATTACGCTGTCTTTCGCACATAAGGCTGATCTCTCCCGCCTGCCGCCTGTATCTGGAGGCAGTTTGTTTCTTACGCGGCCCTACAGCAAACACTTATCGAACAAGCAGGGGGAAAAGCCCCCTCTGAGTGAACAAAAAGACCGGCCCCACCTACCACTACACACTGGGAGGCATCTATCCTTGGCAAAGGAATGCCAGATGCTGTTCCTGCAGCCGCTTCCAGCTTTTGTATCGATCACGCATTATTAAACAAGGACTTACTGACTGCATACTATGTGCCAAGCACAGTGTTAGGCAATGGGTTACAGGAGTGAACATAACACTCGATGGATCTAAAGTGTGATAGGAGCAAGAGATGTTAAAGCATAAATCATTACATAATTATAAATCGTAATCAGTTCTACGAAGGAAAATTAGTGGATGCGATGATAGATTAACCAGGATTATCAGGGAAGAGCTCTTTGAAGAAGTGCCTTTTAAGCTCCAGGCATATGAAAGAGCCTTAAAGAATGTTGCAGGCCAAGGGAACATTATGTTTGAGGTTGCTGGGGCATGAAAGAAATTGATGTGTTCTAGGAACTGAAAGGAAGTCAGTGTGGTTGCGGTGTAGGGAGCAACTTGAGCTGAGGTGAGGCAGAGAGGCCAGACTATGCAGGCTCTTACTGGCCACATTATAGATTTTGGACTGTATTTTGGAATGTATCTTAAGGTCAATGGGTAGCTAATAGAGTGTTAAGTAGGATCAGATTTACATATTTAAAGGCTCACTTAAGCTGTTTGTGGGGAATAGTTTGGAAGAGGATAGTTTGTCTCCAGTCTGGAGACAGTTACATTAGTCAAGGCCAGAGATGATGGTGGCTTCAACTAAGGTAATGACAGTAGAGACAGAAAGATTTGGATAATTTTGAGACATATATAAATCAGAGGTTGAATCCAAGGGACTTAATAATGGATTGATTTGCCAAGAAGGATAAAGAAAATACAGGCATTAAGGATGAGTCCGTTAGTAACTAGATGAATTAAGCCAACCTAGAAGGAGGAGAAAATGGTTTTGTATATGTTAAGTTTGAGATGCTTATAAATGGAGGTGTCAAACAGATATGGATATGTAAGTCTGGACTAACTATATAAATTTGGTGTTTTTTGGAGTGGGTTAACCCAGCAATTCCACTCCTAGGTATATATGCAACAGAAATGTATTCGTATGTTTGCTACAAGACATATATAAGAATGTTCATAGGATAAATAAATTTTAGACTATCCACATAGTGGACTAGTTTTCAGGAAAGAGAATGAACAATCAACAACTACATGCAAAACATGAATGAATCTCACAATCGTAAAATCGACTGGTATAAGCCAGACACAAAAATTGTGTATTACTTGATTCCACTTATATAATGTTCAAAAACATACAAAAGTAATATATGGTAATAGAAATCAGACTATTGGTTATCCTTAGGTAGTATTAATGTTTGGAAAGGGCACCTAGGGGGCTTATGGAGCTCTAATAATGTTTGATCTGGGTGTTGATTACACATGTGTTCAATTAATGAAAATTAACCAAGTTGGGAATTCCCTGGCTATCCAGTGGTTAAGACTCCATGCTTCTACTGCAGAAGGCACAGGTTCAATCCCTTTGGTAAGGGAACGAAGATCCCACATGCCTCACAGGGCAGACAAAAAAAAAGAAAAGGAAAAAAAAGAAAAGAAAATTCAACAGGTTGTACATTTAAGATATATGCAATTTTTCAGTATGCATTTTATTATTCAGTAGAAAGTTTACATTTTAAAAATGTTATGGTGATCCAGCCATGAATAAATAACTGGTACCAGACTAACCTTCCTACCACAAACAATAGAAAACTGAACCAAATCTATGAAACAAGTGTCTTCAGACATTGGACAATAGGCACAGTGGAACTGTGATCCAGGAAAGAAGAAAAACAATTAAGATGAGTCCAAGGTTTTCCCCAGATTTCTTTCTGGCGATATTTGCCAAAGCACAGGATAGAGGAAAGCTAAGCAGAATACAGTACTCTCACTAACTGAGGAGAGAGAAATTGGAAATATGAGAGATGGAGGCAACTGAAATTTGCAGGGCAGAGAACCAGATGAAGAGCTCCAGAAATATGCATGAGTCTCCTTGAATCTTTGGTGTAGGTTTAATGAAACTCCAGGAGGCTGGTTAAATAACAACTACTGTGGGAAGTGTAAGCTGAACAACTACTAGATCTTAAATAAAGTTTGGAAACATTCAAGTTCTGACCAACTGGAATGGAAAAACCCTATTAAACAGTTGGGGAATTTGGTAAAAAGACCTCAGAAAGGCCACACTTTAGAGATAAGGCTAAACTAGCCCAAGAGTAAAGGCTATTCTAGATTCACTCAAACAAAGCCAAAAAAGCTTATCTGCAAGTAAATTAACTGCTTCCTTGAATGAAACTTAACAATCTTTTTTTTTTTTTCCGGTATGTGGGCCTCCCACCGCCATGGCCTCTCCCGTTGCGGAGCACAGGCTCCGGACGCGCAGGCTCAGCGGCCATGGCTCACGGGCCCAGCTGCTCTGCGGCATGTGGGATCCTCCTGGGCCGGGGCACAAACCTGTATCCCCTGCATCAGCAGGCGGACTCCCAACCACTGCACCACCAGGGAAGCCCGAAACTTAACAGTCTTTAAAGAGAAAATCCAGGCACTAAACAATGTAACACCCACAATGTCCAGTATCCAATAAAAATTATTATATACGTGAAGAAGCAGGAGAACCATGAACAGGAGAAAAATTAGTCAATGGACCCAGAAATGACAGTGATGATGAAATTATCAGAGGACTTAAAGCAGCTGTTAAAAGTGTGGTCAAGAATCTAAAAGAAAACGTGAAAGAAATGAAAACTATAAAAATAACCAAGCAGAACTTCTAGAGCAGAAAAATACAATATCTGAAATGAAAACTTCATTGGATGGGCATAAAAGCAGCTTAGACAATACAGAAGAAAAGATCTGAGAATGAGGAAACAGTACAAAAGAATTATCTACACCAAAGCACAAGTAGCAGAAAAGTTGAAAAGAAAATGAAGAGGAATTCCCTGGCAGTCCAGTGGTTAGGGTTCTGTGCTTCCACTGCAGGGAGCATGGATTTGATCCCTGGTCGGGGAACTAAGATCCAACAAGCATGCAGTGTGGCAAAAAAAAAAAAAAAAAAAAAAAGAAAATGAACAGAGCCATAGTGACCTGAAGGACAATACTAAGTTACATATCACCTGTATAAACAGAGACCCAGAAAGAGCGGAGTGATGATTTTTAAATATTTGAAGGCATAATAGCCAAAACTTTTCTAAATTTAAGGAAAAATATAAATCTACAGATAACAAGAAATCAAACCAACCCCAAACAGGATAAACACAAAGAATCCTCACCAAGGCACATTACCCCAAAACTGCTGAAAACCAATAATTAGAGAAAATATTAGAAACAACCAGAGAAAAAGCCACGTTGTATACAGAGAACAAAGACAAGAAGTACTACTGACTCCACATCAGAAATAAAGTAAGCCAGAATTCAATGAAGTAAAACCTGAAGGAAAAAGTTCTGTCAATCTAGAACTTTATATCCAGCAAAAATTCTTTTGAAGTATGAAGGTGAAATAAAGGCAAACAACAGCAAGATATACCTTCCTTTCAAGTGCACATGTGATATTCACTAAGCTACACCATATCCTGGGCCATGAAAATAATTTTAAAAATATTACGTGGAGTAAAAGAAACCAGACACTAAAAAGTACATTCTGTATTTTTCCATTTAAATGAAAGTCTAAACAAGTAAAACTAATCTGTAGTGAAAAAGAAAATCATAAAAATGGTTGCCTCTAGTGGTTGGGTTGACTAGAAAGGGGCATGAGGGACATTTTTAGGGTGGTGATAATGTTGTGTCATCTTGATAGGGGTTTGGGTTTCACAGGTGTGTCAATTTTTCAGAACTCTTTCAATGGTACACTTAAGATTTTTATATTTCATTGTATGTAAATTTTACCTCAAGAGAAAAAAGTGTCATGCAAATATTAAAGACTAATTAGCAATTCTGAAACTATTTCTCTGTTTTCTAGGTTTGAGCAAAGAAGCCCATACACTGAGAATGATGGAAGACAGGTTTCTCAAGTCAGGGAAGAGAGTTAAAAATAAGGAGTTATCTGAAAATAAGAGAGCAAAATGCCACTTCCAAGAAAAGGGACCAGAAATCTTTGGAAAAAAGGTTGACCTCAGGCCTGGGGCACAGAAAGAACAATAGGAGCCTGGGCCATCTTATGCCAGAAAGCAAAGACGTGCCAAAGAACATAAGAGCTAGCTTGAAGGAATTCCCACTGATCCAACCTGTGACATTATCACAGTATCAAACTAAACAATAATTGTAATTTTTTATAACCCCCCTTGAATGGAATAAAAATGAGTGAAACAAATAATTCATGAGTCCATACTGATATAAATTTAAAAGATAGATAGATAAATAGGTAGATAGATAGATGAGGAGGAAAAGCTTTTCCTTAACGTAGAATGCCAAGTAATAAATACAGGAAGAATGATGGACTTAGAAAATTATTAATGGATGCCAATGCCAACATAACTAGACAAAAGTATAATAAGGGACAGGGTATTTATATATTCTCAAAACATCTCCCCAAATTGCCTACTAAACAAAGGGAAAATCAGGAACTTTACAGTGGAGAAGCCTGGCAGACACCACCAAGTCACCAAGGTTAATGTCGCTATTTTAGAACAAACTGACTAGGACTTCCCTGGTGGTGCAGTGGTTAAGAATCCGCCTGCCAGTGCAGGGGACACGGGTTTGAGCCCTGGTCCAGGAAGATCCCACATGCCGTGGAACAACTAAGCCCGTGCGCCACAACTACTGAGCCCACGCTCTAAAACCTGCGAGCCACAATTACTGAAGCCCAAGCTCCACGAGAAAAACAACCGCAAGGAGAAGCCTGTGCACTGCAACAAACAGTAGCCCCCGCTCGCCGCAACTAGAGAAAGTCCACGCGAAGCAACGGAAGACCCAACGCAGCCAAAAATAAACAAACAAATAAATAAATAGAACAAACTGACTTTATGTGTTTCATAATGTGATGCACTGAAAAGGACACTGTCACAGATTGAGTTCTCTGGAGGCAGAGTTCGGAGTGCAAAATGCGTATTAGTGATTAACACCTATGAAGGGAAATGGGGTGGAAACAGGATTGAGAAGAGTTCAAACTGCAATTCAGACCTGACAAAGCTTTCCCTGATCCAGTGGGCGCTCTGGAGTGAGTATTGTGTCCTATGTGGGACAAAATGACCAGTCTTTTATAGTCCCACCTCATTCAGTGACCAGATGCAGGCTGCCCTGGGAAGGGTGTGACCCCAGATGAGGCAGTACTCTGCAGCTGATACGGACCCTGAAGGGTCTTCACGCATTGAAGCTGGGCAGCAATTTCTTCACTGGCAGGGTGGGGGAGGGGAGGGGAGGTCTAGGCAGCTTAGCTCCATGTCTACCACAGCCAATGCCTGTGTTGCTTAGACCCACTTCTCCAGGAATATGGTGGACCTCTTCCGGAGGGAAAACTTAGAGGAAGGAAGGGAGGGAGATGAGCTACAGCTGATGCCATTGGTCTCAAGGCTACCATTGATGTAATCATCATCCCCCTCCTTCCTATCCGTTCTAGTTGCCCTCATCTTCAATTTCCAGCACTGCTGGCCTCAGTGCCTAATCAGTGGCATGACCCAGACTCCCATCCCCTGGTCAACATGCCCTGCTCCAGCTGTGGTTACTGTTCCTGATTTTTTACAGTCACAATTGGGCAGGGGATTGAGGCTCCCAAGTGGGTCATCTGCATTCCATACGTGTTCCTCCCTGCCCCAATTGTGTAAAAGCAGCCCAACCTCTTCCTGATGCTCCATAACCCCTGGCAAGACAGTGACACTCTTCTTGCCTGGTCCCTGGACACAGGAGCCCAAAGTGCTCAGGCAGCAGCCATAGCTCATAATCCAATGGGATTCTTGTATCACCTGCCAAATGTGTGGCACTTTTGGTGACCAGGAACTCAAACCCCTCAGAGCCCAGGGTTGTGGAGACAAGAAATATGAAGTCCCTCTATTAGTCTTTAAGAGTCATAATAAGAGATGCCAATCTGCTTCTACCCCTTGGTACCAAGACTCATGTATTTTTCCTACTAGGGATACAAGGAATCATGATACTTGTGATCAAGAATCATGAGTGTTTTGGGCTTCCCTGGTGGCGCAGTGGTTAAGAGTCCGCCTGCCGATGCAGGGGACATGGGTTCGTGCCCCAGTCTGGGAAGATTCCACATGCTGCGGAGTGGCTGGGCCTGTCAGCCATGGCCACTGAGCCTGTGCATCCGGAGCCTGTGCTCCGCAACAGGAGAGGCCACAACAGTGAGAGGCCCGCGTACCGCAAAAAAACAAACAAAAAAAAGCCATCCTTAACACATAGGTGTCATATTTATATGATGTTATTTTTCTTTCAGGTTAGCGCTGTTTTTGACAGCCATATACCTTAGAAATGGAGGGGAAAAGCTTCTTATTTGTATCTTGAAAATTCTGAAATGACATTTCCACCACTCTGCAAAGGCTTTTGCAAATTGTTATCTTGGTTTTTTGTCCAAAACTATATTTTCATTAACCTTTCACAAATTCAACAAATTGTGTGCCCTATGTGTGCTGGCAGTGGCAATGGTAAACATGATATGGTCCTCCCCTTTAAGGCATTAAATGGAGAGATGCGGAGAGAAACATGTATAAAGACAATGATAATCCAATAAGATAAATGTCAATAAAAATATGACCAGAAGGCTCTAGGGGGATCACAAAGGGGTAACTAAGCTGCAGAGAAACAGAAAACTTTTTACAAAAAGAGGTGATAAAGAGGAAGAAGGAAAGTCAATCAGGCAAGCTGTGGTGAGTCATGGAGAAGGGACTCCATATTTGTAAAGACATAGACACATGGAACAGCATTAACAATTCAGGGAACTGCAAGTGGCCTCTGGTTGCTGGAGTGTAGATGGGAGATGAAGCCAAAAGAAAGGCCAGACTCCAAAGAGCTGATATGCCAAGCTGCCAAGTTTGACTTTTATCCTGCAAACTTCAAAGGATTTTAAGCAGAGGAATGGTAAATAAGTGTATTCTATAATTGTAAAAAAAAAAAAAATGGTGCTTTAAAAAATAAGCATGTTCTATAGTTTAAAAAAAAATTCAACCATTAAAACAGCTATAGGAAGATAAAGTTGGATATGGCTTTGGATAAAGAAGGATTTCTAAGCATGAAAGCAATGAAGAAACCACAAAGAAAAAGATTAGGGAACGAGATTAAATAAAAATATAGGGCTTCCCTGGTGGCGCAGTGGTTGGGAGTCCGCCTGCCAGTGCAGGGGACGCGGGTTTGTGCCCCGGTCTGGGAGGATCCCGCATGCCGCGGGGCGGCTGGGCCCGTGGGCCATGGCCGCTGAGCCTGTGCGTCCGGAGCCTGTGCTCCGCGGCCGGAGAGGCCACGGCAGTGAGAGGCCCGTGTACCGCAAAAAAAATAAATAAAATAAAAATATAAAATGTGTACATGAAAAATTAAGAACCAGACAACAAATTGAGGGAAGTATATGCCAAGAGAATTAGGAACATTTTCACTGCAAATAGCCAAGGGACTAAAAAGATAATTCACAAAAGAGCTGTAAGTGGCCAACAAATATTTAAGTGGTAATTAAAGAGAAAAGAATAAATATCTTACCTTTCTAGTAGGAGTTGTATTTCAGAGTAAACAAGTGGTCCCAGTTGATGAGAGAAAGCTCTATTTAATAGAATAATAGGAAGTAAATGTAACAGAAGGAATGATAGAATTATAAAATCATCATTTTCCACCCAGATGAAAACACTGATTTAAGCAGAAATTAACAATTGGTGGTAAAGTCTGTAGGTGAATGGTGGATACACAAAGGACATTCTTCCGGTGCAAAAGTGCACCACACAGATTACTGAGCAGTTGCAAAGGGGAAAACCCACTTGTGCAATGGAGGGAGAAGGTTGTCACCACTGTCATCAGGGGTCAACCTTAACATTCCTAATGACTGACCACAAGATGTTACAGGTTAGACCCCTGATATGATGCAATGAGAAATACACAACACCTGTGATGTATTCTTTCCAAAAATGTTTAGCTTGAATCTCATGCCTTTAGAGCTAGCTCCTCATTTACGGAAAATACAGGGAATAGAGGATCAAAGTGAACTGCACTGCAGGGAAACAAGACAAATCTGGAAAAATAAAACATTCTACAGACAACTGACCCAATCTCTTCAAGAGTCACTACATGAAAAGAGAGAGAGAGGAGAAAAGAAAGAAGGATGCAAGGAAGGAAGGAAGGAAGGAAGGAAGGAAGGGAGGAAGGAAGAAATGTGAGGGAAAAAGAAAGAGAAATAAAGGAACTGTAGATTAAAAGAATCTTAAGAGACATAATAATCAAGTTGAATGCATGGTCTTGGGTTGGATTTTGTTTTAAACAAACCAGCAAAGACATTTTTGAGACAACTGGTGCAATTTAACTATCAAATAAATATTCGTATAATATTAAGAAATTATTATGATAATTTTTTACTATGGAGGGAAGTTCTTTTTTAAACTACAAACTGAAGTAAAAAATATACTTAAATTTTTTCAGCTACACCAATAAGTAAAAACAAATTTTAAAAAGGAAAAACATTTTTACCTGTTAAATAGATTTCTTCTTATTATTTTGGTTTCTTTTTATATTTTATTTAAATTAGAAATTAAGCCACTGGTCAGAGTAGGATGGTTGAAGTTTCATTCACTTTGATCCCCTTCTGGTAAAAGAGCAAATTAATTCAGCCTTTCTGGGAGTGAATTTGGCAATATGTATTGAGTCTTTAAAATACTCATGCCAATATTGCACTCCTCCTCCTTTTTTAAGAAATTTATCTTGAAGAAACAATCAAGAGATATAATGGAATATATACTTTATATACATATATATACATATTCTTTACCATGGTAAAAAATTAGAAACTATCAAATGTTCACTATGAAATAACTGATGGTATATCTACAACATGGTATATTATGTAACTATTATACTTATGTCAAAAGTGGTTAATAAGGGCTTCCTTGGTGGTGCAGTGGTTGAGAGTCTGCCTGCCAATGCAGGGGACACGGGTTCGAGCCCTGGTCCGGGAAGATCTCACATGCTGCGGAGCGGCTGGGCCCGTGAGCCGTGGCCGCTGAGCCTGCGCGTCAGGAGCCTGTGCTCTGCAACAGGAGAGGCCACAACAGCGAGAGGCCCGCGTAACGCAAAAAAAAGAAAGAAAGAAAGAAAGAAATCACTGTATGATATCGTATCTATAATTCTAATTATTAAGGATTTATTTTAAAAAGACTGGAAGACAATACAGAAAAATAGGCACAGTTTATTTCTAGACAGTGAGATTAGTGTTGTTTTATTTTATTTGACAGACTTCTGAATTTTGCAAATTTTCTCCAATAAATAGACATTCTTTTATTATAATTAGAGGGAAAACTTGTGTATATTAAAAATGCCTTCCAGGGCTTCCCTGGTAGCGCAGTGGTTAAGAATCGACCTGCCAATGCAGGGGACACGAGTTCGAGCCCTGGTCTGGGAAGATCCCACATGCCGCGGAGCAAGAAAGCCCATGCACCACAACTACTGAGGCTGCACTCTAGAGCCAATGAGCCGCAACTACTGAAGCCCGCGTGCCACAACTACTGAAGCCCGTGCGCCTAGAGCCCATGCTCCACAAGAAGAGAAGTCACTGCAATGAGAAACCTGCTCGCTGCAACTAGAGAAAGCCCATGTGCAGCAGCGAAGACCCAATGCAGCAAAAAATAAATAAATTAATTTATTTTTAAAAAAATGCCTCCCAAAACAAGAAGAGAAAATCCAGTAAAGAGATTGGCCCAGTGCAATGCGGGAGATGGAGGAAGAAATAGCTGTAAGAGCCTATCCATGTAAAATTACATGCTATTGTAAACTATTTTAACAAAAAATGTAATTTATACTTGTTTAAAAAATTATAGTGTATATAAAGTAAAAAAAGAAGTCACTCTTTCTACCCCGGTCAGTATCTGTGGACTTACTTCATTCTTTTTCACAGTGGCATACAGTCTTCTTCTTACTGTTTTAGTGTCTTCCATACAAAGCTTTTTCAAAAAATGAGATATTCTACATATTGTTCTATAACTTGTTTTTATGACAATATTTCATGCACAGTCCCTCTTTCTACCCCGGTCAGTATCTGTGGACTTACTTCATTCTTTTTCACAGTGGCAGATGGTAATATGGATTACTGTAAATGATTGAATCACTTTCTACTAATGGATGTTTAGGTTCCCTTTTCAGGCCATTACAAACATTGATATCGTAAAGACTGTCATATGTATTTAGGTAGGACAGATTCCTTGAAGTGGAATTTCCTGGTCAAAGGGCATGTGGATTTAAAATTACTACCAGATTGCTGTCAAAAATCCTATACTAACTTATACTCTCACCAGTACTGTGTGCATTTCCCCAATACTCACCAAAGCTGGATTTGTATCATCAGACTGTTTAATTTTTTTCCTATTTGAAAGTGAAAAAAAGCTACATCGTTGTTTAGCTCGCAGTTTTTATATTATTAGTGGAGATGGTAATTGTTTTATGTGTTTCTTGGCCAAATGTGTTTCGTCTTTTGTAAGTTGCCCATTCATCTGTTTCTTTGGCTGAACAAAGTGTGAGTACTATTAGTCTGTTGAAACCCTAGCTTTAAAGCAGCATCTTCAAATATTACAAACTCTGTTAACCAAGGATAAAATGTTTCAGGTTAAACAAGGATTCTAATTTCCCAGACTCTTGTTTTGAATGTTTGCCTGTTTGGATCCAAAAGTCCAAAAATCTTTTTGATGTTCTATGTTTATAAAAAATAGACTCTTACCTCATACTTTCCAGATAGGTATATTACCATAATCTTCCAGGTGGAGACTCAGAGCACGAAGTGTAGTATTTAGAGTCACAAAATGATTCAGTGGCAGACATGCATCTCAAGTTCATCATTCCATCTTATTTTTCAATTACATGCCCCACATTTTCCTTCTTCAGTTCACTCCCCATCAGTCTCGTTTGCAGGAATAAAGAGGCAGTTAGTATTCATAGGTTTTATTCAAATACATAAATATGTAAGTTCATGAGAGAATGAAATGATTGCACATAAGTTATAAATTAT
This sequence comes from Neophocaena asiaeorientalis asiaeorientalis, assembly GCF_003031525.2. Taxonomy (NCBI): domain Eukaryota; kingdom Metazoa; phylum Chordata; class Mammalia; order Artiodactyla; family Phocoenidae; genus Neophocaena; species Neophocaena asiaeorientalis. The sequence goes on along the minus strand of NW_020174422.1, from coordinate 336,386 downwards.
TTCTTGTTCTTGTTTATGTATAGTGTTTTAATTAATGTATACTTCTTGGCTAAAGGGGAAAATGAAATAATAGAAATTAGAAATAATTTTCACTCCAGCCAAAATTCAGTACGAAATATGTTTTAGTACAGCGGTAATTGCTCAGAGAGAGAGACCTCAATGTGACATTGCTGCTGAGGTTTAAGAAAAAAAATAAGCTGCAAGGAGAGGACTTTGAACTTTTATCACAGGAGAGGGTTTTAGGTGGGGGAAGTTCTCAAAATCCAAAATACCGTTTCCCTAACTGCTATAAATACATCTGTCATTTCTTCACCGCCCCCATAGGGCAGTGACCTTGTAGGATAGACGGAGTGGAGGGAAAAACCTATTTCAGAAATGAGGAGTTGCCTGTGCGCTATAGTAATCCCTCCCCTTTAACCATTTCCTGGGGACTAGGAAATGTTCTATTAACACTGATAATATGATTAAAAATAACTATCACCATTCCTTTATTGTGTGCTAATTACTTTGCACCCATCTCATTTAGTTTTTCTAGCAAACCTGTGCGTTGAATATTATAATTATTATTATTTTACAGGAGTAAGTCTCAGAAAACTTGGCCAAGGTCCCACAGTTAGTGAATGTAAGGGCCAGGATTCAAATCCAGGCTTGCTGACTCCCATGCTGGTTCTTTTCACTGTGATGCTTTGCTGCCACTTGCAGCTGGTAGTTCTGTAACAGGGAAGACAGACGAGCTGTGCTAGGCCTGTCATCTTAGGACACTTCACATGTCTTGGGGATCCAGCCATGTCAGGGTTTGCCTCTCAGCTCTGCAAGTTCAGAAAGCCAATGTTATCTATGTGTTGGTTCACCCTGGAGTGGAGTAAACCACTGAGCCACGAGCATCCCGAGGGAAGAAATCTAAGATCACGCAAGGGGAGTGTGAATACACTCAAAATCTGCAGGTCTGTAGAGGGAAGAGGAGGCAATGACCAGGGAAGCCACTGAGACTGGAGACAGGGATACAAAAGCAGGACAAGAGATGTCCAGTCCATGCCAGAGATCATAGCAGTCTATCGGGAGACACATAATGTAGTGGATAAGCTTTTCCAGTGGCCAGACAAATGGCAGCCAGGGGCAGAAAGGCCTATGGGAGCCTTGGCTTCTCTCACTTGGGCAGAAGGCAGCCTGTGCAAGTCTGGAGGCCTGCTGTGAGTTGAAGGCAAACTGAGCTGAGGATACAGAAACAGAAGGCAGGCACAGCTCTTTGAGGTGCGTTGACTGACCCAGCTAGGAAACCATACTAGAGACTAAGTTGTAGTTACTCTCAACTTTCCCTTTCAGCTTAAGTTTTGGACTCATATTCCTGGAAGGATTAGTCTGTCAATTACATGATTCATTCCCACTTAGCCACAGCTGATTGGACCATGTGGCCAAAGGGGCTACCTAGCAATCAATCAGACTCTCTGAAGTTGACCTAATAAACACAAAGAATGGGTTGGTCAGATGCCACGTGCATCGAGCTAGCTGCAAGGTCTTTTAGAGGGTGGGCCAGAGAGTCTATGAAGTGCCACAGGGGAGCAGACATTTAGAACATAGCAAAGGAAGCCCAAGAGAAGTGAACAAGACTATATCTGCTCAGAGAGATGGGGCAGGTAACTCATTTTAAGGTTCCCAATGAGGATAAGTTATTTCTTGCAATTAAGTCTCCGTCAAGGCAATTTTCCTTTTGGGCACCCTATCTCCCAGGGACCAAAATACTAGCAGCCACCCATGACAGCCCTGTCCTCTTGGGGCAGTATGATGGCTAATGTTATGTGTCAACTTAGCTAGGCCACAGTGTTTGGTGGTTGGTCAAACATTATTCTATGATGGTGTTTTTTGCATGAGATTTACTTTGAAATCTATGGGCTCTGAGAAAAGCAGGTTGTCCTCCATGATGTGGGTGGGCCTCATCCAGTTACTGGAAGGTTTAAATAGAACAAAGACTGACCTTCTCTGAGCAAAAAGGAATTCTGCCAGCAGACAGCCTTCAGACTTGAACTACATACAGAATTGGCTCTTTCTTGGGTCTCCAGCCTGCCAGCCCACCCTACAGACTTATCTTTATCTATCTATATATCTATCTATCCATCCATCCACCCATCTATCTCTCCTATTGGTTCTGTATCTCTGGACAACCCTGAGTAACACAGGCAGTGATGGATACCACTGCTAGATTCCCTTTTTAGTCTGTATGAGTTAGGGGCATTACTTCTAACATCTTGGGCTCATAGAAAAGAGCACTCGAAACCACAAAATAGGATATGTTACAAAAACTCCCTTCTCTTATATATTAAACCTCATTAGGTTCCATATTAGAGAGTGACTTACTGACCTTGCCTTCAGATTCCAGCTTAGCTCAGTGTTTCTAACAGTGGGAATATATAAATTCACCAGGATATTGCTTGTCATACTTTAACACCAGCAGTAAGAAGTACTGATTCTGGACGTATATTCTTTGGCACCATCACAAATCTCCATCACCTCTAACCACACACAAATGTCATTGATACCTGCAAGTGCCAGAGAGGAGATGCTAATTTGAAAACTTTTATTGGCTATCATTTGTTTGAGGATGATGAACTGAATCACAAATCAAGCTAAAGGTGTGTTTTGCTCTTTGTGAGTATACAAAATTGTCGGAAAGGTGTGGGGAGGGTGAGCCCATTGGAAATTTTAGGTCAGTCAGTTATATATACTCTATTTTGAAAAATTATTGGTTTTGTTATTTTGAAACATTATTTCCTAATTTCAATCAACCAATTTATGTTTTGAAGGGAAGACGAACAGCAGATGGACAGTATTTATTAAAATTGTGAGCCTTGTGGCAAATGACAGTGATATTAGACTACAAGAATGCCTATGTTTTAATAAGATAAACTAAGTATTAGTAATAATTATTATTTCATATATTTCAAGCTAAAAGGCAACTTATAAATAATCCATAGGTTAAAGGAAAAATTATAACCTAAGTTATGACCATTAAAATTGTACAACAATGAAAACACTCCTTATGAAAACTTGAGTGAGGCAGTCAAATAGAACTAGAAGAAATACTATACTGTCTGATGGTTTATGCTGGGAAAAAAAGAGGGGTGGTAAGTTAATGAGCAAAGCGTTCAATTCAAGAAGTGAGAAAAAGGGTAATAGAATGAACACCAAAAAAATGGAAGGAAGAAAAAAATTAAGATAAAACCAGAAATTAATGAAAATAGTAAACATACAATAGAATGATCGACAAAACCAAAACAGATTCTTTGAAAGGTGAATAAAAGACAGAACTCTTGCCATCCTGTTCAAAGAGGAAAACAGGATAAGAAAAATCACAAATGAATATTGTCATAATGAATTAATGGAAAGGGTGACATAAATATAAACCCAATAGAGATTTCAAAACACATTGGGGAATAATACAAATTAATATCCTATCAATAATCCTGAAAACACCCTTGAAATGGAAAATTTTTCAGAAAAAAATACCAAGATTGTCTAGAGAAGGAATATAAATCCTAGATAGACCAATAGCTAATTTCAAAAATTGTGTCAATAATCAAAAATTGACCCCCCACAAGGCATGGGGCCTAGACTTTTTAAACTTTTTATTTTGAAATAATCATGGACTACAGAAAAGTTGTAAAAATAGTACAGAGAGTTCCTGCATAACCCTCACTCAGCTTCCTCTACTGGTAACAAATTACATCACTACAGTATAATTATCAAAACACAGAATTTAACATTGATGCAATAACTAAAAAACTATAGACTTACGGAGAATTTTACAAGTTTTCCCAAAAATGTCTTTTTGTCTTGGGATTCAACCTAGCATCCCACATTACATTTAGTAACCATATCTCCTTAGTCTCCTCCATCTGTGACATTTCCTCAATCTTTTCTTGTTTTTCATGACCTTGATACTTTTGAAAAATAACAGAAAGTTACTTTGTAAAATGTCCCTCTGTTTTCTTTTTTTTAATTATTATTATTATTATTATTTTTTGCAGTACGCAGGCCTCTCACTGTTGTGGCCTCTCCCGTTGCGGAGCACAGGCTCCGGACGCACAGGCTCAGTGGCCATGGCTCACGGGCCCAGCCACTCCATGGCATGTGGGATCTTCCCAGCCAGGGCAAGAACCCATGTCCCCTGCATCGGCAGGTGGACTCACAACCACTGCCCCACCAGGGAAGCCCCACACTTTTTTTAATCCAAGGAAATGTACCATTATTTTAAGACATATTAGAAAATACCATATTTTAATATAAATTGTACATGCATAACTTCCCCTTTCTTGTCACCTGTATTTTTCTACTCATATGAATTGAAGGGAAGATGAAATTATTTCAAAAGTAGTGAACCAAGGTCTCCTTAGCTAAGAACCAGAACTTGAAATAAATTAGGTTTGGTTCAGTCTGGAATATTAATTGGATTTAATTATTTATAAGCTAAGTGTCATATGGGTCCCTGATCCTTAAAAGAACTAATCACATTTCAAAGGGCAATGAAAAGCATATAAATGTAATAAAGTTGCCCAGTCTAATTATCAGCATATTATCTGAGAGTCTGTGGAGAAAGTGGCCTATTTGACATTCTAGAAACTAGCCTAGACTTTTGCATCAGACTTTGTACAATGTCATTTAATACCCATGGAGAAGAAACAAAGATTTTACACACACACACACACACACACACACACACACACAACACAATACAACACATACTTCATAAGGATACATGCATATTTAAAAAACATATATCAGGTGCATTGGTGGATGACTATCTGGGGGAGAGTAGAGATGAATAGGTAAAAATAAAATTATATAAAACTAGAAAGGGACCTTATATGGACTGACAATAATTTGCTATGAATTGAAGAATAAGATTAATCCAGCTCTCAGCACTTGAGATTACAAAAAAATTCAAAATACAAAAAAACAAAACAACCTGGACCGTCCCTTGATCTTAAGGTGCTTATAAATTAGAGGAAAAATGATTTTGTAATATAAATGTGATAGCTTGTAAGGTGCTAAGAACTTCTGGATTCTTAGCCAAAGAAATAGTACAGTAGGGCTTCCCTGGTGGCGCAGTGGTTGAGAGTCCGCCTGCAGATGCAGGGGACGCGGGTTCGTGTCCCGGTCCGGGAAGATCCCACATGCCACGGAGCGGCTGGGCCCGTGAGCCATGGCCGCTGAGCCTGCGCGTCCGGAGCCTGTGCTCCGCTACGGGAGAGGCCACAACAGTGAGAGGCCTGCGTACCGCAAAAAAAAAAAAAAAAAAAAAAAAAGAAAAGAAATAGTACAGTAATCTTTCACTTAATGAGTTACCCTAATGCATTAGTAATTTGGTTACCAAAACTTTTTTTCCAAAAAGGGGGAAAGGCTATCATAATGCGTTCAGTGGAAGATATCTCATAGTTTATACCATTCTTCATGCATTCATCTCTTTTGAACTGTCACATTTGGCTACAAGTGAAGAACTAAGGCACACAGGTTAGAGAGAAGCCATAGGGAGAACAGTGAGCCTGGTGAAAGATGTTACAGCCCTGGCATGGGTAAACAGGAGCCCCTCTTTTGTTTTGGAGTGAAAAGAATGTAAAGGCAAATATCCAAGTGATGCTACACATAACATGTAAGGATGCAGACTGTGTGAACATCTGATCCTAGTTACATTACTAAAGCAGAATATATAAACCAAAATTATTCACAGTTACTGTGATATGACACCAACCGTCTAATGGGAGAATTCGGGAGTTTCTGTGTTAAAATGCAGGTTTGTTTTAGATAAGACAGGGTAGGCTCAACACAATAAAGTTTTACGTATCACTCATGTCATGGTCCAGTGTCTTGGGCTGCTCCCTTAGCAGCTCTTCTCCAAAGGGGGACCCAGGGATCTTGGTTCCTTCATCTAGAACACATGGCATCCAAGGGAAGAGAGAGCTGGAGGATCATTACAGGATGTTTTAAGAGTCAGACTGAAGGTTGTTTCCACTGCACCCCCTGCATTTCACTGCAGAGAAGCCAGTCATAGACCCCACAGCATAATTATAAGGAAAGCTGGGAAATGCAGAACCCCCTGCTCCCCAGCATCCAAGAACAAACAGAATGAGGAACGCCCTGTGTTGCCTCTACCAGACAATTGGTATCAGGAAAATTATTGAAGGAACCAGAAATTGCTACTTTCTGATGCTTGTGACAATACACAATATGTGACCACTTATTTATAGACACAAAATGCTAGTCATTAAAAACACTAATCCCAATTTTTCAGGTTGATCTGGACAGCAAGTCTCAGAATAAAAAGAGCAAAAATCCAGCCCAATTTTCCCCTAGTTGTGCAGAAGCTCAGTAAAATGGTAGAATTTATGGTGCTCCTGTTGAGACAGATCTGATAGAAGTAAATAAACCTGTATTTCATTAAGGTTCATTACTCTGTATCTCTTGAAGTGTAGTCTTGAACCCAACAAGGTAATTTTATTTAGTTGAAAAAATTCAAAATTCAACCATTTATTTGGATGTGAATTTTAAAAAGAAAGAAAAGGAGCAAATTAATTGTGCGTAGCAGCAAAACTGAAAAAAATACCATTGCCTGGCCTCCCTTTGGATTCCACAAAGCTCACAGAAAAAAATAACCAGTATTAGGAATTCAAAATGTCCAGGACACCAAAAGAATGCTTTTCTCAACATAATCTGCAAAAGCTCTGTGAGTCAGGGAGGTACCCTCCTTGTCCTCCTCACTTAACAACGAATGACCAACTGGCAGACAGAGGGCCTTGCCACTGAGGGTGGTGGTTCTTAACCCTTTTCGGCATTGTGGATCCCTTAGTACTACCACCACTAGTACTAATACCACTACTATTACGACTCCTATCCCTAACTTGCATTTATTGAGATTGCCACATGCCACGCGCTCTGTTCTGCACTTACACAAACTCTTCTATGTTAATGCTCAGCACAACCCAGTATGGAGAAATCATCATGATGTCCTTTGTGCAGAAGAAGAAACTAAGGCACAGAGAGGTCCAGGTGACTTGCCCAAGGTTGCGTAACTAGTCATCAGCAGCCTGGAGCAAGGACTGTGACCCAGGTCTGTCTGCTCCAGAGCTTCCTTAAGCTCTTAACAGCACTGCCTCGCTGGACCTCTCATATTACATAACAGTTATTACTGATATACTTTATAAGACAATGCTCATTATGAATACTGGTTAACACCAAAAAATAGGAAGCAAATGAAAATCAACCTGTCATCCTACTATCAAGAGGTAATGGCTACTAATTTATTGCTCTATTTCCTTCAACCATTTTTAAAACAGCTTTGGGTCAAAATAAAGGTGTCATTCTTTTTTCTGTTTAACTGCTTTGTTGAAATATAATTCACATACCACATAATTCACCCATTTAAAGCCTATAGATTCAGTGGGTTTAGTACCTGCACAGAGTTGTACAATCATTACCACCATCTAATTTTAGATTATTTTTGTCTCCAAAAAATGCTCGGCATCCATTCCCCCACCCTCCTACCTCCCAGCTCTGGCAACCACTAATCTACTTTCTGTCCCTATTGATTTGCCTATTCTGGACATTTCATATAAATGGAATCACACAATATGTGGTCCTTTGTGACTGGCTTCTTTCACTTAGCATGATGTTTCTGAACATGTATCAGAGCCTCATTTCATTGGATAGCATGTATCAGAACCTCATTTCATTGGATAATATTCCACGGTATGCATATACCACATTTTGTTTCTCTAGTCATCTGTTGTGGACATTTGGGTTGTTTGTACTTTTTGGCTATTATTAGCAATGCTGCTTTGAACATCCATGTATAGGTGTTTTGTGTGGGCATACATTTTCATTTCTCCTAGGAATGGAATTTTTGGCTTATAAGGTAACTCTATGTTTAATCTTTTGAGGAACTTCCAAACTATGTTTCAAAGCAGGTACACCATTTTACACTCCCACCACAATGAATGAGAGTTCTAATCGCTCCACATCCTCTCCAATGCTAGTTGTTGTCTGTCTTTTGATTATAGCCAACCTACTGAGAGTGACGTTGTAGCTCACTGTGGTTTTGATTTGCATTTCCCTAATAATTAGTAAGGTTGAGCACCTTTTCATATCTTCTTTGGAGAAGAAGTCTATTTAAATCCCTTGTCTATTTTTAAAATTGGATTCTTTCTTTTATTGTTGAGTTATAAGAGTTCCTCGAATATTCTGGATACAAATCTCTTATCAGATATCTGATTTGTAAATATTTTTCTCCCATTCTGTGGTTGTTTTTTCACTTTCTTAATGGTATCCTTTGAAGAACAGAAGTTTTAAATTTCCATTAAGTCCAATTAATTTTTTTTCTTTGGTTGCTTGTGCTTTTGATGTCATATATAAGAAGGTCATGCCTTATTTTTAATAAAAATATTTTTAAACAAACCAGAATCATATTAGATGAAACATTTTGTATCTAGATTTTTTTCGCCTCATATTTCATCATATGCATTTTCACCTGTAATTTACCTAAAAAATTTCCCCCCAATTTTACTTTAAGGTTATGCTATTTAGTTTTATCAAGGCTTCAGAGATATAGTGGGATTGGAGAAGATGCTGGAAAACATTGCAAAAAAAAAAAATCCCAAACTAGCAAATCAAATCTCCAATCCAAAAATTTAATAACATTCATTTTTAAAGTAATATAATTACATTACAAAAATGTAGAAAGAAGAGAAAACAAAAATACCCATAATCTCATCACCATAACAGCCCCATCATTGTCATTTTAATGTATTTTCTTCTGGGACTTTTTTTTTTAAGCATATCTTTGAAGAATTGCAATCATACAGTATATACAAATTTGCATTCTGCTGTTAAAATTTAACACACCGTAAGATTTCTTCCATGTTTCTCCCTAGTTTTCATAACTATCATTTTTACCAGCTGTAGAATATATCAAATGAATGTACTATAATTTACATAACTATTCTTTTATTAGATATTTGGCATTTTTTCTGGAACCTCTCCCTCTTCCTTTTTTTCTTTTTTCCTATTATGAGTAATGCATAGATTAATGTTTTATTGCTTATAACTGTTTCCATGCTTGGGATTATTTCCTTAAGATACATTCCTAGAACTGGAATTGCTAAATTGAAAGTTATAATTTTTTTCATGTCTCTCAATATTATATTGCTTGATTACTTTCCAAAAGATTTGAATCACTCTGAAATGCTATTGATGATGATTGATGATGATGCTTTGGGTACTATCATTTTTAAAATACTTTGTTAATTTAAGCTTTTAAAAAAGCTTCTTGTTTTAATTTGCATTTCATTTTATTACTCCTTAAACAGCCCACATAGATGGGATGTTCTGGTTTCATTTCCTTTTAAGTTAATTTTTAATGCGAGGAACACAGTTAAGCCTGTAATATATTAAATATGTAGCTATCTATATTTATAGATATATGAATACGAATATATATTTCAGGGGATGCACTACTTTCAAGTTTTATTTCAATGGTAAATTTATGTTTATAACTTTGCCAAAGAGATATAATTCTAGTAAATTTCTTCTGTACTTGTTGAATCAGGGTTATATATTAGTGAGACTTTTTTTTTCCCCTAAGCAGAAGGGCAAGTGGGGTGAAAAGATAAATTAGTAAAAAAAAATATTCATTTAGATAAGGTATTATTATATCTTGATATTGCTCATGTTAAAATTTTATAGCCAAGTTCCCATCATTTTGTAGACATCTTTTAGTATGTATTATTTTAAATATAGCTTATTATTTTAATTATCTCCAATTAAAAGCACTTTTACATATCAATGTGTATTCTAGTAAAAAGGAGCTTTGGATTCTTTCCATTTTGTAATATGGCCTCTATTTCTCTCTTTAAAGTAATTTTAAATATAGCCAATAAGTCCCAAGGAGTTCCTTTAGATGAGCTATGAATTTAAAAATTAACCCACATTTTATTTTATTGTGTATTGTGCTACAGAATAAATGTTAAAGGATTTTCACTAAGTGTTTTTGTGCCTTCACTAAGTACTTTTATCTGATTATTCACACACTGCTTTCAATGTATACTAACTACTTCTATTTGGCATTCTATTTCTTAGCGAGAAGGTGGATTCACCACATCCTAATTATCATTATGATTCCATTACTCAGGTAGTCCTTGGAGACCACAAGAATTTGTCCAGTTACTTGCAGTTACGGTCAATCATTGCCACCTGAAATTAATGCACAATTAAGTCAAGTCATGAATATCCGGATTCAGATGTCTATCTTGAAAAAACGAAGTTAAGAAGGCATTTTGGCAATTTCAGAACACATTTTTTCTTCACTGCTTTTTAAAAGAGCCTATCAAAAGTTTACAAAATGGGGCTTCCATCGTGGCACAGTGGTTAAGAATCCGCCTGCCAATGCAGGGGACGCGGGTTCGAGCCCTGGTCCAGAAAGATCCCACATGCGGCAGAGCAACTAAACCCGTGTGCCACAACTGAGCCTGCGCTCTAGAGCCTGAGAGCCACAACTACTGAGCCCTCGTGCCACAACTGCTGAGCCTGTGCTCTAGAGCCTGCGAGCCACAACTACTGAGCCCTTGTGCCACAACTACTGAAGCCTGCGTGCCTAGAACCTGTGCTCCGCAACGAGAAGCCACAGCAACGAGAAGCCCCCACTCATAGCAACTAGAGAAAGCCTGTGGGCAGCAACAAAGACCCAATGCAGCCAAAAAGAAATTAAAAAAAAATTTTTACAAAATGATATCCATTTACTTACCACTTAACTTTGGATTTTTTAGAAATGTAGGAAGCTCTGAGGGTGGGCACTTATTTGAATCAAAACGAGGGCATTTTTCTGTTCCACTTCTCCTCCTCCATTGTTATTTTCATCCCTCCCTGTGGTTGGTTCCTTCTTTCTTTCCCTATTACTCTTTTAACTTTATCTAATCCAGGTCCTTATTCCCACTTTATTCCCTCCTTCTGGGTGCCCCTCCTTTTGTCTTGCCCTGCCCTTTCTTTGAACACCACCAAATATCTAGCTGTGTCTCTAGTTATCTCATTTTTCATAACTCCTATTCTTTTTTATATTAATATTTGTTGTCCTAATTTTCATAGAGTATCACAGTAATTCATGCCCATTACAAAGACTGCAAAAACAGAAACTGTAGGAAGAATTGAAAACCACCAGTTATTCCAAGAGGTAACTACTATTAACTCATTCCGGTATGTCTTTTGTCTTCTTTTCATTAAAAAAAAACAAAACAGGGCTTCCCTGGTGGCGCAGTGGTTGAGAGTCCACCTGCCGATGCAGGGGACACGGGTTCGTGCCCTGGTCCGGGAAGATCCCACATGCCGCGGAGCGGCTGGGCCGGTGAGCCACGGCCGCTGGGCCTGCGTGTTCGGAGCCTGTGCTCCGCAGCGGGAGAGGCCACAACAGTGAGAGGCCCGTGTACCGCAAAAAAAAAAACTTAAATCAGGATCTTATTAGATACATTTTGTATCTAACTTTTCTCACTTCATATTTCATCACAAGCATTTCACCTCTAATTTATCTAAGATGTGTAATACCTCATTGAAAAGAAATTGGAATATCTATAAAAGCAAGATGAAGAAAATGAAAATCACCCAGAGATAATCACTTTTAACATTTTGATCTGTTTATTTCTGGTCTTTATTCCTATGCATATTGTTACAAAAGCTGGATCATACTCTACATATATTTTATAAAATATTGAATTTTGTGTAAAAATTTTCAACATTTCCTCAACAAACAATCATCGAGCACTTAGTAAGTTCTGGGTGTTGGGAAATATAGAGAAGGAGACGGAAAATGCCTTCACTTTCATACAGCTTACTTTCTAGTGAGGAAGAAAGACAATAAGCAAACAAATAAGAAGAGATATGACATCCTGAGGGACAGGTGCTAGAGAAAAAGAAAGCAGAGCGAGGGGATGGAGAACAATGTAAAGGGTGTTGGCTCCTTTGTATGGGGTGGTGAGAGAAGGAGGGGCGCCCAAGGAGATGATAACTGAGCAGACATCTAAAGAAACAAATTTAAAAAATATTAAAAATACAATATATTTTTTCTGGATTTTGTGTTGTTTGTAGTGGATTTCCGCTTAAGTGTTTAACTTGAAATTTCTCCTTTTTATCCTTTGTTTTAAAAAGATTTTTTGACGTGGACCATTTTTAAAGTCTTTATTGAATGTGTTATAATATTGCTTCTGCTTTGTGTTTTGGTTTTTGGCCCATGAGGCATGTGGGATCTTAGCTCCCCGACCAAGGATCGAACATGCACCCCCTGCATTGGAAGGCGAAGTCTCAACCACTGGACCGCCAGGGAAGTCCCTCTCCTTTCCATTCTAAATAAATGTCTGCCTTTATCCCAAATTTTGTATTCTTTTTCTTAAAGAGGGCCCCTAAATAGAATAGGCATCAGTGCTCACAAATCGCAAATCTGTGGCTGACAGTGCTCTCTGCGATGGGGGCTGGCAGACATAACTCTTAAAGGGAGAATGATGTTGAGTGTCAGTCCTTAGACTCCACCATACTGATGGGTGGTCACTGGTTCAGCAGATCAGAAGCCCAATCTGACAGTGGAAAAGCCCAGAAGCAGATTCACGTTACATAATTCTGGGCAGGTTTAAGATTTGGGTCAGGAATTCCCTGGAAGTCCAGTGGTTAGGACACGGCACTTTCACTGCCATGGCCCGGGTTCGATCCCTGGTTAGGGAACAAAGATCCCACTAGCTGCAGGGGCGTGGCAAAAAGGATTTGGAGCCCCAAGTACATCTGAAAGTGATGCTGGAAACAAGAGGATGGGTTGAATACACATATAGCAAAAGTTATGTGCCCAGATTCTACCGCCACCTCATGTATCACCCTGGCTGATGGAGCTTGGTTTACTCCAGTTCATTCTCTGAGCTATTGCTATCAGCAATTTACCTTCTTCAGACACCTCTTTTTTTTTTTTTTTTTTTTTTAACATGTCAAAGTCTTCTGAAAACCCAGGGTCTGCTTGCACTCAGATAAGCCCCTCTATGCCTTCACGGGTTCGTTTATTTCTTGACAGAAGAATTTTGAAACCCAGACCAATTTGTTTCCACGCTGCAGAAAGTGGAAGGTTTTAAAGCAGTCAGATGATGAAGGAATTAAAGTCTGTGTCTGCTGAGGTTCTAACGTCCTGTAAGAGGAGACATTTGCTCAGCACGCTCCCACCCTGGATGCCACGCAGAACACCCAGTGATGTGGCAGCGTTTGAAATGCCATGTTCCACACGTGCTGCTTATTCTGTGGTCTGGAAAAGTAGAGGGGGGTATTATTACTGTCACTTACTTTGCTGCCTTTTGAGTATTAGAGCCAAGATTATTTCAGCTGCATAGATCCTGTATTGCAACGATAATGTGGATGGATTTACATATACAGCTCCCTAGCGAATGATTTTTAGAAACAATTTTCAGGAGAGTTAAAGGTAGCAATAGATGAAAAGCAACTTAATTACTTAATCATAATGCAAAATTACCAACCTTTCGGAGGATAATGTTGTTGGAAAAACGTCTTTCCCTTCATTTTTCCATTTTCCCAGCCTTGGTTCCATATATACAAGTAAGCACCGCACTCTGGTGAAGCCTGCCGTACTCAGCCCACTGTTTCTGAACTCCGGCTGCAGTTCAGAACAACCTGGAGATCTTTTGAAACATATCAGTGCCAGGACCCCATCCCCAGACACTCAGGTTCAGTTCTTTTGGGGGCGGGGCGCTGGCTCTGATAGCTTGTCAAGTTCCCCAGGTGGTTAATCACGGAGCCAGGATTGAGAACCGTTGCACCTGGAAAAAGATGGGCAGGAATGTGATCTCTCCTGCTCCCAAGGAGCAAAGTAGCAGACAATACTGGTGACTGCAGGGAACTCAGCCCCTGGGGTTACCAGTTTCCAGTGACAACATGCTGATGTCACCTGTTCCTTCCTCTTCCTCATCATGAGGTACTTAGGGCTTGACATAGGAGGGTATCTGGGGTCTGTGGGGCACCACTCTCAGCTCAGGCTGTGAAGCTAACTGTCATAGAAAGGATGCCCTCCCTCTCAGCTAAATACTCAGAGTCAGAGATGTGGGCCAAGAGGATGAGGACATTCTCACAGGGACTGCGACTTTATTGCTGGAAGTGGTTCAGTGAAAAGGAGGATCTACATAAAAGAATCCAGTGGCGGAGGAGCACAGATCACAAAGCGTAGGGAGCAAGGAGGGCACCAGTAAGAGGCCTTGAGGAGAGTTCCTGGAAAGCCTAGCTACTGAGGCTCGCAACAAAAAGCTATGACAAAGTGCGAGAGAGGCATGGACGTATATACACTACCAAACGTAAGTTAGATAGCTAGTGGGAAGCAGCCGCATGGCACAGGGAGATCAGCTCCGTGCTTTGTGACCACCTAGAGGGGTGGGATAGGGAGGGTGGGAGGGAGGGAGACGCAACATGGAGGAGATATGGGGATATACGTATATGTACAGCTGATTCACTTTGTTATAAAGCAGAAACTAACACACCATTGTAAAGCAATTATATTCCAATAAAGATGTTAAAAAAAAAAAAAGCTATGACAACAGAAAGGGCTGTTTTAATTAAGTCTAGAGTAAGAGGTTCAGGGAGGGACATCTGGGCTCACTGTTTGGAGCCAACTGCATAATTTTGATGGATGAGAAAAGAAAGTGAAACTCCACAACTTTTTATTTCTGTTTACTCTGTCAAAGAACATGATCACTGAATAAAATAGGATGCTCTTTGGTTAGAAAGAACTGAGATCCAAGATAGAAATTTTAACTGAAAAGAAAAAAAAAAGCCAAAACAGCTAAGAAAATTCTATTTAAAAAGTAAGTAATTAAAATGGGGTTTAAAAATAAAATAAAATAGGAATAGATAGATTAGTGGAACAGGGCAGAAAAGTAAGGCATCTGAACACATTTTGAAATTTACCATATGATAAAAGTGGCATTTCAGTGGGGAAAAGGTAAATTAATCAAAATGATGATGGGGCAAGTGGTTAGCTATTTTGAAAAACAAAACGCTGGATTCCTACCTCACTCCTTATAACAAAATAAATTAGAGGTATATTTTTAGATACCAGAAAAGTACCAGTAAATATATATATATATATATATGATCTTGGAGTAGAAAAGAATTTTCTGAATCTATATATCTATATACACATACACATATACATGTACACACATACATACACACACATAAAAAGCACACTACAGGGACTTTCCCGGTGGCCCAGTGGTTAAGACTCCACGCTCCCAAGGCAGGGGACCCGGATTCCATCCTTGGTCAGGGAACTAGATCCTTCATGCTGCAACTAAAGGTCCTGCATGCCGCAACTAAAAATCCTGTATTCGGCACCAAAAATCCCACGTGCCGCAACAAAGACCCGGCACAGCCAAATAAATATATATTAAAAAAATCAGACAAAATGCTTGGCAGGATACACACGACACTTAACAGAAGTTATTTCTGGGGCATGAAACTGGAGGGCAATAAGGTGAGACAGTTTCTCTCTCCTCTCTCTCCATTTATATTCTCTCTCTCTATATATATAGAGAAAGATACACATGTAGATGTAGATATATATACACTAAGTTAATAACTAAATACATATTTTATATATAATAGAAATATATAATATATATTTAATATGTATTTAGGTATTAGTTTATTTAGTTTTATAGAGAAGATATATAGAATTTTAAAAACTGTAAAAAATCAACACTGGTTAACAGTTTGAAGAAAAGCACTTGCATGCTCTCAATAATTTCAGATTTTTTTGACCCAGACAAATCTCCCCTCAGGGTCCTGAAAGAATGTGAGACATGTCTAAGTCATAGGCCAGGAAAGGGAAGACTTACTGAGCTGGCATTATGCTGGGTAGCTCAATACTGACTAGTGGGGCTTGGAAAGGAAGCAATAATTACTAGAAGCAAGCATCACCAACAGAAAGTTTTGTTGGTCTTGGAAGTAAGGAAGGAAAACTGCATTGCATCTGAGCTCCGCTACTTACCACCTCTGTCAACTTTCATGAGTTACCTAAACTCCCAGAGCCTTGGCCTCCTCATCGCAACATCATGGAGTTGTGTGAGCATTGTATGAAAGGGTCCTAGAAATGATTCCCAACTGTAAGGGGCTGTGCACAGGTAAAGGATTATTATTTTTTCACAGGGTTATTAGATTGGTTCATCAGAGGAATGTGGTAGACACAGTATATCCAGACCTCAACAAAACATCTGACAATATCTTCCACTGTATCTTTTAGGAAAGGCTGGAAAATATGAGTTAGATGCTGGGACAAGTGAGGAACTTGTGGAATGACTGTGCCTAGGGAAGCTGAACTAGTAGACTGACAGGAAATTTCTATTGGCCTGATACAGGAGTCTAGGTTACACTCTATCTTTTGCAATGTTTTAATTCTCATTAAATTTGCAAGGGACATGAAGTTAAAGACGGAAAACTTGTCAGAGACAGAAACCCAATCTAAAACATCCTGGCAGGCTAAAACAAAGAATTTTCAAGATAAAAGGTAACTAGAATAACTGTGTTTTATAATTACTTGGGGGTTAGGGGCACCGATCTTTTGCATGGTTGAAAATAGCGTGTAACGTAGAATTGGCCCCCCACATTCTCCAATCCTCTGTATCCATGGTTCTGTAGCCATGGATTCAAGGAACCGTGGATCAATTGTGTAGTATTATAGTATTTACTACTGAAAAAAATCCAGATATAAGTGGACGTGCAAAGTTCAAATCCGTGTTGTCAAAGGGTCAACTGTATATCAAAAATAAAATGTGCCAAGATCTTTACAAAAATATACATCCCAGAGCTAGCAAGGGTTAGGAAAACAGGTTACTTCATAAACTCTTGGTAAGAGTATAAATAGGTACACTGATGAAGGAAAATTGACAATATATATCATTGGCCTTAAAAAAACAGGCCTTAAAAACAAGTATATTCTTTGACCCAGAAAGCCACTTTTGAAAATGTGTAAGATGCATAAAATAACAAAACCAGAGCTGGCCATCCCAGCATTATTTATGATAGAGAATAACTATATATAACATATATATCTAATGGTATGAATTTATAAGTAAAGGATAGTATTTACATAGGATAAAGTACTATAAAGCAGTGATTCTCAGCTGGGGATAATTTTGCTCCCATGGGACATTTGGCAAAGTCTGGAGATATTTTTGGTTGTCACAACCTGTGGGGAAGGGGAGATGCTGCTGGCATTTAGCGGGTAGAGACCAGAGATACTGCTAAAAATTCTATAGTGTGTAGAAAAGTTCCCCACAACAAAGAATTATCTGTTCCAAAATGTCAATAGGGCCCAGAAATAGTTGAGAAACTCTGCTGTATGGTCTTAAAAATTATGTGGAGAAAGGATAATGACAGGAAATGATACGGGAGAGTGTTTATACATTTTGTAAATTTTTTAAGTTATAAAATACTAAGAGATTTTATTTGTGTGTGATTTTTAAAAATTGGAAGATGATACGCTAATCAATAGTAATTGATGAGTAGCAGGGCTAAGAATGATTTAAATTTTCTTTTGCATGCTTTTCTGCATTTTTCAAAGTTTCTTATAACATATATTACCTTGAAAATAAGTAAAGAAAAATATTCAATGAAAATTAATTATCAAGGATTGGTCTTTTCTGTGAGCAGTGTGAAAAAGTTTTGATGGTTTTTGCTGACAGTGAGCCTGTAATCTTAGACTACATTAATGGAGATATAGCCTATAAGATCTGGAATGAGTGATTCATGGTCCTCTCCCCCTTGTGCTGGCCAGGTCTCACCTGGACTCTTATGTTCAGGACTGGCCATCACATTTTATCAGGAATGTAGAAGATGTATATTTACACTCTGCCTATTTATACAGAGAAAAGTGTGTGTGTATGTGTGTGTGTGTGTGTGTGTGTGTGTATTTTCCTATTAATTGATTTAGTAGAAGTGGTTACCTTAGTCTGATCCAATAAACTGAAAGTTCTCTTTAGGTAACTCTAGGATGGCTCCCTAGGTAAAGGTCCAGTCTTTCAAAGCCCCTCTTCTCCACGAGGTGTGGACAAAGTGACACTGACAGACAGAGGGACCTAGATTCACACCAGGCCCTGCAGATCCTAGCGCCCCCTGCTGCTCAAGGCTGCACCTGGCATGGTGGCTGCTGAGGGTCACAGGGTCCTCCTGCTTCTGGGGTATTCTGTTGCTGTCTGTTTCTAAAGCCTGAGCTCATGCACTTCCTTCCTTCTCTAGACCTGGCTGGGGCACCACCTCATTCCCGCTGGTGCTGTGGACCCCCGAGGTCAGCCTGTGATCTCACTGAGGTGACAGCTTCTGGTAAGCACATTACCTAGATTATCAGCCCATTTCTGCACCCCTCTGTGTGGGCACAGAGGAACTCTGAGTCCTGGCCAGACAGGAAGCAGGGTTGCCTAGAGAGTTAAAAGTCAGGCCCACTTTGCTAAATTGGGTCACTTAGTTTATATATTTAGGGCATGCTCTTTTTAGGGCATGTGTAATTTTTGGGGGGGTGTGGGGGTTTGGGGAGAAGCACTTTTTATTTTGATGTAATTTCCCATGTAAAAAGTCACATATGCCCTTTACCTAGATTCACCAGTTATTTACATTTTGTCTCTTTAGCCTTATCTATGTGTGTGTTTGCACATATATATTTTTTTCTGAATCATTTGAAAGGATATTAAAATCCCAGGAAAAATTCATATATAGATAAGAGTATTCTAAAATTTATGTGGAAAGGCAAAGGAACTCCAATAGCTAAAACAATTCTGAAAAAGAAAGGTAGTGGGAGAAATCAGTCTACTTGATTTCAAGGCTTACTATATAGATACAAGTAATTAAGATTGTATGGTGTTGGTGGAGGGATAGATATAGATCAATGGAATAGAACAGAGAACCCCAAAATAGACCTCTGTAAGTACAGCCAACTGATTTTTGACAAAAATATAAAAGCAATGCAGTGGAGGAAAGACAGTCTTCAACAAATGGTCTGGAGCTATTGGACATTGACAGGTCAAAATATGAACCCTGACTTGAGTCTCACATCTTATATAAAAATTAATTCAAAACGGATATATTTAAATGTAAAACTTTAGGAAAAAAACAGAAGAAAATCTTTGGGAACTGAGCTTGATGATTTTTGACTAGCGTGCCAAGACTGTTCAATGAAGAAAAGACAGTCTTTTCTACAATTGGTGTTGGGGAAACTGGATATCCACATGCAAAACAATGAAGCTGAACCCTTACCTTATACTTAACTCAAACTGGATCACAGCCCTAAATGTAAGACCTAAAACTATAAAACTCTTAGAAGAAAACATAGGAGAAAAACTTCCAACATTGGATTTAGCAATGATTTGTTAGAAATCACACCCAAAGCACGGGAGACAAAAGAAAAAAATAGAAATATCAGAGTTCATCAAAATTAAAAACTTTTGTGCGTCAAAAGACACTATCAAGGAAGTGAAAAGACAACCCACAGAATGGAAGGAAATATTTGCATATCATATATCGGATAAGGGATTGATATCCAGAACGCATAAAGAACTCCTACATGGGACCAATAACAACAACAAAAGAACCACACAATCCATTTCAAAAATGGACAAAGGACTTGAATACACATTTCTCCAAAGGAGATATACATATGGCTAAAAAGCACATGAAAATATGCTCATCATTAATCATTAAGGAAATGCAAATCAAAACCACAATGAGATACCACTTCACATCCATTAGGATGGCTATTATTAAAACACACACACACACCCAGAAAACAACTTTTGGCAAGGATGTAGAGAAATCAGAACCCATGTGCATTACTGGTAGGAATGTAAAATGGTGCAGCCAGTATTATGATTCCTCAAAAAACTAGACATAGAATTATCATATGATCCAGCAATTCCACTTTCAAAAGAATTGAAAGCAGGGACTCGAACAGATGATTTGCACAATTTTGTTCACAGCTGCATTATTCACAATAGCCAAAAGGCAAAAACAGCCCAAATGTCCACTGACGGATGAAAGGATAAACAAAATGTGGTGTATCCGAATGGAATATTATTCAGTCTTAAAAGGAAGGAAATTCTGACACATGCTATAACGTGAACCTTGTTCATCATGCTAAGTGAAATAAACCAGACACAAAAGGGTAAATACATGCTTTCACTTATATGAGGCACCTAGGATAGGCAAATTTATAGAGACAGCAAGTAGAATGGTGGTTACCAGAGGCAGGGAGGACGGGGGTACGGGGAGTTGTTGTTTAATGCATACAGAGTTTCAATTTGGGATGACGAAGAAGTCCTGGAGGTGGATATTAATGATGGTTGTATAATAATATGAACGTACTTAGTGCCACTGAACTGTATACACTTGAAAATGGTAAATTTTATGTTATGTGTGTTTTACAACACAAAAAGGCACACACGCGCGCGCACACACACACACACACACTCCTCAGTGGCAGCAGCTACATTTCAAATACTTAATAACCACCTGTGGCTAATGGCCACTGTGCTGGATATTCTAGGCCTAAGATAAAGGATTTGGAGGGAGGCGTATATTTGGTGGGCTCGTAACAGTAATTTGATTTTCACATGTAGCCCAAGGATATCAGTTTCATCTTTCCAGGCTTAACATAATACAGTAATGGTAAACAGTAAGAGCATACCGGCAGGGAGCTCAGTTGTGACCAGCAATGCCCAGTCACTCTAACTGGGAACAGGACTGGCCCCTCCTCCATTCTGTGTGATTTGGGCAAGTCACGTGAGCCACAAGCTTCACCTCTGATACATAAGAGGGCCCAGTGCTTTCCAGATGCGATTCCACATCTTTTTACACTGGTGGAGCAAATCAGTTCCTGAACCCAGAGCATCACCTTTCTGTGCCTGGCACAGAGCAGCTTCTGGAACCAAACGTCTCTAGAAAGGGAGGGCACCATGTGGGGAAGAGGAGAAGGGCTGGGGGGCCAGCTCCGGGAGCTCTGGTTAGTGGTGATGGGGAATCACTGGTGGGCGAGAGGCATGCGGGACGCAGAGTAAGGGAGACCCATGGGGAATGGAAACAGAAGCAACGACCCAAAGTGGGGAAACTGAGGTTATGCCAAAGCCACCAGAACGAAGACTGGGAATCAGTTCTCTCCTAACTCTACACTTGCTTCTTGCAGAGAAATCAGCCTGCAGAGGTAAGATCTAGGGGAACCGAGGGGATAATGGCAGGTCCTCGAGTGAGGGCTAGGGCGGGGTCTGCACTGAAGATCAGTGAGCCCCAAATGAACCAAGCGAGGTCACCGGGAATGGAACTAACCAAGGGCCATGATCTAACCAATCTGCAGAGCTCCAGAATTGGGGCACAGGGTTGAGGGGTGGGGGTCGGGGGGAGTGGAGGAGGGGAGCTCTGTCTGCAGAGGCAGCTGCCCAGAGCTGGGAAGAACTTGCTCAGGTCATGCCCAAAGTAATGGTAAACACTAGCCCTTCCGACAAAGGTCCCATAATTAACAAGTTCTGCATATCAACAGTGAAAAGGATGCCATTTCCTGATGCTTTCAAGTCCTCACAGAGAAGCCAACCCAGGCTATGGAACAGATGGAAAGAAAGCCCTGTGCCTTGAATGTGAGAGCCCATGGTCCTCTGCCCGAAGTGGATTTTGTCAGGTATTAAAGATGCAGTTAAAAAACAGCAACGTGTTTGGAGGCACAAATATGTTCCTCCAGAAATACTCCAAGTGCCCACTAAGTGTGCCCACGTGCACACACACTCCCTCATGAGCCCCTTGCAGGAGAGGGTACGTGATACTCAGCGTCAGGATCAAATGGCTCTGACAGCGTACGGCACCAGCTGAGCTCAGTAAATGTGACATTTAAACGTGTGCTCCTTTCATACCCATGAACCTGGGGGGAGACCAGGGGCCACTTAAAAAAGTGGGTGCTTAGGGAAAAGAAAAGGCTGACCTTAGGGAAGCTGGGACACGGGCTTTCAAAACCTTTGATCTCACTTAACAGCGCTGTGTGCAGTGGCACTCCATCAAGGGCGCCATGGGGAACTCTGCGGCTCTCACCCCCCACCTGGGGGACACATCAGAAAGAAGGCAGGGGCTGCAAGGGACGGGCCGGTCCAGGAAATAGGGCTGTGCCCACAGGCCAACTCCCCTGTAAGGCCACCAAAGTGTGCTGCCCAGTGTTGCAGCTCTGGCAATGCCACCTCTGAACTTCCCCGAGGAGCCCAAGGCTAGGACTGCCGCTTACCACGAAGTCAAGACAGGGGAGTGAAGCTGTTCTACTCCCTTCTTCTCCCTATGGAGGAGGACCACGGCTCTGGCAGCATCACTGGGCACAGGCCCGGTGTTAGTCATGCAGGGATGCAGAAAGCAGACCTAGTGGGAAAGAGTCAGGAGAGAGACGTGGCAGAGACAGAGCGAGGCCTCGGTGGCGCCTATCCATGAGAATGCAGTGCGAAGATGTGGAGGTTCCTGTGGCGGGGCGAGGGGAGCTGGTTTACAGACCGGCATCTGCACACGGAGAAGAGGCCACCACGTCCCACACACGTCCCTTCCAGCCAGTGCCGCGCAAGCAGCTGCACAAAGGCCCCTCCCCCAGTCCACCTGAGATGCCCCTTCCAGCCTGGGCTTGACAGCTGCACTCATCCCTAAGTGGAGACTTACTTTTCTTTAAAGGGAGAGCTGGGAGGGAATGGAGAGAGCAAGAGAAGACAGAAATAGCCGAAGAAAGAGAAATATGTAAATGCATTCCAGGAAAACGCCAAAACTGAAACCGCAATGATCCAGAAAAAGCTAATGGTTCCCGTCAGCTTCACAATCCCATTTTCCCTGATCATCTTAACGTGTTTCCCCTCAAAATCAGTCATTTTCCAACAGGATATTTTGTGGTCTGATTCCGCTGTCCTGCTCTCCAGTGGCTGACAGGGGCCCGTAGCCCATGCCTCCCTCCTCATCCCTCTGCCCCCCAGTCCCTTCTGGGCTGGCGTGGGGCTCTCCACCTCCCAGGAGAGGACGTGGAAGGAGGGAGAACACGGGTATCTATCTGTTAGAACAGGCTCCCTGGAAATAACCCACACCACCAAACAACTGGTTTAATTTTATTTCAAAATTGTACAAAACGGCCGTAAGCGGCTATAAAAAACTTCATCTTCAGAACACGTTGAAATTCAGAAACAACAGCAAAACAGGTATCCTTCACAGTGTAATGGAAAAGCTTTCTCTGAGGCAGAAATTACAACTCCTCCTTCTTCTTTCCTAGTCTCTCATGGTCTCCCTCCCGGAGTGTTCGAATAAAACTAGTAAATCCCAACTCCTGTAGCAGAGGGAAAGAGAAACAAAAGGAACTTTAACCTGATGCGGATGTGTGCCCCCCGCCTCCTCACTCCCCTTTCCTGACCGACACTGCGGCGTGCTCACTCCTCG
>NW_020174422.1:236728-312880 GCF_003031525.2 Neophocaena asiaeorientalis asiaeorientalis | reverse complement strand
GGGAGGGTCTGCTTGGCTACAGAGAAGCCCTGAAAAGTGGGTGAGGAAACTGTCCCGCACCCTGGAATCCGCACCACACCCCCGCACCCCCCGGTTCTGGGGCCAAGACTTGTGCGAAAACCCCTTGAGATTTTCTTTCAGCCCGGCCAGAGCCTTGCCTTCTCAGCTCTGAGCATTGCAGCTGACCTCTGTGCTGTCCAGGAAGCCTCCTCAGTGGCTGTTTCCCTGCCCGTCAGCAGACAGAGCTTGGGGCAGGTGCCTCCCTGCAACTCACCGTCAGATTGGTGTCGTACTTTTCTGCAAACTTCCCGTAGTGGTAGTAGTGGAAAGTGGGGTAGGCCTTGATGGCCTCCTGCTGACACAGGTCCTGGTTCTTCTCTTTGATGCAGTCAACAGCGGCGCAGGCAATCTGTGGGGCCGAAGAAAGGGAGGGTCAGCACGGGGGTCTCCAGTCTGAGAGCTGAGGCCTGGACCAGGCTGTACTTGAGACCCACATCATTTGCTTTTTGATCTCCTCCCCAAAAGCAGGGATACGCTGAAGCAAAGCATCCCCAGCCCAGAGCTCCACCGAGACTGACAGTGCCTGTTTTCAATTCCCCAGGCAGACAGGTGAGGTTAGGGGACTTAGCTTGGAATGGCCTCAGACTACCCTTTAAAATCAAGAGTATAATGACTGTAAAGGAAATTATGACTTGAAAGCATCTGTAAACACCACAAGTTTTGTGATGCTTTCTGTGAGGCACTGTGGGACTCATTCGTTCATCAACTAATATTTCCTGAACATCTTTTGGGGGAGGCAGGGTGGTACCAAGGTTAAGAATAATAGCTTTGAAGTCAAGTTTCCCATGTGCAACTCTTGGCGTGGCTGCATATTAAGACTTAAGGAAAATTACCTAGCCTCTTGGTGCCTCAATGTCTCGTCTGTAAAATGGAGATAACAGTACCTAGACTATCAGGACATTATGAAGACTGAGTGAGAGAAGTCAGGTGAGGTGAAAGGGCACAGGACCTGGCACATGGTTAATGGTCAGTACACGTTAGCTGCTGTTACAATGACTCCTACTGGCCCCGGACACAAGCTCTGTCCCCAGTAGGAGCTCAGCATCTGGTCAGGGAGTTGGATAAAGAGGTGAATCCAAGGCATGACAGGAGGTGTGTGAAGGTGGTCCAGGGTGCCAAGACGGCCCAGGGAGTGGCACAGAGGCACTCTGCAAAGTTTGCCACGTGGGCCAAGGCCTGATGGCGGAGGAGAAGCAGGTTCCAGCCAGGGGAGCACATTCCAGAAACCGGGACAGAGTTCAGCATGAGTAAAGCAAACAGTTTTTGGTCAGAAGGAGGTTAACTGGCCGTTGGCCTATTCTTGCCCATTGAACAAATTCCACATGCAGGGTAGTTTTTCCTTATTTATTGTTCTTTCCCAAAAAGAGGGTAAAAAGCAGACATGGGAAACTTTTCTCCTGTTGAGGGTCACAGAGCAGGGAAGGAGGGGAGAGGGTCAATTAAAGGCAACAGCAATCCACAAGCAGTACAGAAGAGGGGCCAGCAGCTTCTGATGAGAGGAGGCATTGATGGAAGTCCTGCTATGGGCCAAGCCTGTTCTAGATGCTATGAGGACAGTGGTGACCTTGACAAAGTCCATCATCAAGCGACTGACATTCTTACTGCAGGAAGGCAGTTAACAGACACATAACAAGTGAGATCACTGCAAAGTCCAAGGGACGCTCTGAAGAAATCAAAAGAGGGTGCTTGGATAAGACCATGGCCAGAGGGGTTGCTTTCGCCACGATGGCCAAGGAGGCCTTTCCAAGGAGATAACATTTGATCTGAGACCTGAGTGATGAGGAGGCAGCCAGCTGCGTGAAGGCCCGAGGAAAGAGCACCCAGCTAGGACCAGCCCATGCTGGGACCTGCCTGGGAGAGGAATGGGCGCGGTGCCTCTGAGGGCTGGAACCCACGCAGGAGCCCTGGCAGAACTACTACCACGCTGGAGGTTTAAAACTACTGAACAGCCGTGTCTCACAGAGTTCTCTGGCTGCTGGTTATTTCCATTTGGATGGAGGCCCCCTTTCCAGGTAGGAGAGCCCTGCAGGCCGCCAACAGTCAACGCTTACCGGTCTCTTACCTGTACCCAGGTGAGCGGGGCTACCGTTCCGCAGGCAGCAGCGCTGACAGGCAGTGAAGAGTGAGCTGTGGCCTGCACTCTGGTTACCAGTCACTCATCCTCCCTCACCCGCCCTCACGCCCCCCCTTCTACCTCTTCGGCTACGTTACGTTCTACATGATGAGACTTCTTAGAGCAGAGTCTGCAAACTCTGCACACAGTCCCTATCTGGCTCTCAGTCCTGTTCTATTTGGCCCACGCAGAATATTTTAAAAACATAAATCTGAATTAGCTGCCAACCTAGAAAAACAGCCAGAAGATTTTATGTAAAGTTTGGCTCTCCAGCTTCTCTTTAAAAGCCAAATCTGAGGGCACTTGCCCTGCCTTCCCATAGGCAACGTGTGGCTGGAAAAGAAGGGCGGCTGTCTCCTTCAGGCAGGGTCAACTTGCTGTTTGCCTGCGCCCCTGCAGGCTTCTGAGAACCCCAGCTTGCCCTCCAAAGACCCTCCTGAATTATTCAGAAACGTGAGGCAGAGCCTCCTCTGGCCGTCCTCAGGGTTGTTTCTCGGGGCAGGTGCTGAGCGGCCGTTCCAGGGTGGGGGACCATGCACATGGAGCAGCCTCTGTGTCCAGCCCTCGGCTAGGGGCTGTCACTCCCCTGCTAGGCTGTGAAAGCGTTTGATGAGCGCTGCTCCGGGCCGCTGCTCTCCCTGCATCCGGTTTAAATTATGAATTTAATTTGTATACATTAAAATGGGGAAATGTGGGAAGCAGTGGGAAATGTCGTGTACAGTTTTACAAATCGACTGAAATAAAAGTGGGTCCTCATTCTGAATCCCCTCGAATTAGCTGCCAGCCACATATACAATATGCTTCTTCTGGCTGCAAAGGCTCCCTTGCTCTCAGTCTCTGTAGGAAGAGGGGAGACAAGCACAGGCCCCTCTACAGGAAGTGACTGAGACTCTTTGGAAAGAAGGCAGCAAATAAACCTCTTCGCATCTATCCCAATTTCACCTGTCTAAGCGCCTGCCCCCCTTTATACCCACTCAAGACCTGCAATGACTCACCTACGGCACCAAACGTACACTGACTTCTAGATTCGTTCCATGGTAGGTGGCTGTCGTGCCCTGCAATGTCCCCTTCGCCCAGCACTTGACTTGCCACTGGCACCTGCAACTCTTGGCTGAAGGGAGCTAGAAGTAAGGCCCACAATGGACGGGGCTTGCAGACATGTCCCCTGGCTTTCTCGCCTCTGAGGGGGATGGCTCTGTCCCTGCTGAGGTCTCCAGGGACTGAGCCTAGTTACCCATGCGGTAATTTGCTCATTAACACACCTGCTCTGGCTTCCCTTCCTCCATCCCCTCAACTGCTTCCTAAGACCACCTCCCCCAAAATCCCCTGCATAAGAGTCCCAGGCCCTGAGTCCACATCTGGGAGACCTCTGACGATGCCTATTCTTTCAGTTCTGATGCTGCCCCTTTCCAGCTGGGTAACTTTGGGCTAATCATTTAACATCTCTGAGAGTCAATCTCCTCATCGGTAAAATGAGTAATAATACCTAGCTGACTAAACGACTGTGAGGACAACACAACGTAAGGCTTTAAAAGTACTAGCAGAAGAGGCGCTCACAGGAAACATCAAATACATCATCTGGTTCCTTCATCTAGCCAACGTTTACAGAGGTTTCAGGCGTCAAGACTGTGGGGGATTCAAGGACAAACGAGGTCCCTGTCTTCAGGGAGCTTTCCCTTCTGATGGAACTCGGAGGACCATACACAGCACACGCAACACGGCCAGAGCCTCGTCAGCCAATCACAGAGGGGCTCCTGCTGCCCCAGAGCCCATTCCCGGGACGACCTTGCACCTGGCCGGGAGCTGTGCTGCATTGCTGTTCCCTCAGCCCCTACCCCCAGGCTGGGACACCTTGAGGTACAGGGAGAGAGAGGCCCCACTTTGCCAGCCTGGTGATCCCCTGACCCCCGCCTGCACCCACCAGCCTTCCACCTGAGACCCTTGTCCTCCACAGCCACGTCCAGAATGCTTCTGTTCCAACACTAACAGTGTGCAGCCCTTTCTCCCCCGCAGCATGTCAACTGCTAAAGTCCCCAGTAACCTCCTGGGAGGGGGAGGCTCCCCAGTTAAAATATGGGCTGCCTCACACAGCTTTATTGATTCAGTAAAATAAATCTCTGCAGGAGCTAATATTGACTTTGGCTATGAAAATGGAAGTGAACAACCAACTGCATATTGATTGGGGAAGGAACAGGGACCAAATTCTGGGTGGGAAAAAAAAAATGCAGTTCTGGCTCAGAGGTGCCAGCACGGGGTGTCAGGAAGGAGTCAGGAGACCCAGTTCCGGCTGCCGGTGACCCACTGCGCGTCCCTGGGCAAGAGACGCAGCTCCTCTCTGGGCCTTGACCTGCTTGAGGAGAAGGAGAGGGCTGGACAGGCCAGTGGTCCCCAAACACCAGCCTGTGGCCAGCAGAAGCCAGCTCTTAAAAATGACACATTCCTGGAACCATCCCCCAGAGGCTCTGAGCTGACAGTTCTAGGATAGCACCCAGCCATCATGGCACCAGTACCCCAGACCAGAGAGAGAAGGCTTCCCTGCTATTACTGAGAGCCACCTCTAGGAACCCCAGGCCTGCCGGCTGCCTGGGACAGAAAAGTTAAAGTGCGTTCCTGAAAATGAGTGAGAGTGATGCCTGGCTTGGAATAAAGGAAGCTGGAAGGAGGGACAGAGGGAATAACAGGGGGAATGACTCCAGGAAAAGGTCAGCAACATTACTGGCCCAAGTTAAGACAATGAAGCAAAGGCATATCAGTATCTCAGAGAAGGAGGGGGTCACCATGGAAATGGGACCCCTCTGCATCAGCAGAGGGGACAGGGAAGAGGAGGAATGGCCCTCAGCTGCCTACCGTGGGCACGGCCAGCCTGGCCTCGCTGGGACTGATGTGTTCCCTTCACAGACCCTGGAGCGCGGAGACCTGAGCATCTCGTGGGGCAGGAAGCCCCCACACCTGTCACTCTCCTGTGTGTCCAGAGCACCAAGTGTTCTGGGTGAAGAATGATGGGAGTTGATATGGAGAGACTGCCAGTCTAGTCCTGGCCCCGGGGAGTAAAGGCCTCCCCACACCAACCAACACCCAGTCCCGCAGGGACGAGCAGCCTGGGCTGTGCCGGAGCTCTCAGATTGGAGGCAGCCACTGTGCTCAGGCCCCGGCTGGCAGAATCGGCTGGAGTGGTGAGGGAGACGGAAGACAGGAAGTCCCTTCTTGCCGTGCCCCTCTCAATGCAGGCCAAGTGGCAGGGAGAGGAGAAAAATTTTTCTGGTCCTTGTATTCCCTCCTGATGGTGAAGGGTGCCTCAAGGGCACAGGCAGGACTTCTGGGTGACAACGGGATTCCCCAAGTTCAGGGAAGGGGCTCGGAGTCTAAGTCTTCACATACATGCCCGTGGCCTACCCTGGCTTCCTCTGACTCACTGTCCCTGTACAGCTCTCACCATCCCATCTCCACCACCGTAGGGTTGATGCAAGGTGATCTCATCATCTGTATCCCACCTGCCCTGGCCGCACCTGACAATTCCACCTGGGAAAATAAGGCAGCAGGCAGAGATGCACCAGACTTTGGCCTTGGGTGTGCGTGAGCGCATTTTGGGGGTCTTTCAGGGGACAGGTTCCTATGATGGAGCCCCAGGCTGGGAAGAGCCTTTGAAACCATCTAGACCAGCACCCTGACTTTAGAAGAAGGGAACTCGAGGCCTGGAGAGTCTTCCAGCTCACGTAGTTTAACAGCAGCCCCGATGCACCAGTCTGAGTTCCGGGGTCTTCTCCCTGCCATACACCCCCTCAGCCTTGGAGTCTGCCCTGGCTGCTGGGGCGGCCTGGGGGAATGTGCCCGGGGCCCCCTCCCCGCTCTCTAATCCAATCTGTAGCTCTAGCTTGTTAATTTTATGCTTCATCCGTCAGCAGCTGCAGGAGCCTTTCACTTAGGTGGGATGAGGCTCTGCACACACGGCCGTGCTCTCCTCCACCTTGGCCGCCTCCAGTTGACTTTAGTTGGATTTTTTTTTATTTGTACTTTTAATTATACAAGTAATGCATGACTACAAATCCTACTGTAAAAAGATTTGAACACTAAAGAATAAACAAAATGACCCCTTTACCACCCTGTCCTCCAAGGAAGGGCTGTAACAGTTCAGTGTATCCCTTTTAGTTGATTTTGCAGCATAAATGCAGCCTGCTCTATCCTGCCTTATGAAAAGGATGTCCTGGTTGCCAGGAATCCCCGGGTCTCAGCAGAACCTGTCTGGGGAGGGAGGGCACCTGAACAGAAGGGAGGAAGGTGTGGGCACTGGTGGCAGGGGGAAGCTGGAGGTGGGACGAGAGATGAAGAGGAAGGGGGTCCTTACCTTTCGGTCATCTTTGAAGGCATCAGCAGTGGCAGTAAAGTGTGGAATGACCTTCTTACAATGCGGGCACCCTGCGTGAGAGGGGAGGAGAGAGTTACACACGTGAGGGAGGCTGCAGAGCCAGGGGCCCTGCCTGGAACCTCCAGAGAAGCCTTTCCAGGAGTTTCTCTCCACCCAACAGACTTTGGGGTTCATCTGATTCCCACCCCCTGCGCACCCCACTGTCAGGGTTCACGTATCAACCCCACCACTCAGACCCTCCACTGCGCGTCTGCTGTTGGCAAGAGGGCTCTGCAGGAGGCCTGTGCCAGCGCCAGGTCCATTCCTGCCCAGGACCTCCCACCCCACACTCTCCCATCACACACACACCCACGAGGCTGGGGGTCAGGGAGACAGACACTGTGGTCTTTCCCTGCAAGCTCCTTCCACACAGGGCTGCCCTCAGGGTCCATAAGAGCTTGGTCCAGGGTGCAGTGGGAGCTTTGGGCTTAGAAAGGAGGACACATGCTCGGGATTCTCTGAGCCTGTCACAAGGTCCCTTCTCTCGCCCCAGGGACAGTAGCAAATCTCTCCACTTCATGACTGAGAAAGTGGGGCTGGGGAAGTAGGGGGCTGGGAGCAGGCCCTCTGCCTGACCCCGGCAACTCATGCTTTGCCGCTGTTTCCCACATTCCCAGCAGCCCTCACCCCAGACTGAGCAGCCAAACCAGGCCCCTGGTCCTCATGCTGTCCTTCCTCCCTGCTCCACAATCCACCCGAACCCCAGATCCAGGAAAGGGAGACTCAAGGTCAGGCTAAGAGGAGGATAAGCTGCCAGGAGTCCCTGACGTTTCTCAGGGCCTGGGTTCCCAACCCAGGGACGAGGATCCGTAGTTTTGGAGGCCCTGGATGGGGCAGAGGTGTATGTGGTGCCCTGAGCCCCTCCAGCTCCAGTGACAGGTCTCAGGCCCGGGGCTGGGACCTGTGTGGGACCACTTTCTCCTCCTGTTTCAGCAAGCCCGGGGCAGCGTCCACTGAGCAGAAAGCCCAGGAAGCTGCAGGTCACTCTGTCCCAGACCCGCTTCCCTGGCCCCTCCCTCAGTGCTCGCCAATTAAACCCCAAGCCCACCCCTCCCAACCACCCTCCAGACACTGAACCCAACTGCCAAGAGAACAGCACTGCTTTGAGGGAAGGAGTTCCCTGACTGTGGTGATTAATTCTGATCAAAACACAGGTGGGAGAGGCCAGATGCCCCATGGGCAGACCTGGCTCCAGCCAGCTTCCTGACAAACAGCCCTCCCATGGCCTTGGGGAAACCCAGGCAGGGAGGGAACCGAGACAGCCTGGCTCATCTGCTCTTTCCCTTTTCAAAATAAGATAATAATGACTGGCGTTTCAGAGGGCTTTGTGAATCCAAGTTAAGGCTGAGCTACATGTGAATTTAGCACCTGAGCCTTTTCCTGAGATGGGCGGGACCACCCATGTGGCCTGGCTGGCAGAGTGGCCAGCTGGCCCCAGAGCAGCGTGGATGGTGATGGGGAGGCGGCTTCAGGGGATTTTCCCAGCATCCATCACAGGAGTAGAGAAGACAGCTAGGCTGGTTACGTGTTATACCAGAACTGAGATAAAGTACCTCGCAGAGCCGAACGCACGGCAGGTGCTACTGGCAATTACAAGAACACTGGCCCAACAGAGGGAAGAATGGCTCAAGTTCATGAAAACAGCATACTACAAAGGAGTGATGGTATACAGCTTTCAAAACGTGTGAAGAGCACAACGTGCTGGCTGAGAGCGCGTCAAAGCGCGCCCTGTGGCACCTAGAGGTCCCCTGTGAGCGGCACACGGACACCCATTAAGACATCAGGCTGGCCGGAAATAAGCTACTCCCTCCCCCCAAATCTGGTGTCACTACTCATTTCTCCTTTCTAACCTCTCTGCTTACTGAAAGTATAAAGGTCACTGTCAGCCTAGTGCAAATTCCTGCTGCCATCAATTTAAAGCATCTAGGTCTCAGATTAATGGCCTTCTGGTACATCTCATTTTCTCATTATCCAAAAGAAAGAGGATGGCAGATGAATAACTAGAGGGGAGGCTGTTTTAGAAAGGGCATGAAGATGTTTCCCAGATGTGTCAGTTGGGCCAGAACAGGCATGATTTTTTAATTTGGGCTCTTTAAAAAGGTACCACCTCTGTGTAACTGGAAATGAAAGCAGCCTCCCAGAGTGGGGAAAGAGGAACAAAGACCAAGGACAGGACAGAAAATTCCAATTCTAGAGACTCAGCCAAGCTGGCCTAAAAAGGGCAGTCACCACGACCAGACCATGATTCAGAGCAACGTGGGGGGCTTGGAACAGAAGAGAACAATGAAACAGCAGGAGGAAGAGCTGTGGAGAAACTGGGCAGGTAGGAAATGGGGGGAGAGGAGAAATGGGGGTTGGTGTTTGCTTTTTTACTTTATACCCACCTTTATCTGTAGTATTTAGGTTCTTTATATAAAAGTATATGTTATATACTACATAAATTATAAATAAGGATATATTATTTTTATCACTGAAAACATTTTAAAGATTTTTTTTGTCTTTAGCTAGTTC
The DNA here is from genome assembly GCF_003031525.2 of Neophocaena asiaeorientalis asiaeorientalis. Lineage (NCBI taxonomy): Eukaryota > Metazoa > Chordata > Mammalia > Artiodactyla > Phocoenidae > Neophocaena > Neophocaena asiaeorientalis. Next base: position 303,794 of record NW_020174422.1, on the reverse strand, counting down.
CCTCTTTCCCTGCCTCTGTCCACTGATGAACACACACATCTCAGGAGCCTGGAGCAGAGCTCAGGACAGGAAAGTACAGCAGGGGAGATGGGAGACTCCAGGCACCAAGCCCTCTGCCAACAGGTGAGTCGCTCAGTGACGGGGCCCTGTGTGGACCGTGTTTAGTTATTTTTGTCAGGGCAGTCTGTGAGGCCCTTGAAGCCGGCAGGGACCAGGCCTCCTTCCCTTGTATCCTGGGTCCCCGAAAACATCCAGCACACAGCGGTTACTTGAGGCAGGTCATTAGCACCCCAGCAGGGTAAGCATCCCCTGAGGTCTGGGGGGGAAGCGGGGAGCATTTCTTTTTCTTTTTTTTTTTTTTTGCGGTACGCGGGCCTCTCACTGCTGTGGCCTCTCCCGTTGCGGAGCACAGGCTCCGGACGCGCAGGCTCAGCGGCCATAGCTCACGGGCCCAGCCACTCCGCGGCATGTGGGATCCTCCCGGACCGGGGCACGAACCCGCGTCCCCTGCATCGGCAGGCAGACTCCCAACCACTGCGCCACCAGGGAAGCCCGGGGAGCATTTCTAGGGAAAGTATTTAGTCTGGACTTTCTCAAATCCACCCAGTGGCTGGTCAAGGACTCCTACTTCTCTGGCCAGGTTCCCGCCGGCTGCCGGGAAAGTAATCACCCTCTGAATTGGGACTGTGACTAAAGGAGAGCACCAGCCCAGGCTGCAGGAAGGGCTCTGTCACTGACTTGCTGCCATGGCTTGGGCAAGTCAGGCATCCCCTGAGTCTCAGTCCTGCACCCCCAACTCTGCCCAGAAGGAAGACAACTTCTTAAAATCCACTCAGTCTTCCAGGCTTACTCTAAGGACAGAGGAGGACAGGAAAAAGCTCTATAAGGAACCGACAGGGCACAAGGCCCACTTGCGGAAGAAAAGGCAAAAACAGAGGGAAGTGTCAGCTGCCTGAGGGCGGGGTCTGAGGCTGGGCCAGGAGGCGACCTGCCCAGACAGTGAGAACTGAGGAGAGACTTTACAGATTATTGACACTGGAGAGGTAGGGGCAGGAGGTTAGGACTCGACTGAGCTGCCTGCTTCTCTGTGGAGCCCAGCTTTATTATCCCCATTCCATTACACGGAGCTGTAACCTGGGGGAGAGAGAGGGCAACAGAATAGTGAGAAAACCAAGAGCCTTTCCTTTAGGTATCAATGAACAACTTTAAAATGGGAATACACAAAATTTGAGACCACAAACACCAACATTAGCAGACGTGTCATTCCTTCCACTTAGGCTTGGATTAAAGTGGGGATCACGGTGAGGACCTCTGAGTGACTATGATGGTACTTTTACCCCAGTTTCAAATCCATGGCTTCAGAGCCACTTGGGAAGGTCAGGGAAAGGAGGCTGGGCTGGGAGTGCTCAGCAAGATGAGGGAAGCAGAGGCCTAACCGGGCTGGCTGAATTCCCAGCTGCTAAGTTACAGGGTTCAAAGGTGAAGTCAGTGCCTGCAGGGATGGAGGGAGCAGACAGGAGGGAGGAGGCGGCTGGGTGGGAGTTTCCAGGCAGTTGAGGGGACTGAACAATTACAAGGCAGGCCCCTGGTACAGACAGAAGCAGAGGGCTTCAGGACTGATGTGCGGACAGAACCTGACAGAGCTGGACCTGGATTCTGAAGGACCTCAGCCTGGAATGAAACCTGCTCACAGCAGACAGCCCAGAGTCGGCCTGTGGCTGCCCTGGTCCCTGGGGGGATCTTCTCAGTTCAGTCAGGCCCACCCCTCTCCCTCGCCCCTCAGCGAGTGTCCCAGCTACTTACAAGGGGCGTAGAACATGACCAAGGCGTGCTTCTTCCTCTTCAGGGTGTCCCGGAAGCTGTCCCCAGCCAGATGCACCACGCTGGTCTGCTGCTCTTCCCAGGCAGGCTCTGGGGGTGGAGGGGACTCAGGACTGCAAGAACCGGGGGTGGAGGGGAGACAGTCATTAGGAGAAGCTCGTGTACAGGCAAGCACTTCCGCCGCCCCCAACCACTCGGGGAGCACGTGAGAAAAAAAATCACTTTGCATCCTTTCTAAAACTGAATTTAAAACCTCAGTTTAAACATGAAGAACTGTGAACCATCTGCGAAGATCCCCTCTAAGGAGCGTATTAAGAAGCCATCCTGTGACGGTGTGGAAGACCGGCGTCGCTTTTAGGACCTCTCCAGTCATCTCCTTGCCATGGGGAGAAGCCCCTGCACCTGGGCTCCCTTCCCCTCCCTCCTGCCTCTCCTGGGACCCTGAAGCACCCTCCATTATCTTCTGCTCCTGAGCCTTTGTTCTGGTGGACAGAGCATGCGCCATGGAGTGAGGTGGGTCTGGGTTCGAATCCAGATTACTGATCACCTGTGTGACCTCAGGTAAGTTACCAAACCCCACTGAGCTTCCATTTTCTTTTCTGCTAAATGAGTACAGTTGAGACCTACTTCCTGGGCTCCTTATGAAGAGCAGAGACAGTGTATATGAAGCACCTAGTCAGTCAGGCAACTAACAGTTGCTAAGAGCCTATATGCTCTCACAAATGACAGGCATTCGATAAGGGTTTATAATTTTTCAGTCTCCTGTTCACTAGTTCCCTCCACTCTGCCTCACAAAAGTACAGATCTCCAGGGTCTTTTAAAGCCTTTGCTGCCCTTGTCCCCCTCCCTACAACCACACTTCCCCCTCCCTTCTCTGAGAAGTGTCTCTGGGGAGCGGTCCGGACCCCACGCTGCCACATGCACCCCCTGCACTCCCTCCTTCATGCCAGCACCACCTCGCTTCTGACCACCAGGCCTCAGGCCTTGTACCCAGCGAGGGCAGCATGAGTGCAGCACCAGGCACCCCACGGCCTCTCTCACCTTTCAGAAGCCCTCCTACCAGAGACCCCTTCCCTACCTTCCCGACAGTCTTCTCTCTTCTGGTTCTATCTCTGTGCCCCTGCAATTCCCACAAGATCTCATCCCTCTGCGCGGCTTCCATAATCCCCTAGGCTGAGGGTGACTCGAGCCCTGGCCTCTCACCCAAGCCCCCTATTTCCAGGTGTTTTTCAGGTATTTCCACCTGGAGGTCCCACTGTCACCCCAATCCCAACAAGACTTAGAACTCTTCCCTCTCGTCCACACTTCCCAAAAACAGCTTTCTTCCCCAACTTCTTCGTTTTGGTTAATGGCACCCCTGCTCTCGTGACCAAGACCGGCCCCTCCCACCCTTCCTGTCTTCCCCACTTCTTTGCCCTCCAGGTGCCCTGTCAAACACCCTGGACTCTTCGGCTGACACCAACCTTCTGCTCTGCCCTGTCCCTGCATCCTGCCTCCCCGGGCTGGCCTGCTGGTGGGCACATCTCAGTCACCCAAGCGCGGCCACTTGTGCACAAGCCTGGAAGTGCCATCAGCCTCCCCCGACACTGTCTGTTTGCCCTCCTGCTGGTGACCTCAACCCTTCATCTCAGAGCATCTGCTGTTTATGCTCTGCCTGGAGGATTCCTTCCAAGCTCCCCAAAGAACCACTATTTGTCCCTAGGCAAGGCCCTTCACCTCTCTGAACCTAAGTTTCTTCACCAAGGAAATAGGAATAAAAACTCTGGCCTCAGTAGGATCTGAGTACGAAATGGGGCAACAGCTATCAAAGCATGCTGCAAAAGCTGGGAAGGTTCTAGCACTTAGGGGTTGGTGCTGGCAGTTACAGTGCTGTATGAGAGCTGGCTCAGAGGCCGTGGCCCACGGGCCCAGCCACTCCGTGGCACGTGGGATCTTCCCGGACCGGGGCACGAACCCGCGTCCCCACAGCTTCCTCTCTTTGAGTATTTCCACACACCATGCACTGTGCTAAAGCACAATAACCCAATTTAACTCTCCGGACAAGTCTATGGGAAAAGTATAGTCTCCACGTCACAGATGGGAAACTGGGGCTTAGCAGGGTCATGTAAATGGCTTGGGGTTACGATCTGAGTGCAGGGCTCTTAGACTCCAAAGTCCATGCTCTTGGGCTTCCCTGGTGGCGCAGTGGTTGAGAGTCCACCTGCCGATGCAGGGGACACGGGTTCATGCCCTGGTCTGGGAAGATCCCACATGCCGCGGAGCGGCTGGGTCCGTGAGCCATGGCCGCTGAGCCTGCGCGTCCGGAGCCTGTGCTCCACGGTGGGAGAGGCCACAACAGTGAGGCCCGCATACCACAAAAAAAACAAACAAAAAAAGTCCATGCCCTTACCCTAGTGCTTTTCAGGCGCTCAGCAGTGGTGACTATGGACAGGAAGGACAGAGACCCTCCATGCTCGCTATTTGTGTCCAGGCTTCTGGAGCGGGGATTAGCAACGATAAATGCTCTGATTCCCCAGCTCTCTAACCACAGTGCAAGCACCAGGGACCTCACCTCAGGCCCCACCCTGCTCAGTCCTTCCTCCTTCCCAGTAAACCAGCACTGGCACCAGAGCGAGGCCAGAGGCGGGTGTAAAGAGCAACCTGCCTCCTGCACCAAAGGCCCGGAGGAGAGAGCACCTCGCCCCTCTTGGAGATGAACCACTGCTCCGTTCTGGTCCCTAAGACAAGGGCTGGCTACTCTTAGAATCTACCCGCAGTGATCAGGAGCAAGCTGAGACCTGGACCTGGCCAGCCCACTCACCTCTTGCCAGGGCCTCTCCTGAACCTAGTGGCTCATCCCATTCCATAAGCTGGCGTTTCTCAAAACCCCATGGCTGAGGGTTTCACTCACACCTCCTGAATCAAAGCTGCAGGGACGGCAGCCCTACCATCTGTACTTTAAGCAGCACCTCAACACCTGTAACGCTGGCGTCCACCCAGGTTCGAGGACCGATGTCCTAACAAAGTAACTCCTTCTGGATGCTGCTGTTCTGCACAGTTCTCGCGTCACTTTGTGACCCTAAAGTCTTGGTTCTCACGTGGACATCATTATGCCATGTATTGGGGCCTCTGCAAAGGCTGGAGTCTGTCTTCTTTTACTTCATGTTCCCCCCAGTGCTAAAATAAGGCAGTATTCTCAAATATTCAAGTTACATGTGTGTGTGTGTGTGTGTGTGTGTGTGTCTGTCTGTCTGTCTCAGGGGAGGGGTGTGGACAGGAGAAAGCACCTCTGTGGTGGCCCAGTTAGTCCCCTCACAGGAGGGGGAAATGCTAAGAACTGCGGGTTCCACGGTCCTTGGATGAGCAATTGCAAGGCTCCTCGTGTTCTCTGGACTTGCAGGCTGTTGTGGGCTGAACTGTGTCCCCCGCCCCAAATTCATATGTTGAAGTCCTAATGCCAACTACCCTAGAATGTGACTGTATTTGGAGATAGAGTCTTTAGAGAGGTGATTAAGTTAAAATTAAGTCATTAGGGTAGACCCTAACCCAACTTCACACTGGTGTCCTTTTAAGAAGAGGAGATCAGGACACAGACACTGAGGGAAGACCGTGTGAAAACACAGGGAGAAGATGGACATGGAGAGGCCTCAGAGAAAGCAACCCTCCTGACATCTTATCTTGGACTTCTGGTCTCCAGAATTGTGAAAAAAATTAACTTCTGCTGTTAAGCCACCGGTTCTGTGTTCCCTGTTGTGGCAGCCCTAGCAAACTAATACCCAGGCTGAGGGAGCTCTTCAAACCTTTATTTTCAACCCCAAACCACCACAGGCTACACTGTGGACACTACTGAAGGCCCAGACCTGGGTCCCTGTGAGTTCAGCTCTGGATGTGAAGAGCTGTGTGTTTCCTTCATTCACTCAAAGGGAATGGAATAAAATGTAGCCGATGAAACCTGGGGCCAGGACACTGGGGAAGGAGTCCTAAAAATAGAAATACACGGTTTACTGGAGCTGATGAAACCGCACCCAGAAAGGCTACCCGTGACCTGCTGGATGAGTACACGTGATCAGCACACCAGAGGTGGCGTCAGGATTGGGAAGTCATAGCTGTCTTGGCGTTCAGGCCCTGAGCCAAGGTCAGCGGCTCCTAAGGTTTACTTCATCTCCTCAAGGCCCTCTCTAGTGGCCGACAGCCAGGGACCAAGATGTGCTATCAAGACCAGCAGACTTACTTTTGCATCCACTCAATAAAGCTCTTCTTTGTTCTGAGCGCAGGCACTGCATACTTCTCTCCATTCTTAAAATACTTGAGTGTAGGAAACTCGGAGATGTGGAATCTTTCTGCCAGGGCCTTGTTGACGGTGGCATCAACAGCTGCAAGGACACCAGAGCTCTGGGACGGGGGAGAGGCCAACCATGCATGACAGCCTCAGATGCGGTGCTGGCAGAAGAGGAGCCCGGACACCAGCCACCAACCCACCGAGGGCCTGCCAAAACCTCACAGGGCGGGAACTTCATACATCCCGGGAACAACTGGACACGGGCACGTCCATCATTCTCATTTGTGGGCTGAGACGAAGCCTTTTAATCTCCCCCACCAACCAGGCTGTGTAGACTGTGGCTGTTCCCAATCGGCAGGCTCCCACAGAAAAGAGGGAGAAACCTGGGGCTTCACCCCAGAGCCATGACCTGGCAGAGGTCACCTGGAAGGGTATGGGAATGTGACCCCAATCTCTCTGCACCCCTCCATCCCTGGTAGGGGCCCCACCTGTCTGACTAAGACACATCTACTCGGGGACACAGAAGTTCCGCAGGCCTCCAGGGGCCAGGAGAGCTGCTACAGAGCTTGCAGGGGAAAGTCACTGTAATGATTCCTATCACTGACTCTTTAGGAGAGAGCGGTGGAGGAGTTAAGGAAAGGAAGCTTACATCTGCTTCTCCGTGGAGGACTTCTGCTGCATTCTCAAACTCTGGTTTCATTTTCTTACAGTGTCCACACCCTGCAGGAAGAAATCAAGAGAAACCATGTCCATGGCACAGAGGCTCCAGGGATGTCCCCTGCCTCCGTAAGAGAGCTGGGTCCTAGTCCCAGATACCAGGGGTACCCAGGAGAAAAGAAGAACAGCACCAGCTCAGAGAAAAGAAATCTTTTGCCTGATCCACTGGGGGTGGGGGGGTGGGAGGGGCACAAGAGGCAAAAATGAAATAATTACATCAACAATACTGGTGATATGCATACAGGTCCTGTGTGCCAGGCGTGGCTCTAAGTGCTTTATACCCTCACAACAGCCCTACAAGGTATGAACTACATTATCTCCATTTTACAGATGAGAAAACTGAGGCACTGAGAGGGTGGATGACTGCCCAAGGCTACATACACAGCCACAGGTCACAGAGCTGGGCTGAAAACCCAAGCAATCTGGTTGGAGGCCACAGCCACTGGCAGCGTGTGCTTCCCAGCACTATGCTACTGTCACCACTATCATCTTCTCCAGGCAGAAGGGATTCGGGGCCTCGAACTGGGAATAAGAATTCACATAAGCAAGAGTATGGGAAAACGTCAAGTTCCAATTGTCCCAATAAGGGAAGAGGTACGATATGACAGGCACAGTGATCTGACTTGTCATTCCCAAATAAATGGTATTTTCTTGGGACAAAGACTGCTTTGCCCTCCTCTCCTTACAACACTTGAATGCAGTAATATGTTATGAATAATGACATCTGATACATTAAAAAGGAAGCAAGCACTTTGTGTCAGTGATGACAGGACATTTGTAAATTGCTTTCATTTTAGTAGAAAGAGTACTCTCTGGCATCTACGCTGAAGGGGCTGTGAGGCGAGTAGGACCAGACTGGCTCAGGCTGGAGATGACTCTAAAGGGAAACCTGGCTGGGAGCGGGGGGTAGGGCGGCACAGACAAGGCTAAATGGACGGTGGACATGTGACTTGGCCTTCTCATGGGCTGTGCTACTGCTTGGGAGCTTAGAGCATCACAATTCTACTACTGATTATTGGGAAAAAGAAAGACAAGAAAGGAAGACACGTGGAGACCAAGCAACGTGCTACTAAAAAACCAACAGGTCAATGAAGAAATCAAAGAGGCTATCAGAAAATACCTCGAGATAAATGACAACGGAAACACAACTTTCCAAAATCTATGGGATGCAGCTAAGAGGTAGGTTTATAGTGATACAGGTCTTCTTCAAGAAATAAGAAAAATCTCAAATAAACAACCTAATCTACCATCTAAAGGAGTTAGAAAAAGAAGAACAAGCAAACCCCACGATCAGCAGAATGAAGGAAATAATGAAGATCAGAGAGGAAAGAAATAAAACAGAGACCAAGAAAACAATACAAAAGATCAGTGAAACCAAGAGCTGGTTTTTTGCAAAGATAAACAGAATTGATAAACGTTTAGCCAGGCTCATCAAGGAAAAAAGAGGACCCAAATAAATGAAAAAGGAGAAATAACTGATATCAGAGATACAAAAAATCATAAGAGAATACTACAATCATATACCAACAAACTGGACAACCTACAAGAAATGGACAAATTTCTAGAAACATACAACCTTCCAAGACTGAATCAGGAAGACACAGCCTATCTGAACAGACTGATCACTAGTAGTGAAGTTGAATTTGTAATAGAATCATACACCATGATCAAGTGGAATTTATTCCAGGGATGCAAGGATGGTTCAGTATCCACAAATCAATCAACATGATATAACACATTAACAGAAGGAAGGATAAAAATCACATGATCATTTCAATAGATGTAGAAAAAGCATTTGACAAAATTCAACATACATTCATGACAAAGACTCTCATCAAAGTTGGTATAGAGGGAACACAGCTCAACATAACAAAGGCCATTCATGACAAACCCACAGCTAACATCGTACTCAATGGTGAAATGCTGAAAGCCTTTCTTCTATAAATTTATTTATTTATTTTTGGCTGTGTTGGGTCTTCGTTGCTGTGCACGGGCTTTCTCTAGTTGTGGTGAGCGGGGGCTACTCTTCGTTGCGGAGCACGGGCTTCTCGTTGTGGCTTCTCTTGTTGCGGAGCACGGGCTCTAGGCGCGCAGGCTTCAGTAGTTGTGGCACACGGGCTTAGTAGTTGTGGATTGAGGGCTCTAGAGCTCAGGCTCAGTAGTTGTGGCGCACGGGCTTAGCTGCTCCGCGGTATGTGGGATCTTCCCGGGCCAGGGCTTGAACCCGTGTCCCCTGCCTTGGCAGGTGGATTCTTCACCACTGCACCACCAGGGAAGCCCTGAAAGCCTTTCTTCTAAAATCAGGAACAAGACAAGGATGCCCACCTCTTGCCCTTTTCATTCAACATAGTATTGAAAGTCCTAGCCACAGCAATCAGAAAAGAAAAAGAAATAAAAGGCATCGCATCCAAACTGGAAAGGAAACAAAATTGTCACTATTTTCAGATGACATGATACTATATATAGAAAACACTAACACCTCCACCAAAAAACTATTAGAGCTAATAAATGAATTCAGTAAAGTTGCAGGATAGAAGCTTAATATACAGAAATCTGTTGTTTTCTTTACACTAATAATGAACTCTTAGAAAAAGAAAGCAAGAAAACAACCCTGTTTAAAAACTGCATCAAAAAGGAAAGAATACCTAGGAATAAACTTAACAAAGGAGGCGAAAGACCTATATTCTGAAAACTATAAAACAATGATAAAGGAAACCGAAGATGATACAGAGAAATGGAAAGATAACCTGTGCTCATGGATTGGAAGAATTAATATTGTTAAAATGTCCATACTGGGACTTCCCTGGTGGCGCAGAAGTTAAGAATCTGCCTGCCAATGCAGGGGACACGGGTTCGAGCCCTGGTCCAGGAAGATCCCACATGCCGTGGAGCAACTAAGCCCATACGCCACAACTACTGAGCCTACACTCTAGAGCCCGCGAGCCACAACTACTGAGCCTGCGTGCCACAACTACTGAAGTCTGTGCGCCTAGAGCCCATGCTTCAGAACAAGAGAAGCCACCGCAGTGAGAAGCCCTCCTCACCGCAATGAAGAGTAGCCCCCACGCGCCGCAACTAGAGAAAGCCTGCACCTAACAACGAAGACCCAATGCAGCCAAAGATAAATAAATAAATAAAAATTTAAAAAAAAGTCCATACTACCCAAAGCAATCTACACAGATTTAATACAATCCCTATCAAAATACCCATGACATTTTTCACAGAGCTAGAATAAATAATCATAAAATTTATATGGAACCACAAAAGACCCTGAATTGCCAAACTAATCTTGAGAAAAAAGAACAAAGCAGCTGGAGGTATCACTCTCTCTGACTTCAGAGTATACTACAAAGCTACAGTAATCAAAACAGTATGGTGTTGGCACAAAAACAGACACAATGAATCAATGGAACAGAATAGAGATCCCAGAAATAAACCCACACATTTATGGTCAATTAATCTATGACAAAGGAGGCAAAATATACAAAGAAGAGAAGATAGTCTCTTCAAGCAGTGGTGCAAGGAAAGCTGAACAGCTAAATGTAAAAGAATGAAATTAAAATTACATTTTCTCACACCATATATGAAAATAAACTCAAAACAGATTCAAGACCTAAATGTAAAACCTGAAACTGTAAAACTCCTAGAAGCGAACACAAGCAGAACACTGACAAATTGTAGCAAAATTTGCTTGGATCTGTCTCCTAAGGCAAAAGAAACAAAAGCAAAAATAATCAAATGGGACCTAAGTAAACTTAAAAGCTTTTGTACAGTAAAGGAAACCACTGACAAAATGAAAAGACATCCTACTGAATGGGAGAAAATATTTGCAAATGATATGACTGGTAAGGGGTTAATATCCAAAATACATAAACAGTTCATACAACTGAATATCAAAAAAAAACCCCAAAAAACAACCCCCCCCAAAAAAAACCCTAACAAAAAAAACAACCTGATTAAAAAATGGGCAAAAGACCTGAACATTTTCCCAAAGACATCGCTAATCATCAGAGAAATGCAAATCAAAACCACAATGAGTTATCACCTCACACCTTTCAGAATGGCCCTCATCAAAGTCTACAAATAACAAAGTTGACAAGGATGTGGAGAAAAGGGAAACCTGGTGCACTGTTGGTGGGGATGTAAATTGGTGCAGCCACTATGGAGAACAGTACGGAGGTGCCTCAAAAAACTAAAAATAGAGTTACCATACGACCCAGAAATTCCACTCCTGGGTATGTATTTGAAAGAAACAAAAACACTAATTTGAAAGGATACATGCACCCCAATGTTCACAGAAGCATTATTTACAATTGCCAAGATACAGAAGCAGCCTAAGTGTCCATGAACAGATGAATGGATAAAGAAGATAGATACATATATACAATGGTATATTAGCCCGCCATAAAAATAATTCTGCCATTTGTAACAATGTGGATGGACCTGGAGGGTATTAAGCTTAGTGAAATAAGTCAGACAGAGACAGACAAATACTCTACATTATCACTTACATGTGGAATCTAAAAGAATAAAAGAAGCAAATGTATATAATGATACAGTAACAGACTCACAGATATAGAGCACAAACTGGTGGTTACCAGTGGGGAGAGCGAAGGGGGAAGGAGCCAGACAGGGGTATGGGATGAAGAGATACAAACTACTATGTATATAATAAATAAGCAAAAAGGATACAGCACAGGGAGATATAGCCATTGTTTTGTAATAGTTTTAAATGGAGTACAATCTATAAAAATATTGAATCACTATGTTGTATACCTGAAACTAATATAATATTGTAAATCAACTATACTTTAATTAAAAAAAAAAGAATCTGGACCAAAGAGAGAAAGAAACAAAGGAAGGCAGACAGACACACACCAGTATTATCAGAGAAGACCTCCCACACCCTCCAGGAGCCACTGGGCCATGTAAACAGCTTTCCTGCCTCCATCTGAGCACTTGGCTGGGACAAAAATTCCTCTCTCCTCCAAGGTCATTCCTGCAGAGCTCAGCTCCACATGGCACTGAGACACAAACAGGTCCGTTCCATTCCTGCCTGTTCCAACTTCCTTAGTCCATTCTCAACTTGTTCCTCCCAGAGACAGGGGGCCTCACAGTGGCTACCCTAACTGCCCCCCTCAACACACACACACACGCTGATAACAGAAAACCCTGGCCAGTGTTGTCAAGCCCTCCTCTGGACAGAGTGCTCTGGGGGAGCCGTGAGATGACTCGGTGGAGGAAACTCACTGATGGAATGCAGCCCAGGGAGTGGCTACAATTCTCAGCCGTACCAACATGTTGGTCTTTCTCAAATGGGCCCAAGCAAGGGGGAGGGACACCTGTGGGCTCATGGTCTGACTAGAGCCCACTTGGGACCCCCATGAACCATACAGGTATCAAAGTCATCATGATATTAAAATGTAAGAACATTATTTTCCAGAAATGAACACTTAGTGTTATCACAACCCATTTGCACTTTCTAAACAACTGAGTTACAAAAGCATTTTTTGTTTTGTTTTGGTAAATTGTTTGTTTGGAACTGAAAATGTGATTTCCCCACAGAACCAATCTTATACACAGATGCTATGCAGAGTCTCGAGAGTGACCACAAAAGTCCATTTAACAGGATGTACCTGAAGCATGTAGAGCATGCAGTGCTATTTCTGTTTCACTGAGCCGTGCCCCAGATGGAAAGCACACAGACCGTGGTCCAGCTCGGGACTCCCAGCGGGTCTCTCTCCCTGCAGGCAGGAGCCGCCCACAACAGCAAAAGGGAGAGCATCCTCCTCAGCTCAGGGCAGACTCCGGGCTTTTCTGGGTCACTGACATTGTTGAGAATTTAAGCTTCTCCCCCACTTCTCCCGTACTGATGCATATATGTTCCATACTGATGAATAACTTCAGAGGGCTCCGAATGCCCTGACCCGCTCATAGACCCCTGGTTAAGAGGCCAAGGCAACGAAGGGCTGACTGCAAGGCAGTCACTTTCCCGGCGGGGGGCCGTAGAAGAACAACGAGCTGTCCCCACAGGTGTCCAGGCTCAGGTATCCTTCCACGAACATCTGCATGTCTGGAATAAATTGGATATCCTAAGGAGGATTCTACTGACTTAACATGACATATATTAAGACTTAAACTTTTTTTTTTTTTGATTCTCACTAAAATAAAAAGAATAAATCACTCTTTGGGGCTTACAGTCAGGAGGCTCTACAACTCTCAAAGGAACCCCCAGGCCTGCCTCCAGGCTGACCGCTCCCTGCACCCTGCCCCGAGGTGACCTCCCCTGACAGGGGCAGAGGGAGCTCACCCTGCATGAAGAGACACGGAGAAAAGGAAGCTCAGAGGCTCTCCTGCTGATGGAGGGTCTGTCACCCAAGAGTTCGGTCTCCCCTGGAGAGTAGGAAGTGAGCGGCCTGAGTGAGAGCCGCTCAGCCCATCAGAGCACAAGGGAGGATGCCCAGGCAGGCCTCAGGAGACCCGGGCTTCAGGCTCCAAGTGGTCTCCATGGCAGGCGGGAGGGGCAGGAAGGGGATGCTCCCCTGAGCACCCTCTCCTCTACCACGTTATGATTGGTGCTGTCAGGCCAGTGCTAGCAGGCCCCACGGTCAAGGTGGGTGGTGGGACTGGGTGGGAATCTGGGGAAAGAAGACAAACCCACTCATAGAAAACCACTGTTTCTTTCCAAAATGTCCCAGTCAATGAGGCAGGACCCCTGAAGATGAGGGAGTTCACCTTCATACCTTTGCCAGGCTCAGCCCTTGGATGCCACTGCCCGCTGGGGAAGCAAATTGACTCCACATCGCCTGCCAACTTCTATTAGTGGCGGGCGGGAGATGGCCTCTTAAGACAGAGAATTGGCTCACTGGGAAGAAGAGCTGTGATCGACCCATGATGTCTGCACTGGACACAGGAGGGGTGGCTGGAGGACATGCCAGGAGGTGCCAGATTCTTTGGCTTGTACTCACAGCTCTCTCCTGAACCTCTGGCCCCATCTCCCAGGACTCTGCCAAGTAATAAAAGCGCTTGCTCTCTGCACTGGCCTTCCACACACTATCTCAGCAGCCCCACGAGACACAGGGCAGGGATCATCAGAAATGACGGCTCTGGGAGATAGTGATAAACTGGAGATCCCAGAGGCACCGTTAAACAAGATGGGATTAGAAGGTGGATCTTCTGGCTGGAGCTGTGACCACATGAGCTGACCTTTTCCCTGAAGTTCTGTCCCCCAGCACCCAGCTCACTTCATCACAGCCCCTGCCCTGATGGATGAGACCTCTCCATGCGGAGTGTCCACCTGGGCCCTGGCCCCTACTTTGAGTCTCCAGTTCACTCCAGCCCCACCGAACTACCTATTTCTCTTCTACTCACAAAAGACATCTTATTCATATCCTCCTATAGCATTTCATTTTGTAGTGCCCTGTGACTATTATATTGCTGTCTCTTGGTATTCAGGGGCGGCCAGGGCATCTTTTCAAATCATAAATCATATCAAATTCCCTTGGTCAAAACTTTCTAATGGGGCTTCCCCGGTGGCACAGTGGTTGAGAATACACCTGCCAATGCAGGGGACAAGGGTTCAATCCCTGGCCCAGGAAGATCCCGCATGTCGCGGAGCAACTAAGCTCATGTGCCACAACTAACTACTGAGCCTGCGCCCTAGAGCCCGTGAGCCACAACTACTGAGCCCGCGAGCTGCAACTACTGAAGCCCATGAGCCTAGAGCCCATGCTCCACAATGAGAGAAGCCACTGCAATGAGAAGCCCGCGCACCGCAACGAAGAGTAGCTCCCGCTCGCCACAACTAGAGAAAGCCTGCACACAGCAACGAAGACCCAATGCTGCCAAAAATAAATAAATAAAATTAAAAAAAAAAAAACAAAAAACTTTCCAATGGCTCCCATCACAAGTGGATCGAAATCCAAACTCCTTCTCACAGCCACAAGTCCCACACTGTCGGACTTTCCTACCCTCCAACCTCAACTCAGGCCATCTCCCTCCTGTCCTCTAGTCTGCAGCCTGTGGCCTCCTTCTGCTTTCCTATCTCACCAAGCTCATTTCTACCCCCATGGCTCTTATCGGGCTGTTTGCCTGGAACACGATCTTCCCTCAGGACTCTGCATGGCTGATCACTTCACATCACGCAGGCTTTAGTTCAAATTTCACTTCTTCAGAGAAATTCCCTGACCACCTGACCACCTAACCCCAAGAAGCCTCAACCCATCACACTCACTTCCAATAGCCTGCTTATTTCCTTGACTGTACTCAAAACAGCTGGAGTAATGTGCTTACTTGAAACTTCCAATCCCCCAAGTGGATGTAAGCTCTCTACAGGCTTGGACGTCCGTCTCACTCACCACTGAGGATGGCATCCCACACACTTTGTGAATGAATGAACCTCATGGCTGTGTTGTTCAGGTTATACCTGTGCTCACAAGGTTTAACTGAACTAAATCCTTTTGGGGCAAAAGTCACACCAAGTAGTTGCTAGTTTAACTAAACACCTCTACTCAGTAAAACCAGGAGCCAAACCAGTTACTATGTGCGTACGCTCCTCTCCACACCACCATTTACATACACTTCCCCTGATCCTTACTAGGTCTGGAAAACATCTTTGGAAATCTCCAACATCTCTGGATGTTGTTCTGAAGTTACCATATATTCCCAAGAGTTCTCTTGATAGCATTATGGTTTTCACTACTAACATCAATTCCCTCTGCTCCTTAGACAAGATACTAAGGCTAAGCAACAAACCTCTGTAAACAGTTTGTAACGATGAGACCAGCCAGGCCCCAAGAAGGAGAGAGGTCTGGCGGAGCAAACGTCTCCCTCGCTGGCACCCGCCTGGCCTGGGGAACCGTGGGTCACGAGCAGTGACTGCCTTGACCCCAGCCTCCGGGCCTGGCCTTCAGGCTGTCCTGGCAGTGTGGGCTGCAGGAGAGCCAGAGAAGGACGGTCAGAAGTCGGAGCAGGACTCCAGCCCACTGCGTTTTACTGTCCTGATTGTGATTTGATGGGCCATTACGTTTTACTGCCAAACTTCCTTGTTGGGTTTTTATCAGCTTGTAAGTGCACTTACACTGACTTTCACGACCTGGCAAAGAGGCTGCCCGTCAGTTCCTTGACCACACTCTTTTCTGGCTGTGGGAATGTTGGCTTCCCGTCAATTCCAAATCTTCAGATCCCTCTGGATTCCGTTAACTTCAGTTACACCTATGATTTTATTGCAGGCCAGCTATGGAGACTCTCCTGGCTCCTGTAACCAGAATTTTCCAGGAGACCAGATTACTTTGGAAAGCTCCCTAGTACCTGGTTCTCAAGAGGAGCCTGGATTTTCCTACCCACATTCCTGCTGCCTTGCCTGGACCTTGGCTTGGGTGTGCCAGGGAGGTGGGGCTCCTACAGATGCTAGCAGAAACAATGATGCTGTAACATTGTGATGGGCCCCCCAGAAACCTCTGGGCTCTTTCGAGGCTTCCCGCTGTATATGCACCAAAGCTAACTTGTAGACACTCAGACACTCGGGCAGACACACACTGATGAATGCCTCATCTACCACGCAGCCCTCTTCTTGCACAAAGAGAAAGTTGGGATTTTTTTTCTTCCTTTACGTTAGTGTAAAATGTAGATAACAAGCTTTAAAATTTTTTCTTCCAGGATTCTACCCTAAGGAAATAATCTGACATGTGGACAAATAATTATGCATGAAAATGCTCTCTGCAGCCTGATTTATAGTGGGGAAATACAGTAAACAACTCAAACCTTCAACATTATGGTGCTGGTTAGGTAATTTACGGTGCCATTATATAATGGAATATTATGTGACCACAAAAAGTATGTACAAATAAGCATTTTTAATAACATAAGAAAATACTTACAAGATAATGTTAAGAAAAACGTAAAGGAAAAAGCAAGGAAAAAAGAACTTAACGAATGAAATGAAATCCCTTTCTCCCACGTGGCACAACAAATGAAAAATCCAGATGAATTGGGGCTTCCCTGGTGGCGCAGTGATTGAGAGTCCGCCTGCCGATGCAGGGGACATGGGTTCCTAATGAGCTGATCTGGACCATACACACTGGTGTGGTCATATCAGATTTTATAGCCAATAGCAGTTCTAAGTGTTTGGTGCTTCTACTATACAGCTTGTTGAATATCTTGAAAATCATCCCTGAAGCTAACATTTATTAAAGTGCTTAATAAACACCAGGCACTATGTAAAGAGCTTTCATCCACAAATCACAAGAATGGCAAGTAATATCCCCAAGGTCACATAGCAAAGTAAGTGGTAGAGCTGAATACATACCCAGGCCATCTAGCTCCATAGTTTGTACACTCAACCACTATTCTACTGCTTACCCAAAAAAAAAAAAAAAAAAAAAAAATCCAGATGAATTAAACAAAATGAGAAAAACAAAAATATTATCACAAAATGCAGGGCACTATTTTTATATCCCGGATGTCAGGATGGGAAAAGGCAGGCTTGCAGAGGGCTTGGTGATGGGGCTGTGGCCTCTAGAACTTGGGTTTAATCCTGGCTCTACCTTTTTGGCTATGTGACCTTTCGCAACCTTCTCAACCTCTTGGTGCCTCCCTTTCCTAACCTGTAAAATGGGGATAATCACGATATCCACTTCACAGGATATGCTGTGAAGATTAAACGAGTTAATATATGGAAAGTGCTTCAAACCATGTCTGATCCACAGCAAGTGCTCAATAAACATTCTAGCTTTTATCTGACTACAAAAATGTAGTGCTCTTTTTTTTCAAGGTTTTTTTTTTGATGTGGACCATTTTTAAAGTCTTTATTGAATTTGTTATAATATTGTTTCTGTTTTATGTTTTTGGTTTTTTGGCCATGAGGCACACGGGACCTTAGCTCCCTGACCAGGGCTCGAACCCGCACACCCCTGCGTTGGAAGGTGAAGTCTCAACCACTGGACCGCCAGGGAAGTCCCGAAAATGTAATGCTTTTGTACACTGAAAGGCAGCATAAAGAAAGTTAAAGTAAGCAACAGACTAACAGAGAACATCTGGAACACAGAAAATAGATAAAGATTAATATCCATAAGTATGGAGCTCTAGGTCAAGAAGAAAAAGACAACCCAGTAGAAAAATGGGCAAAGGGAATGAACCGGTGGTTCACAGAAGAAACATGGAAGGCTGATTACCACATGAAGAGATGCTCACCACCCCTGGAAGCCAGGGAGCTGTGGACAAGTTGCCCCTTTGCCCTTTTTAGCAGGAATGTAGACAGCTGATAGCATCCACGACTGGCGGGGATGCAGGCTCTGCCATGCACTGCCAGGTGTGGTGAGCCCTTTCTGGAGGGAAGTCGGCAGGTATCTATCAAGGCTCAAGCACACTTACCCCAGGGCACAGCACCTTCCCTTCTGGGAGGCTAACGTGCCTAAACGTGTAGACACGCTCCCAAATACATGTTTACAAATGTTCACTGCATTGTTTGAACAAAGACTGGAAATAGAGGTCTATGACGGGGATGGTTTAAAATCTATGGCATATGTAAATTATAAAATACTATTTGTTCGTTTAAAAGATTGAGGTAGATTTATATGCTAACATCTACATTTACACAAAATTATCTTTAAGACCTACTTACTGGTAAGTGAAAAAAATGCAAAGCACAGAAAAATGGAGAAGAAGTGATCCCTGTTGTTTAGGCAGAAGCACAGGAGGAGAAGGATAACCAACTGGCAGCACTGGTCAAACCTGGAAGGGAGGCCGGGCGCAGAGGGGACTTCCACTGTTTGCACCATATTCTCATGCATCCCTTGAACCTTGCACTGCCAGTAACAGGAATGTTGTTAATATTGTTCTTAAATTATTTGCGTAATTAAAAAATAAAAGTGGTAGCACAAAAGAGTTTTACAGCCAGATGGTTACACAGATCTCCACATGTTAGGAAAACAAATCAATTTAACTTTATGGTAATTTAAAAAAATAGAAGTTAAAAACGAGGGAATGATAAAAGAAAATGCAACTAGGAAGAATGATGACAAAAAATGGAAAGTGGTTCCTACCTATGGGATTATAGGTAGTTTTTTTCCTTAATCATTTATATTTCTCTGTACCGTCTACGTTGTCTACAGAGATCACATTATTACTTGGGAATAAGACATAAATGAAGTAAGAAGCAGAAATTCTGGAGTATGACAGGGACCTGCTGCCGAATCCAGAGAGGCAGCCCAGCCCTGGAAGGCAGGTCAGGCCCTGTGGCCTCCAGCACACACCTGCTGCTGGGAGTTATGGCAAAGGAAACATCTCATCCCAGGCGGCCCGTTGCCAAGGAAAGGGGCAGAGCTGTGGACAGGCCGCCGTAGCCCTGGGGAAGGGGCAGCAGGGGTGCCCTGGTGCCCCAGCAGCTTCTTCTTAGGCCCCTGTCTGCCCCGTCAGCACCCACATGGGAGAGACAGGCTGCTCCTCAGGGTCCCCCTTCCTGGAAGCCCCACTTTGTCCCTTCTACCTCCCCACGCGAGTGACACTCACTCGGGGGAGGGGGGGGTCATTACAGCACCATGTCCTTCCAGGCCTAACGCAGGGCTGCAGGTACAGGGAGAGGGAGAAGCAGGTAAACATTACTGCAGCAAAACGGACAGTGATAAGAGAAGACGAGTAACAATGTACAGTGACTCTTCTCGTTCAGAACGCTGCGGAAAGAAACAAAAGTCACCACGGGGCGGTGGCCACTGGTGTCCTGCTGCCTCGCCCTCTTCGGACACCACTCAGTGCTCTGTGGGATCAGGAGGCCAGGCCTGGTGCCGTGGCCTCCCCCACCCACTCCAGGCCCCGCGCCGAGGGCCAGATGGACGGCAGAGGGGCCCAGGCTGTCCTCGCACCGCATGGTGCCCACGGCCCTCTAGGAGGCCACTGCTCCCATCGCATCACACTGTCCTTCCCAGGAGGCCCAGGACCCTGGACAGTGGGCTCTGGAGGGCACACCTGCCTGCGAATCTTGGCTCTCCCTGCTCCCTTGGTGTGAGTGGGGCTGGGACTGGAGCTCACGTACGTGGAGGGCCCCGCACTGTGCTAGGGGGCTGAGCTTATCTGTTCAATGACAACTCAGGCACCAGGAGTACAGGCTGCAGAAGAATCTGTGTGGGGTTTCTAAGGGACTCCAGCTGGGAGGGGAAGGGAGGAAAGGCTGAGATGGGAATTAAAGTGGCAGGAAAGCTGGAAAAGAGGGCAAAGAAGCAGGGGGTCCACGGAGATGTTTACTAATATGCAACAACCAGCAGCCCAGGTGCCTTTCCTGCCAAGAACCAAGGAGTACGGCTCCTCCGAAGGCACCCAAACAAGGTTCCAGGCAAGTGGGACCCGGAAAGAAACGAACACTGAGCACTTCCTCTGTACAGAAATAACACTGCAAAGAGAGACCATGGCTCTTTCTGGGAGTCTGTATCAGGAATAATGTTAATCCTCTTCTCTATATTTTCCTATATTATCCCTTTATAAAACATACATGGGGCTTCCCTGGTGGCGCAGTGGTTGAGAGTCTGCCTGCCGATGCAGGGGACACGGGTTCGTGCCCTGGTCCGGGAAGATCCCACATGCCGCGGAGCGGCTGGGCCCGTGAGCCATGGCCGCTGAGCCTGCGCATCCGGAGCCCGTGCTCCGCAACGGGAGAGGCCACAACAGTGAGAGGCCCGCGTACCGCAAAAAAAAAACAAAAAACATACACACACTCCTTTTTAATTATCAAAAAGTCATCAAGATAAATTCAGCTTTTTAGTTTGAGCTCCACTATTTCAGTCTGTGGGGATCTTTTAAAATCTTAATACCATTGTTTGATATTTTAACTAGCTTCCTTTTTCCAACTCTAACCCTTGCAGATTTGAAAGCTTGCCTTGCTTTTTATAGTTTCAACAAAACTGCTTATAAAAAAACAAGTACCAGACAGAACCAGGCCAGACTCACAGTCACAGAGCACCAAGGGGATGGTCCCCTCATGGTGGCCGCATCCTGCCCGGTTCTCCCTACTGCACTTAGGAAAACAACAACTCATTTTTGATAAAAGAAAGACACACTAATTCATCAACTTAGCAATCCTATCCCAAGAAACAAACCAAGCACATGTGGCAATCCTTAGTAGAATCTATGGTCTTCTATGTTGATAGATCCCAACGTGTTTTCCTAGGTCTCCAAAATGGTCTGTTTCTTAACCACTCCCTATTTGGTCTGGGATCGGCACCTGTAACACTGTAATTTCCGGAATTCACATTTTATTAGCTTGGGAAACAT
Organism: Neophocaena asiaeorientalis asiaeorientalis; assembly: GCF_003031525.2. NCBI lineage: Eukaryota > Metazoa > Chordata > Mammalia > Artiodactyla > Phocoenidae > Neophocaena > Neophocaena asiaeorientalis. The sequence continues at coordinate 282,739 of NW_020174422.1, read as the reverse complement.
GAGCCAGCACTGCCAGTCTCTGGCCTCCTGACATCTGTCCTTTTCTCTAGGTCCCTCAAACACCACAAAAGTGGTTTTCTGATCAGTGTTTGCTCTCGGGAACACTCCGGCACGAGGTGCCCAGCTAGGCAGCTAAGAGGGCCCTGCTGTCAGTTCATCCCTCCTGGGCTCAGATTCCTCTCTAAACCATGTACAGTCCATCCCTTCTAAAGCCCACACTCCCAGATAAAGGAGGAGGACTGTGTAGAGAGATTATTTAATGCAAAGCCACTCCCATCGGATGGGAATTTAAACAGGCAGTTCTTCAGGGAGCTTCACTTCGGGCTTTTGCCCTGATCCCTCTCACTCTGCCAGTCCAGCAGAAATACACACACACACACACACACACACACACACACACACACACACACACACACACACACACACACAGAGGCAAAGCCGGGGGGCCGACAGACACCTCATCAGAGAATGCAGGGTCCCTAACAGGCAGACACCCACCAATAGAAGCCTCAGATATTTCCATTTCCTAAATTTGAATCGGAACCCTCTCAACAAGGGTAGTGCGCTCAGTAACAAAGACTAATGGGGAAAACAAAAGCTGCTATCTGGTTTCTAGTTCTCATTCTCTAATTTAGCTCTCAACAACCTCATTTGTTCGTTTTCTCATTCATTAAGCCCTTACTCTATACGCATAGGTGACTTGGATTGGGGGAGTGATGATCATTCTGGTTCAGAGAGTGAGGAGGGTGCATTATAAGGGGAGGGGGCAGGGAAGAACTCTATAGCCAGGCTCTGGGGTCCAGACCCTGCAAGCATCAGGTACTACAATGGATTGCTTGCAACCTAAGAGTACAAGAAAGAACACAGACCAAAATTTTTGCGGGTCTGCAACCGGGGTTCTATAAAGAAAGGGCTTAATAAACAATTATTAAACAATTCCAATCTATCAGGTACATGCTGTTAGGATTCATCAACGGGGATACGCACTCTCCACGCTGTGATGCATAAACCACAAAGCACTGCTCAAACCACTCTGCGCTCTTCCAGGAGCCAGGCGGCTCTCTCAACACAGACTGGAAGCACTGACACACAGGGGGGAAGTTCCCAGGGGGGAACTGAAAACAGTGAGCTGGTATCTGCTTCTACTGCTGGGACAGGGACGCAGGCAGGGTGAGTTCAGCTCTGGATGCAGCATGACTCCCTGCGCTTCCATCAGCAACGCTGAGACTGGCCGGGAGAGCACACCTCAGCGGGGAGAGCACTGCAGTGCTGCCTGGCGGGCATTCATCAGGTACCTTCAACCACAGGGATGCCCTCACTGAGCCCTTGCAGGGCTGGGCGTGATGTGCTCCTAAGGCCCTCTCTGTCATTGCCCCTAATTAGGAGGCCCTTTGAAATTTCGTGTTTTGGGGTTTTTTTTAGGTTTTCTGCAGTCGTTTTTCTAGATAGCCAGAAGAAGAAAGGCCAAAAATAATTTTCCTTTGGATTCTCTTAAGAATTTGGCACTTATAAGAAAGGAGGACTTGGGGAAATCCCCAGTAGTGGTCTGTATATGAACAATTCCTGATTAACCAAACCCATGTGATACTACAGGGGAAGCGGAAGACGGGAAGGCCAGGGCTCAGCAGTGCAGGACTCACAGAGCAGTGCCATTTCTCCGTGCAATAGTCTCCTTGTCTGTATAGTGGGGCTAATCATGCTCGCTTTGCAGCACTGTGGGTAAGATAAAAGGAGATGACCCTGCAGGCAGCCACTTGGCCACCGTAAGGCAATACACAATGAATAGCGTAAGGGTCTCTATGACAAAGATGATTAATAAAGTATTCTCTCACTAGAGATGCCTCTGTGGACTGGGCAATTATGACACTGATCCATGAAGTAGTTCTTTTTGCTTTTTTTTTTCCTCTTACCCACCATCACTGGGCCCAAGAGCTGGCAAGAAGCTATGAGAGAGGAGCACCCCACACACATGCACTCTGTCCCAGGGTGCTGGGGACCCACCTTCTTCACCCATCAGGATGGGCCCACCTTTCCCAGGAGCTGCTCCCTGGAACTCTGTGCCCAGGGGCTGTCATCCCCTTGCTCACCTTTCCAGAAGCAGCCTTCTCCCTCTGAGAAACGAATTACAATCAATTTTCCATTCTCCACGGGAACAGGGAGGACACTGGCCTAGAAAACTCCCGAGCTACAGGGCTTTTCAGCCAATACGGCCAACACATTTTACAGCATTCACGTTTTCCTTCCTTGATGCACAAAGGCTGCTTCAGGCTGTGACGGACGCCAGCTGAAGCAGAAAGCAGCTGTTCTAGACGCTGCGGGGTCTGAGGCTCCAGCCCTGGCCTCACTGTGCCCTTGCGACTACTGCGCAAGATTCGGGCCCTCTTGGGGCCTCAGTTTCCCCACCTGTAAGCTGAGGGATGACTGCCGTCCTAGGTAATATCTAAAGGCTCAGAGCGGCGCCCGCCCTGCAGCGGCCGAGGGAGGGAGGCGGTGGCAGAGAGGAGCAAGGTTCCACTCACATGGGGCGTGGAACAGGACGAGCACAGAGGAGTGTTCCTTCACAAACTGGTCAAAGTCTTCATCGGTCAGGTGATAAACGGAGCCGCCCTCATCTGCCCAGGGAGTCTCGGGGACCTGGGGCTGTGGCGGCTGTGGACTGGAAGACCAAAAACAGGCAGAGCTCAGAGCACGCGCGGGGGCCCGCGCAGCCCTTACCCCCAGCGGCTCGCACGGCCTGCTTCAGGGGCGCACCACGACCCCCCGGAGGAGCGGAGCAGGTCTCCTCGGCCCTGCCCACCTCCACCGTCCCCTCAGAGCCCAGAGGTGCTCAGCTGATAGCCTGTGGCAAACAGTCGCTTCAGCTGCAGCCCTCTGGGCAGATCAAGAAACCTTACTTCCTCCCTAGAATCGGGGGCGTTCGTTAGCATCTCAAGCTCTTTCAAGCTCTCAGCCAACTGGCAAGAATAAACAGCAACAGCAAAGAGTGACCTTTGGCAAGGTTAACTGTTGTGCTGCCTGGTGCCCACAGGGCGGGGAGCGGGGAGAGGGAGTTAGAGGGGAGGGGTGGTGGTGAGGAGGAAAGGCAGAGGCCAGGTGTCTGAGAAAGACCAAATACCCGGGAAGGGCTGGGGGCCGGGGAGGCGGGTGCAGGGCGTTCACCGACCAGGGTGGGAGGAGGGTCGTAATGAGGAAGGGTGGGGCCCAGGGGAACAAGGCACCCCAACTATGACAGCATCCAGGCTACATCACGAACACTTCCTAGAGACTGGAACAAAGTTATCTGGTTCTCCAGAGGCAGAATGCTGGAGCAGAAAGGGCCAGGCTCAGAAGTCAGTCCAAATCCGCGCTCTGCCACCACGAGCTGCAAAACCTCGGGCTGGTGCTTAACCTCCCTGGAGCCTGCCTCCACCTGGGACAGCCATGTGCTGACATCCATGTCACCAGCTGTTGTGACGGGGGAGGCTCACAGCCACCCTCTCTTGCTCCAAAGTTGAGGAGAAGGCTGCTAGTGACACAAACTCCCTGATGCTTTATGAACACCTCTGCCAGAGCACCTTAATCGCTACTTTGAAAAAACGCTTTAGGATGACAAATGTGAAAAGACAACCACTGTTTCCTGCCTTTGAGAGCTTACAGTAGAAAAGAAGTGTAAAGCTCCAGCAGCCAGGGCTGAGAATTCGTGAGATCAATGTTGCCCACGCGATGGAATCTGCAGCCCTCCCACTCAGCTGACACGGTGGAACCTGCCAGCCCCACCCTACGGCAGAGCCTGGGTCTGACGGCACCTTCAGAAGCCCTCTCCGGTGCTTTGGACGAGGCCCCACCGGTGGCTTCAGCCACCCTGGTGTGAAGCAATGGGAAGTGGCAGGGAGAGGGCAAACCACTCTGAGCCCGTGCACATCCAATGGCAGGTAGCGCTGATGGTAAAAGGAAGCTTTAGAACGAGTCACCAGCCAGACAACAGTCCCAGACCAACACCAAGAAACCTAGGTTCCAAAACCTGGGCTCAAAACACCAATCCCTGAAAACATCACCAACTCCACTTCAGGGAATCTATCTTTCCAATACACCTGGACACATGCAAAATTACGTACATTCCAAGGTATTCATTGTAGATGATTTGTCATAGCAAAGACTAGAAGAACCCAGTGTCCCTTGGTAGGTAAACTGCAGTCCTTCTGCAAGATGGAGGGCTGAGCATGGTAAAGGAGGACAAAGAAGCTCCCCTACACTCTGATGTGGGTAGACTGCTGGGATATACACAACAGGCCATAATGTGCTAACTTCTGCATAAAATAGAGAGAGATAAAAAATACTTATTCATGTTTGCGTGTTATCTGCATAAGGACTAATTAAAGTTGTTACCTCTAAGGGGTAGGAGGGAGAATAGGATGGAGGAACCAGATAAAAGGAAACCTTCAATGTATAATTTTTAAGTATCTTTTAAAAATTATTTTAATTATGTGAAAGGAATCTATTCTAAAATTAAAATAATTTTTAAAAATCCAGCACGATTATACACCCAGAATGGTGAAGCCATGCCTCAGCAGAAGTACAAGATATGAAAGTACCTGAGAAATTTCTAGTTAAACATGGAGGACATACTCCAAAACCACTAAAGTGACAGTACAAGAGTTAAAAAAAAAAAAGTATGAACCCACAAGAGCAAAAAGAACAGGAAGACAGCAGCAAAGAGAGAAAAAGAGGTCAGTGCAAATTTAGAAGCTAGAAAACCGACTTAGCAAAAAACTTCTGCCTTCCTTAGAGGGTGGAAACTTGAGGTGCTGGGTGCTCAGAGGGGGCAGGGGCCCAAGAACCACCCTAATATGCAAAGGCTCCGAAGGACCAGGAGGACCCCCTTAAAGCAAGGCTGTGGCCTGGGGCTGAATGGGAGGCCCTCAGATCCTGTCCATCTCCCCAGCAGCCAGGTGGGTGCCCCTCTCTCACTCAGTGGACAGCAGGAAGTTTGCTTTCTGGAGAGGCCTGCAGAGCTGGGCACAGCAGTAAGAGGCACTATGAACTATGCTTTTTACTGTCTCTCTCCTTAAAGAATGGGGCTCCCTCTAGATTATCTCTCTACCTCCTATGCCTAACACAAAGCAGATACCAAATAAACTCTTTTTGAATCAACAAGGGAATGAGAGAAGAAAAGTTGAAGGAACTGGAGGTGTCTAACCAGGAGAAGAGGAGACATGGGGAACACAATAGTTGTCTTCGAACATTTCAGACTGCACCGGGAAGAGAAACTAAGATTTATTTTCTATGGCTCCATAAAGGAGAACCAACACCAAGTGGAAGCTCCAGAGAAAGAAACTTTAGCTCAACAGAACTAAGAATGTTCTATCTACAACAGATAAGAGAGAAAGAGCCGGACTGGGAGTCAGAAGACCTGGTTTTGAGTCCTGTTTCCTCCACCTTCCAGCTCTAGGGGCTTAGGCAACCAGCCTGACTTAAAACATCTACAAGGCAGTATATTTGTAGGCCCTTCTTCATCTGCCTTGTAGGTACATCTAGACAGATAATGGACGTGAATGTACGAAGTCCTACCCAAATGTTCCTAGATATCATTCATAACCTCAATAAGAATCATTCAAACATGAGTGGACACCCTCAAAATGAGTCGAGGCCCTGACCTCTGAGGTGTTTAAGCGGGACGGAGGAACTACATCTGTCCTAGTGGTAACACGACACTGAAAGGGAATTGCTGGGGGCAGATTCGCTGACTTTCACGTTCCCTTCCAATCCTGCAACTCTGACTTCTGCAGGTTCTCCAGGACTGGGAAGTTCACACAAAGCACGTCCTTGCCTGAGGGAGGTGCACATGCCATTGATAAGAAGATGCAACTCAAAATATGACAAGTCAAGAATGCTTTGTGCTTGTTTTCAGTCCACTTCTGGTTAGTACAAAAATACACAGGCAGAAACAGGTAGCTAGGTCAAAATGGATTGCCACTTCTGCACCCTCTACCTGCCAAGCCCAACGGAGTAGCAGGAAATCTGCAGAGAGTGGAATAAGAAATGCAGCTGCCAGAAGCACAAAGGGGCACACTGCCAGGATCATCGCATCTACCCCAGAGCCCTGGGGCACTCCGACACCAGGGATGCCCTGCCTGGCCCACTCGCCAGTCACATGTCAGACGGCAGGATTTGGCTCTTCTCTCCTGGGCTTCTAAAAGTCATCTAGAGCAGCGGCCCCAACCTTTTTGGCACCAGGGAGCGGTTTTGTGGAAGACAATTTTTCCACGATGGGGGTGGGGTGGGGGTGGGGGATGGTTCAGGCAGTAACGCAAGCGATGGGGAGCCCCAGATGAAGCTTCGCTCGCTGGCCCGCCGCTCACCTCCTGCTGTGTGGCCCGGTTCCTAACAGGCCGTGGACCACTACCGATCCACAGCCCGGGAGTTGGGGACCCCTGATCTAGAGAATTAGCAAGGCTGGATCCACCCTCATCCTTCTACATTTGGTGACCATAAGCCATGAGCAGCCCATGGAGAGGCCCAAGGAAGAAGTGCAGGGCAGCAGGAAAGGTAGGATCACTGCTACCCACCCACCAGGATTTGGTGGAAACCTGGTGAAGACTTAAAACACCTGGCACCAGGAACACACACACACACACACACACACACACACGCACGCACACAGCTGGGTATATGTTGGGGGGAATCTAGAAGGAAATTTGCCAAATATCACCACACATTATCCTTGGGTAGTGGAGTAAGGGGGCCACTTTTCCCCTTGTTTAAATATTTACGCTTTTCAGTAATGATATAGCTCACTGACAGCCTTAAAATCAGAAAAGACTTTTAAAAAATGAAACTGGCTGGCAGCACAGTGACATCGCTGGATCTTGCTGAGGCAGCTCACTGGGGGTCCTCCCTGCCCTCGGCTGCGCTGGGGGAGTGCGCTATGGTCATGCTTTTGGAGAAGCTGCCCCCATGTGTGCACCTCCAGCACAGGGACCACAGGTGGTTGGGCGGCTCCGGAGTTGCTACCCAGCGGGACCCGGATGCTGTCTTCCCTTCCCCGGAGTTACCCCACCAACCTCAGCCGACTGGAGACCCAGGGTGAACCAACAGCTGTTAACAAGATCTCCTGCCCATGGGGGTGAGGAGAGGAAGGCAGAGGTGGGAAGTGGGGAGGGCCAGTCCAGGACAGGGATCAGGAGGCAGCCCTGGGGATAGGAGTGGGGCCCGGGACAGGGTCTGGTGGAGGAGCTGCGGTGGGCCTGGGTGGGGTGGGGGACGGAGTGGCAGAGTCCAGCGGGGAGATAATACCCCGTCTCAGAAAAGCCACTGACGTGCTCCCCTGGTCCAGGGCTAGCAAGCAATTCTGAACACTTTCTAAAAAAAATAATAAACATTATCCTTCCAAGAAGATACGAGTGTATTTTGAAGCCAGAAAAGGTTACAGAAGGGGGAGGGAAGCAGATTTTATGCTCTGGTGACAAATGAGACTGCCATTTGTTGAAACCTTCTCCCAAAGCAGAGCGAGATATGTCTGGCTGGAGGAGAGGACATGCTTATTATCAAGTGAAAAATGAAAACAGGGGTGCGAAGGCCCAGGTTAAGACAATGACTACAGGGTAATGGGGAGCTGCCTTCCTGGGCAGGGGCTGGAAATGAGGTAATAGATGGAGACAGAGATGTGAAAATGCTTCCAAGAAATAAAGGACACCATGCAAACATGGTTCTGCCACGGTGTTTTATCTCCTGGGCCCCCGGGAACCCACGGAACAGAAGATTGAGAGTTTCAACCTTCAGAATCAAACAGTTTGTTGTGGGTTTGGGGGTAATTTTTTTTTTTTTTTTAGTACAAAATTTATCTTCCTTTCCCATTCTGAAAATACACATTTTCAACCTCATTGCTTTGGATAACTAATCCTTTAACACTGTGCCCCTGCGGTAACGATGTCAATAAACAGCCACCGTGCTGGCAGCTGGGGAAAGGGCAGAGGCTCTGGCCAGAACGCGGGGGAGCTGCTGCCGGGGGCCGACCCCAGCCCTTCTGCTTGGCACTGCAGGAGCTTGGACGAGCTACTCCATCTCTCTGCTCAGTTACCTCATTCAGGAAATAAGGGTCATAATAATATCTTCCTTATGGGGCTGTCCTGAGGATTCCATGAGACATAAGGTGCTTAGAACAGGGTCAGCCACAAAGTGAAGCTCCCAAAATGCTCCAAAATGCTGTTCTTATTCTAAGCACCGTGCACAAATAACCACACACTGGCAGTGACTGGTAAGTGCCAGGCCAGTGACAGGCAGAGCCCAGAGCAGGTGAGTGTTCTGGGGTGGGCTTCAGGAGAGCTCCGGCCACGGAGAAGGTGCTGGGGAGACAGACTCACCATCCAACACACCAGTCAGGGTCCAAGCGTCACGCAAAAGTCACACACCTAGCATGGGGGGCGGGGGACTCCAGGTGCACGGGCGGTTTGGGTTATAAGGATCTAATCACATTATAAGCAGGACCACAGGTTGCTATGAAGCAGCTCCGCGGGGCTGCGTGGTGAACAGCAAAGCAGTCCGCAAATCTAAGGCATGAGGACACTTCTTAGCTTCATGGCACATAATACAAAGTGTTATGTTTGAAACGAGTGCCTGACTGACAACTCTATTTTCAGAGAGACGTGCAGCGGAACCTGTCTCAAACCTGCCGTCCTGGGTGAGAAATACTTCTAGCCATCAGGTAGACTAAGGGGAAGAAACCCATCTGAAATGCAGTCGTCACGGCCAGTCACACAAAATCCTCCCGACTCGCACATTCTGCACGCACAGATCCCCACCCTCACCTAGATGCAGCCCATAGACAGTTGCGTGGGCAGCACACAATGGTCCTTTCTTTCCTCATTCTCTTCCCAACCACCAGACGGAGCCCTGTGCCCAGGGACACCCTGGGGCCCGGCAGATGCCCCTCCCCCTCTGGGTACCCTCCCCCGCCCCACCAAGGCAAACGCCAACTTACTTCTTCAGCCACTCCACAATGTCCTCAGCTGTGGACCCATAGCTGTCGTACTGGAACAGAAACCGGCCTTTCCTGTGAAACATGAGGAGACACCGTGGGCTCAGCCAGGGAGGCAAACGCCATCATGGAGGGGAGCGAGCGTCAGCAGGGCAGCAGGGGACTTACTCGAAATAGCAGATGGTGGGGTAGCCGCGCACACTGTACCCCTCCTTGATGTTTTCAAATTCCGAGGAGTAGACATTCATCCCGGCCAGCACCTGGGAGCAAAGGGAGGACAGACCTGTCCACTCTCCGCCCACAGACGCCCTCAATTGTCCATGCCTGCCCAGCCGTCCCACCAGAAACAGATGATGGGGACGAAGCCTCACAGTCTGACGCACAGCCCAGGGCAGCGGGGGATCAAGGATAGCCAAGCCAGCTGGGAACGATGCCCGCGTGCTCTGGAAGAAGCAGTCATCTGGGCCCGAGGGCTGCCCCCCATACAGGCATTCCCTCCTGCCTGCCCTGTGGGAAAAACCATCCCAGAGCAAAACGAAGTTCTGAGGGTTGAAGAAGAAACCTGGCCTTGTTACCAAGGTCAACCAGGTCCTAGAGTGGGTTCACTGCCACCCAAGTACATATTATGCCTTTTCTCTGCCCATGTCAACTAAGGTTGTACTCTTCTCCCAAGTTATGGAATCACCACTGAGCCACTCTGCCACTCTAAGGCACCCTTGGACACCTTCCTGGATACCTCAGTCTGTCCGCCCTGGCTTCATGTGCAACATTCTCAGATCTCACAGTTAATGTGGCCAAGGAGGTTGCACGGTTCTCATGACCATCCACCTGCCTAACTCTCCTCCCTCCAAACCCTGTTAGGCCTCCTGTGGGTGACCATCACCTACAGCATCATTTAAGCATCATCTCTGAAGTCTGAACATGTTCTGGTGGCAGGGGTCCACATATCCAACACCCCTGAACGGGAAAGGAAAACTGTAGTAGCTTGTATTACTGATGACAAGCCTATGTACTGAGAACAACCCAGAATGAGTCCCCTAGAACTCCTTTCCTGAAGCAGGAACTTTTTTCTGTATGGCAGGATCAGGTGCCTGGACAAAGGACTTTGAATCTGTTCTCACGAGAGAACACAGTGTGGCCAGATGTAAGAGGGCTGTTCCACAACGCCGGGTGGCATAGAGGGGCAGGCAGAGGAAGTTCAAAAAAGTCAGCAGCAGTTACAAAGGCAGACAGAAGAAACCAGGAAGCGGAATTTTGCTGAATAATACGTAAGGAGGCACAGGGAGAGAAAACGGGAAAGAGCAGTCTCAGTGGACAATGAACTTGATTCAGAGGACTGTTTCCACTTGGCAGTCGCGTGACCTTGGACAAGTCACTCACCCTCCCTGAGGTTCCCTGTTTGGAAGATGTGGGTGAGGAGACTATCACAGGGCTCTTGAGAGAACTGAATGGGATGACCCAAGTCAGAGGTTTTAGCACAAAACTGGTGCTCAAGTTCTTTATTTCCTACCAAATCCTGGGTGATGGGAGCTACCTGGGCCTCTGGCAGCTCCATCTCTAGAAGCATCTAAACGTTATCTTATGAACCATTTTAAGTACCTAGCACAGTGCCTGGCATACAGCAAACACACAATAAATGCTTGCTAAATCTGTTTTTTTTTCCTCCCGCCCCCTTGTGGGATGCTACAAGGAATACAGGGAAAATAAGCCTGAGACAGAACTTACTAGAAGCCCTGGAACACTCTAAAAGCCCGTCTGTTCACTGCCCCAGACTGATTCAGCAGCCTGTTCCAGTAATAACTGTCTACTTTAGAGTTCTTTTTTACTGTCTAATTGGTCTCCCCAGTGTCAGTGCACATTCACCACAAGGTTAATCTTCCACATCCTCCTCTTTCATTACATCACTTCCCGGTGCAAAACCTTTCAACTCCACTGAATGCAGGCTAAAGTCTAACTCCACACTCAAAGACCACATGGTCCCTGCCTTGTTTTTTAACTCTTCTTTCCTACAAAAGCCTTAATTGTGCACCTGCTAGGGTCTAGGTTTTTAATTCTCCCAGGAATGAGACAGTCTGAGATTTCTGCACAGAGAGGAAGTTGGACTGTTTGCCGTCTGGGGCCCCTTGCAGATGGGAATATACCACAGTGGCTAGGAGCCTGGGCTCAGGGGTTAGGATGCTGGGTCTAAATCCTAACTCCTCTCTCAGTAGATGTTTTCCTTGAGCAAGTCACAGTTACCTCTGTGCCCCAGTCTCTGCATCTGCAGCCCCTCCTCTGGTTGCTGTGAAGACTAAATGAGATGGTACAAGTATCGACAACACTCAAAATCTGCTAGCCGTCTTCACTAATACCACTAAGAAGCTCTGCAGATGTGCTCACGCTCCCAGAACCCATGCTGTATTCTCCTGGCCCTGACTTCGAGTATTCTACCCCCTTTGCCCATGTTGCCCACTCCCCCTCTCTCGGCTACCACCGAAGACTCATCCATCTTTTAAGGCAAATCACATCCCAGTCCCCTAGGTGGCCTTTCTAAACCACCTTTGCTTGGGATGAACTCTTAATTCTCTGAGTTTCTGTAGCACTTCTGACTACTTTGGGGTCATTTATTAGTTAATGAGATAACTGTTTTTTGAACGACTACTTACAAACACTTTTTGGAGTCTGTGAATCCAAATGAGGCAAAACTGGTCTCAACCTAAGGAGAAGTTAGGGTCACCGTGCCTGACACCGAGCCATGTGGGCTTGGGGCCAGTCGGCTGACACAACATCATCTTCCTCGTGTCCAGCCCATGCTGTGACAGGAACCATCAAGGAAACTCCACAAAGCAGGAGCGTGTGAGCTAGTGGTCAAGGAGGGTAAGATTTCCACAGATGTTTCAGGAAGAGAAAATGGAGACAAGACAAAACAAGACGTGGCTCAAGAACCGAGACCATGTTGGCTTAACTGTAGGACACATAGAAGGGAGTAGGGGGAGTTCACTGAGGTCGCTGTGGACCAGGCTTTAAGGTCTAAGAAACCAGGACTTTATTCAGGAAGTGCCGGAGAGCTATCGGGGGTTGTAAGGGGAAAGTCACAGGTCAGGGAGACAAGTCGGCAGTCTTTGGCAACCACCCTGTATGGGCTCACCAGGGTCTGATCTGGGCTGGTGGGCAGGGAGAGGATGGAGCACGTGAGGGGGACAGGTGGATGACAATGGCCTGGCAAAAAGGCACATTGGCAGAGGAGCCTGAGGCGCTCGGGAGGAGCCGTGAAGGAAAGCTGGCCACCTGCCCGATGGAAAGACACTGAATTTTATTTTAGACATCCTGCATCTGGGACCCAGGGAGAAGAATGCAGCCCAAGATGGGAAGCAAGCAGTCTGCCACGTGGTACTGGAGCTTAGAGACTCAGGCTCCATGGAGCTACATTTTGTTGAGCTACAGATGTAGATAAAAATCACTGAGGGACAGTCCATAGGAGACAAGGAGAGTACAGGGCCAGGCCCTTGTTCCAATGTGTTAATAATAAAGGAAGGAGGGTGTAAAGCAGACCCTTGGCAGCACCCCGTTCGGTGAGTGGAAGGAACAGTAAGCACAGAGCAGTGGGAGCTGCGTGGAGGTGTCAGTCATCTGTACCCGTGAAGTGTCTGCAGGCTATAGAGCTGTCTCCACGCACCAGCCCATTCGCGCATCCAACAGCCCAGTGAGGTGGGCAGGGTTGGTGTTATCATCCTCATTTTAAGGATGGGGGAAGTGAAGGCTCCAAGGCAACTTGCCCAAGATCTCCCAGTGGTTAGTAACAGCCAGCACCACAGTCTGATCTGCACACATCTGTCACCAAGACCGACACATTTCACTGTTTACACCCAGATGGCCCATCATGGCCAAGGTTAACAAAAGACTCAGTGTGAACATCAATAACTGGCAAGGCTGGGAAGAGGAGACAGACAAGGATGGGCTCTGCTCTGAGACGGGGAGTGGCTGCTGACGAGGATGTCCATTAGCAGGAGTAGGTGGGACAGATGCCGATGACTCACCAGACGTCAGTGACAGCAAAAAAAAAAAGAGGCAGATCTGAGTCTGGAAAATGGCAAAGGCTGTGCATCCCTGACCCAGCCTCGCTTCCAACTTAATGACATCATTAGGTTGGACACCTCCCAAGAAATCTGTAGAGGAGGAAGGTTTCTAACCCCTGCCACAGACACGGCCAGCCAAAAAGGGCCCAAAGATGACAGAGATGAAGAGGAAACAGGAGGTGCTAACCCAGCTGGATTTCAGCAGGGTGGTGAGGAGCAAGCTTTTGATTTCAGGGGACCAGCAGCCCATCTCTGCCCCGTGTGCAAGGACAAAAAGGAATCCACACCTCTGGCTGCCCCGTTCCTGGGAAGCTGTGGCTGCACCATGAGCCCTGGCCTCTAGAGGCCTCCTGAAGTAGGTGATGGTCCCGGTGGCTCGGACCCTTCCTCCTTTATGGAGCTGGGAAAGGGTGAGAACTTTTCAAAAGGTGCTTTCCTAAGAAACTAACGGGAAAGCAGAACAAAACAAACCCCAAGTAAGAAAATACAGAAGCAAAGTAACGGATGAGTTCACATAACACAGAGGTAACTAACACCTGGCCAAAGCTGGGCTTGAATCGGCCAGCCTCATTGGGTACCTGAACAATCCCACTGACTTTTCTATAACGTTGTCTAGGGAACTGGGAGGGTCACCTTTTTCTATTTCTTGACCTGGGCCCAAGCAGGAGAAGCAGGTACTGGGTGTTTTTTTTTTTTTCCATTTTTGGAAGCAGGTACCCTTAACAAGTAATCTTCAGGGCTAACCTTGCAAGTGAGCCTATTGTGAACCCAGGGCCCTTGTCCCACAAACATCCTTCCCACTTTGCCTCTGTCCTTAGGAACCGATGCTCTGAATTCCTTTCAAAAAGGAGAATATCGCTTTTAATGTAAATATAGAGCTTAAAATAAAATGTACCCAGCAAGCCAGATGCTCATTCATTCATTCATCAGCATGTGTTGAGCACCTCCTCTGAGCTTGGCCTGTGCTCTGTGCTGAAGAAATGCTCAAGAACTCACATCTCAGTGAGAAAACCTTATTATAATTAGTATCAACTGGTGGGCAAAGCGATCCAGAACAGAAGCAAAGATGAGCAGACACGACCATGCAAGGCAGGGACAGGCTCTGGGGGAGCACAGGAGGGGCCTGGAGGAATGCTGAGTTCGGCAGGGAGAGGCAGCATTGGCTGAGAATCTTCCAGAAAGTGCACGAGACTGGCACCAAGACCTCACCTGCTTTGACGGAGCTGGCCAGCTTATTTGTCATCTGAATGGGGCTGGACTTCTTTACCCTCCACTGCACTACAGAGTTCGGAGGGTGAGCTGAACGGCTGTCTAAGTGTATACGGGTGCAGCAGAAAGAACTCTGTGGGTAATTAAGTCTCTTCTCCAGGCGAAATAACCTTAAAATATGCCATCTATTGAGGCCCCAAAATGTGAAGTGAAACTTCGCCAGAGTGATATATGTGTGCCCCGGGGCCAAACGTCTCCAGGCAAGTTGCTAAAAGTTTATTAGTGAGAAACAAGCAGGACATTGGTGTCTCCCCAGAAATGAGGTCAAAAGAGAAAGCACCTGGTTCTTTGCAACCCAGTCCTGGGGCCAGCTGCTAGCTGTCACGGTGCTCAGGGGCTGCCCTTTAAACCTTTTTTAATTGACTCTGAACTAATCAACTTAGTTTGATCCATAAAGATCATGGTGCAGTTTTAAGATCTCAGCACTCCCTTGGTGGGACTCTGGCCCACCCCACTGAGATGGCACCTGATGACCTTTCATGAAAGGCATATGGATTTTGCCATGCTCTCAGAGGAGCTAGCAGTTATTTTTCTGTTGCCACCAAGAAGAAAAAAAAAGAACAAACACCCAAAACTAACGACACAAAAACCCCCAAACCTCTGTGGCTCGGGGTAAGTGCAAAAATGGACAGACCTATGGCACAGAAGAGACAAGCCTGGCAAGGTGAAGGACACACAGAGACGACCAGGCCCGTCAGCGACTGAGGCTCAGCCCTGGGTGAGGTCTGACTGCCCTGGCCTCCCCTCCTCCCTCACTGACCATCCCGGTTGCTCCTACTTCTCTGAAGGCCCGTTTCCTCAGTGGCTCCCCTTCCCCTCCTGTCTCCTAAAGGTGGGCATCCCTGAGACAACCCTGTCTCCCGCCTGCTCCCCAGCACACTCTCCTTCCGAGAACCCGTGGGCTCAGGTTTCCAGCTCCCCACCGCCTCTCCCCGCTGTGGTTCCAACGTTCTTCCTGCCCCACAGGAACCACAGAGCCCCGCAAGCCTGGGCAGGAGGCTGCCTCATGGACCCTCTTGTGCTTTGGGCCTACCTTGGTGTCACTGTGCCCCCCTCTCTTTGCCACTGGGCTTCCCGAGCACCGAGAGAGCCTCGGCCTGCTTTGGAGCCCAGCCCCCGTCATTCTAGGCCCCTGACGGTCTGCTGTTGGCCCCTGGCCTCTCAGCGACACTGAACGTGCTTTGCTGGTTTCCTGGTTATTTCATTACTGGTCTTTGACAGGCGCCAAATTCTCCTGGTTCCAGCAATTCTGGCCAGTTCTCAGCATCCACTGAGGACAGGTCTCTGAACCACACGCCTGGGGCAGCAGGGGCAGCAGTAATAGAATAAGTCCTTCCCGTGATTTCAAAACCTGCCCTCTCCCCTCGCCCTGCACCCGTCCTCCGCCATCTCGCAGGGAGAGAGGGAGAAGTAGGGAGCTGGCAGGCAGCCCCGCCTGGCCCATGGCGCCTCACTTACGAACTGGCCCCGCAGCTGGGTCGCAGCCTTCTGGAAATGCGGCATTATCCTCTTGCACACGCTGCACCCTAGTCACCGGCAGGAGAAAAACCAAACGGTTACAACTGGCCCCATGCTCCACCCTCTCTCCCCTCAGGCCAACCTCCACCAACAAGCACTTATCCCACCTCCAGAAGCCAGGACTGCCCCAGGCTCTGGGAGCACATGGGGCCAGAGGCAGAGGCCCCAGACCCCCAAGAGCTGACAAACCCCAGCCCAGCAGTCACTCAATAAACGCGGGACTGACAAGCAAATGTGACGCAGCTGGGGGAGGGCAAAGCACTGAATAATTTAGAGCTGAGGATGAGTTCAACGGGAATTCAGGGAGCCGGAGCAGGTGCCAGGAAAGCACCCCCTTTGTGCGCAACTAAAAGCCTCCCCTCGCTGCGCAGCCAGGGCCTGCAGATGAACCTGAAGCGAACGCTATCAGGAGGAAAAATGTGCATCCATACATAACAACGGCTTTGAGGATTTTCTGCCTCTTTTCCTTCATTAACAATGAATCACACCATGGCTAGAGGCAGCCGAGCCAGAATCAGACACTCAAGTTCTCATCTTCCTTCGACCTGCTGGATGGCCCCGACAGGTCACCTCTTTGGGCTGCTGCCCCTTCCGGCAAATGAGGGGTGTTGGACCAGATGGCCTCAGGCCCCTTCCAGCACTGACACTGGGGAAGTCTGTGATGTCTTTGACTCAACCCTCTCTGGTCCACCACGGTCACACTCCTCTCCTGGGTGGTGAAACCTCCAAATTTGGGGGGCTCAGGGCCAAGAGAGCCAGGCCCCAAACACCCACTCCTACTTCAGAGAGACTCTGATTTAAACCCACCCCTTCCCTTCAACCAGAACAAGCCACACATGGGCACCGACACCGCAGGACACGAGCCCCAGTTTCCTCAGACAGGAGGAATTCTGACACACAAGGCTGTTACTCTTTCTGACAGCCGCCCTGCTGCAAAACAGGCTCTGAGATGCTTCTGAAGGCCACAGACACCAAAGCTGCCTGGAACCCACGTCAGTCTGGATGTCATCTCGACACGGCACAGTGGGGACAGGGCCACGCAGCAGCAGACTAACAAGCTCTAACCCACATTTAGCTAATGCCTTGGCAGGCTGTGGGCAGAGTAACGCAGGTAGAAAGCTGCTCTCAGCCACTGGGCCAGATACAGACACTGGAGAACAGTGAGCAGGTCAAAACTCCCCGGAGACCACCTGAACCTCCCAGCACCAAGTCTACTAGACAAGATGCAATGCAGGATATTTTGACATAGAACTCTCAAAATGCCCACAGCCCCCTCCTTGACGTTCCTGCCTGGCAAACAGATGGACACACACACACACACACACACACACACACACACACACACACACACACACACACACACATATCAGTGCATTACGCCTCGGCTTAAGTACATGCTGTTAGTTCAGGCTCAGACTCAAGGAGACACAGGAGCTGCTGTGAGGTCAGCCTGCAGCGCAATCCCATAGCATCTGCCCTCAGAAGACAAGAGGCACCTCTCCCCAGCAGCTGCCACCACAGCATGGTCCCCACAAGCACTGGAAGGGAGGAATATGACACTTGTCAGGGGGCCTTGTTCCCTCTGTGGGGATTCGGAGAGAAGAATGGAACCAGAGACAGCAATGCCAACTCCCTGGGGTGCCCAAGCTCCACCAGGTGGATGCCACGTGGTAGGGATGGGACGCCGCACGGCAGAGGAAGGAGCTCAGCTCTGGGGAGAATGAGACCCAGGTGTACATCACCCCTTGACCACTGCTGCCTGTGTGACCCCGGGCTAGCAATGGAAGCGGTCTGAGCCTCAGCCTCCCCATCTGTAAGGTGGAGACAACACCTGCCCTGCAGGCTGAGGGTAGAGCCAACACCTGGGAGGGCGGGCAGAACTAGGCACCAGCAGGGGGGCCTCTACCAGCACAAGGCCTGAGAGCCTGCCTCCCCGTCCATGGTGGGGTGACACTTCCACCGGGAATGAGGATGTCACTCCACTCCCCAGGAGAGAGGATGAAGGGGGCACACATCAAGCCCTTCACCCCGCCCCCCCGCTTTAGTCAGTGACTTGATGAGATGGGGGAAGTTGGACACCCACTGGGTCACACTCAGGAGTTTACTGCCTGGCCTCTCTCCCCCAGCTCTGCCGGTCTACAGCCTGCAACAACAGTATCCCCCGTGACTCCTAAACAAGTGTCAGTCAGCCAGCTGTCCCCATGGGTGGAGTACCGGGTGAAGAAGTTATTGAGGGGAAGAAGAGATGGAAGAGTAACAGGAAGCTCTGGGCCAAGCCAGTTGCCACTTGAGCTTTACCAAAAATAGAGCTCGTACTGTGATCCCTATTTGAGCTTATCTTTCAACTGATTCATTCGGGAGGAAGGGGAAGACAGAAGACTAATTATCACTCTCAAACCCCAAAAGTGAGAGCACCAGCCCTTTTATTTTCTCATTAATTCAGCCAACGAACATTCACTGAATAATCCGTAGGTCCTTGGGACCCAGATTTGTCACAACTAAAGGCTTCCACTGCCTTTAGGCTCCTTCATCCCAATCTTCGATCTGTTAGGATCAAAGAATCCTAAAGGACTTCCCAGTTAGGGAATTGGTGTTTCCCAGGAATAAACTGAATTATGAGGCCATGACTGCTTCGTTGGACTAAAAGCACAAGCTTGTTTCATTAAAAACAACAGCAACAACACAATCTGGGGATACCTGGGACCCAGGAGGCCAACCAATCTGATCCCACACAAGTGTAAACTTAACAGCCCCGAGTTTTCTCCCTCTCTCTCCACTACTCATTGTTCTATGACACCTACTAGGATCCTAGCTTCTTCTGCCCCAGCTTCCTATTCTACAAAGATAATAAGCCTGCTCGCAGCTCTGCCTGCTGTGATGAGGAGGATGGTCGCCCTTCCTGACAGCCTGGAGAGTCGGGGTGAGGCAGGGGGACTGGCACACACACTTCGGTGCACATTGCTAGTGGACCTCTCCCCGTGATTACCTACTGTCGTTACGCTGAAACCTGCACGGTTATACCATGACCCTGCCTTGTGACACGTACTGTATACTGACATCACTGTTTTAGTCTCATTTAACCAACGTGTTGAGACCTGAAGAGTTCTAAGATAAACAAAGGGAGGCCCGTCCTGGACTACGCAGGCAGGATAATTCCTGAAGCAATTCACAGCTGGGCAGGTAGTAAGATCCCTCCAAGGAGAAACAAAAAGGGGTGAAACCAACAAGTGAATATTAATAGAGAGACTGACCCGGGGTTAAAGAGCAGACCGCCTGGGCAGAGCCGGCTCTAATAGGAAGTGGGACTCCAGGGCCTCTTTCCATAGGCAGGCAGACCCCTGGGGCAGGGAGGGGTGGGGGGAGGCTGGGTGGGGGGCATCCAGCAATCAACATGGGCTGGGGAGAGGCTGTTGCCATAGTGAACAAGCCACAGGCCCAAGTCAGGCAGAACCCACAGAAGGGCATCCAGCCTGGGGAGGCATGGTCAGCAGGGTTGAGATGGGAGGAACCTGTGCTGGGAGAACTTCTCAGGAAGGGGGATTGGAGGCAGGCTTTTAAGAGGAAACAGAACCCTGTGCCACAGCCTGTGGTACCCACTCGAGCCACAGACCTGCCTGGGCACACCCACTTCCCATCACATACAACCCCCCCCCTCGCTCCGGCCTTTAGTCCTTTGGCTTCCTGAAGGCGCATGTAGCTCACAGAGATCGAGCTCTAAGGCCACACACAGGCTCTAATCCGAGGTTTTTCAGTCTGTGGGGGGGACCAGTTAGACCTCAGAGGTGGCCCAGATGGGGGAGTATCTGTGGCTTTGAGGACATACTGTCAACTACTCTACTCCACGGGTGTAGCTTGAAAGCAGCCACAGACAACATGCAAATGCAGAGGCGGCTGTGTTCCAACAAAAATTAACTTACAAAAAAGGCAGCCGGCCCACAGGCCATGACTTGCCGACCGTTTATTAGAGGGTTACGAAGTAGTAGGAAAAACCAATTAATGTTTAAATAAAACAATGAAAAAGAAAATATCAACGTGCTCTGTATCTGGTGGAGTGGACGGCAAATAGTAAGGGTAAGAATGGTTTAGTGAAACTTTTCAGCTTACTTATATACTGGGCTGCAATGTAAAATATGTTTAATACTACAAATACAGTCAAAAAGTTTGAAAGCCACTACACTGATCCAACCCCTTCCTTCCCTTACAGAAATGGGAACTGAGGCACACAGCAGTGAAGGACTTGACCAAGGTCACCCAGCCTGCTGGGTGGCACAGCTGGAATCAGAACCCACGTCTCCTGGTCGTCATCTCAATGATCCTACTGCTGTTCCCACGACCTCTTGCCTCATATAGAGACTGAGCCCCAATAGTGGGCCCCTTTCTCCCTGGTCCTGATCCCTCGGCCCTCCCAGGTGGCTCTGCAGGAACCAGAGCTGGACGTGCAGCCGCCCCGAGGCCGGCCAGGCTCCGGGCGGTCAGCAGCAGCTGCCAAGGAGAGCGAGCCAGGGCCGAGGTGCGGCTCCACCGGGCACACGGCTGCCAGCAAAGGGCCACAGGCCCGCAGGAGGCAGAGGGCGGGGAAGGCGGAGGGACCTGGAGCAGAGACCCATGTTGCTGCTGGGGGAAGAGGGCAGAAGGATGCGGAAGCCAGTGTGAGAAAAACTGATGTGGACCACAGGAGAGGCGGAGCCAGACGAAAAGGCAAAGACAAGGGAAAAGAGGTGCTGGCGGAGAGACGGTGTGAGCACCGTGACTGGGCGTTCTAAGTGGAGGCCCGGGGCTAGTTCCCAGTCCCCCTTGCGCCCCCAGCGGCCCCACCCAGAGTCTGAATGTCTGACTTGAACCCAAAGGAGAAAGTCACTCACAGGAAGCATAAAACATCATCAAGATCGGCTTCTCTTCCTTCTTCAGGAGCCGTCGGAAGTCCTGAGGCACAGAGAACACTGCAGGTTACAGACAACGCAGGAAGGGAGAGGACATTCCCGGGGGAACCACAGTGGCAGGAGGAGTGCGGCGGGCGTTTGGAAATCCCATCATCTGACTTGGGGGCTGGGGGTGCAGTGCAGAGTCCTGGCACGTCAGGGGCTGAAAGACCCTCAGAGACCATCTATTCTAGCCACCTCACATGTTACAGATGGGGAAACTGAGCGCCCGAGGGGACAGATGGCTTTCCAAAGGCCACCTGGTGGGATGAAGTAGTCGGTACCAGGTTACCAGCGTTACTTTCAGCTCCCACTGAACAATGAATATGGCAAGGAGCTAACTGGGTCCCGTGAGGCTGTCTCTTCTTATGCGATCTATGAAGTGGCTCTGTTGTGGTGGTGCTTGTATTCATGGAGGCCCAACTTGGCCAGGTGCGGATCTGGCACAGGGTTAACCCACCGCTATGAATCTTCCCCAGCCCAGCCCTACAGCCACCATCCAGGGCCCGAGGAGACCATGGTGCACACAGGGGCATAAGGATGAGATGCGCCCCCATTCCCAGGAGGCTACAAGCTAAATGGATCATTTGTGTTTGTACCCTTAGAACAGCGCCTGGCTCGTTATCAGACAATATATAATCATTTGTTAAGTGAATATAATAAATGTAAAAAGACAAATGGTCACAACAGTGCTAATGGAGATACTTCAGTGTAAAGCAGGGTAGGAGAATTTTCTTCCAACCAGAGTCAATGACGTTTGGGAAAAAGCAAATCTGTTAAGGACTGCGGAGTAGCACCATGACAGAGCATATTTTGATTAAAATAAGCTCCTCTAACCAGTTTCCATGGAAGAAAATTAGAGGTTTTTCTCTCTTGAATAATAAGGAAAATAAGAGGAAATTTCAGAATGCAGCTTTCTGGCAGCAACAAGGCATTAGGTAAATAGATGATGGTACATCCTGCACAATGGAATACGACTGCATTATTAAAAATGATGAAGAGGAATATTTAATGTCACAATAAGATGTGCATGTTACATTAAGTAAGGGTGAAAAGCAAGTTACAAAACAGCATGTAAAATGTGATGACACTTTTGTGAGTAACAGTATTTATGTGTGCATTAAGCAGAAAGCCTGGAAGGCTACAGAAAATACTGGCAGTGGGTATCTCTCAATGGGGAGGGATGGGATGATTTTTCTTTTCTTCTATGCTTAAGCTGAATTTTCTAAATTTTCAACAATAAACATATAGTACTTATAATTTTCAGTTAGATAAAAAAGATTACAAATATTTTGTGGGAATTTATAACACTGCATAACAAATTCTGAAAATGTTTACTCTTATTTACATAACTAGCGGGTTAAGGCATTCATTTTAAGACAGAATTAGTAACGAAGATCTTTGACCCTGACTAGGGGTGGAGAATGCTTTGAAAATGATCTGGAATCCCTGGAGCTAAAACCGGTAAAAGATCTGAGAAGAAAAGGTTTTTCTGAGCCTGTAGCAATTTGGTTTCACACCCTGAACAGTAACAATATCCCATTACGTTCATAGATGCTTAATTACCTTCAAATTAAGTGTGGAACTCTAAGCTTACAAACAGAAATTGGCAATTCAAACTTGAATTTGGAACTTGTTATTTTACGGGGATTCTATTAGCAGAAAAGCAGCAGCACACAGTATAACAAGAGGATTGCCTACAGGTGTAGAAAAAATATTTCTGCTTAATATTTCTAGTTACAGAAGAGCAATTTCAGGAGTTTCAGGACATGAACATTTTGGGGGAGGGAGGCGGCAGGCAACCACTTTCCAGAGAGGCTGAAAGCACGAATTACCACAAAATCTACCCGGAGAAACCATCAGTTCAGGCTGTTTGTCTTTTCTTGGCTGTAGGCACAGGTGCCGCCACCTCTCAACACCTGCCCCTCCTCCTTTCCCCCAACATGCCTATTAAAAAGGCTTCATCTTCAAGCTGAGGACACTGGCACTTTCTATCCCAGAAACATTGATGCCCATCCCCTAAACCGAATCACCCCTCAGCTGAAAGGCCCACTGGGTTAGCCCACGATGATCACACATGATCTCTCCTGCAGAAAGTATAAATGGCATCATTTTCTTCTGAGCTAACAAGCATCAAGAGTCAATAATTTTAAATGAAAAGGGGAGGCAGAGGAAGATAAAAGGCACATTTTATGTTATCAAGAGAAAAACGAACATTCTCCTTCCATCTACAAAAAAGCCCTGCTTGTCTCACAGGCCATTGGAAATGTGACAGAGAAGTTCTTGCCCATCCTAATGTAAAGGCACAGCCAAGCAAGTAAGGCACACATGTGTGCATGACACAAACACAGGTACACATGGATAAAGAGGCACATGCAGGTCAGGCGGGGCAGGCTTTGAAAGGAGGAGGGTCAGGGTAGTATGGAGACCGTACATCGGAACCATCCTTCTGACCCCAGCCCCCCACACCAGCCAAATCCAGAAACTGAAGTAAATAACTTGTTCAAAGTTAACACAGTGACCCAGAATTGTGAAGACCTGACCCAAGTCTCTGGCAATCCAACCCAAACCTCACAGATTATTCTTAAACAAACAAAAAACCAAAACCCACTTTAAAATAAAACCCAAAAAACACAAAGGCAGTCCCAACAACTGAATAACCTAATGAGGAGAAAACATTTAAACAACATCCCTATAAGGAAAGTCTAAACACGTTAAAATACATTATATACGGCAGCAAAAAACAGGGGAAGGGCTCAGGCAGTCAGCCTGTAATCTCCTGTTCGTTCCATCACTGAGCTGGGAAGGGGAACCAAATGTTAGGGCCCTGGCCCAGCTCCCTTGGAGGCCCCCAAATACTCCCACTTCTCAGTTCCTTGGGCATCTCTCCTGGGAGACCCTGGTTAGGGGGGAAGCTTCCAGAGCCCATCAGAACTGATACGGAAAAATTACCTTTTCATTATCAATGTGGACAACATCTTTGGCTCCAGGATCTTCTTCCCACAGTGGGGGCCCTTTTGGATCCTTCAGAAATGCCACTATGGACTGACGAAAAGAGAGAAGGGAAAACTCGTTTTAGCCAGGAAAAGAGGGAGGTGGGGGAATCAGGAACCTGCCCTGTTCCCTACCTGGAGACCCAAGTGCCTGGAACGGGATGCATTGTGCCCTATGGGCAAACGACTGGGGGTGTGCCATACTATCACCCACTGACAGCTTACTAAGGGCCCTAAAAATGCACCCCACCAGGATTTTTCAGCCACATGACACCTAACTCTGGTCCACTGACACCTACAATGCTTCTTCATGGACAAGAGAGGAAATTTGAGACAATTAGTTGGCTTATTCAAAACAAAGGCACGTGCTTCTAATAAATCTCACCTCCTCCGGAAAGTCTCCCTGATCAATTTGAATAGAGGTCTTCAATCCTGTGCAAAGTAAGATACTTACACATCAGGCAGCCACTAAAACTGTCAATCGCATAAGCAAGTAATCACAGCTGCTTGTAACCGGCTTGGTATTTCATGATCTAAACTGGTTTGGGAGTGTGTTAAATCCTGATCATCCTGTGAGGCTCAGGTGGGAAGCCCCCAGGGCAGGGTGCTCATCGCTGTGGCCCCCTGGTTGCTGGATTTCTCTCCTTAAGGACCCCCTTCTAGACAGACCAAGACCTTCAGCATAAAGGGTTTACTTAGCCTTTGTCATGTGGACAAGTGAGCACATGCAAATCTCTGCTCCCCTCAGGCAGGACACACATGCAGCAGGGAACAGGGGGCACATCCCTCTGCTCCCCTCCCCACTTGCCACAGTTCACTGATCCAGGACAGAAGCTGCATTCCCTTCCCTCTCAGACAGTCATGTGGGAAATGCTGCTCAAAGCCTGTGAGAGCCAGAAACGGGTAACAGAAACCAGCCGAGGCTCCATCCCTCCAACCCTGGAAGGGAGTGGCTGGCCATCCATGTCAACAGATGACCCCTCAGTGTCCCCCAGTTTGATGCAAGATTCTGTTACTTCTGCCCACTCTGACCAAGCTCCAGGGAGCAGATGAGGAACTGGGTGTGCTGGGGTGGAGAAGGGAGGAGGTCTGCAGTGAGAAAGGAAACACCCCCGTAGTGAGCCTGTGCATGCAGCCCACCCACCGGTCACACACAGAGAACCTGGGAGGCTTGTTATTTCTGGAAATTCCTATTTGGAAAGAGCACTGTGGGAGAGTGGGAGACAGTTAGGACTTCGCAGAATTTCATTCAGGTAACGCTCTCTGTCCAAACAGAGCTGTGAAATGCCTGCTGGTAAGAAAAGTGGGCCATTTCCACCAGGCAAAGGCAGATCACCTTCTCTCAGTCCCTAGTGAGAGCTTCACCGTGACAATACAAGCCAAAGTGGAAGCAGCAGGGCTGTCCCGAAACCCATACTCACAGCCACGAGCCATGTGAGAAAGACGCTTATAAGTGCCCACCCGCCCGCTGTTCCAGAAGATCCAGTGCCGGTGCTCTCAATTTGGGGTACACAGTGGACTTCAAGAGTCTGTGAAGCCCCAGACTCACAGGAAAACACTTCCTTCAATGTACGCATGCACACTGTTTCTAGGGAGAAGGTCCACGGCTTTCAGGAGATTCTCAGTGGGGTTAGGAACCCAAAATAGGTAGGACCTACTGCTCTGGGAGGCTCCTGTCCCATCCCAGCACGAGCTAAGTTAAAGGGCTACCACCCCCACCGCTGCCACAGCATCAAGGAAAAAAGACGAATGTGGATGGAAAAAGGAAAAAAAATCACTTCTTTTAATGTAATAATTGAAACGTTCATACTACCAATCTTTTGCTTTTCAGGTGATTATTCTTCTTTAATTGAAGTTGAATAATTCCATCCACAGGTTCTTAGTCTCCAAATCTGTCTAACCAACAAGACCTTGGGTAGAAAGGTCTGCAGGGAGGGGCACCCGGGACACTGCCGTCAGCTGTCCTATTCTGGGTGCTCTGAATCCCAGGAAGATTGCCCAACACTCCGCACCTTGGTCTGCATGGCTGGGAAACCACACCCACGGCCCCAGGCCTTGGGAGAAGGTCATCCGAGAGCCCCCCGAATTTCGCCTTCCAGGCACCTCTGGTCCTCACCACTCATATACAGTTAAGGATTTTGCTGGACAGTCGGCTGACAAGCAAAAGCCCGCTTATACAGGAAGGCCCCCTCTTTGAGTTCCCCGCTCTTTATACTCTCACTTATCTGGCCTCTGGACTCTAGGGACCCTGGCCTAGTCCCTGTGACCTGGCCCCCGCAGGACCGTACAGGGTGACAGCAACAACAGCCAGACCATGAGCCTGAGCCTGTGCACCCACCCTGCTGGGGGCCTCCTTCATCTTTCTGGAGTTAAAGGCTCAGGAGAAACCCTGAAAGGAAAACCGATCCGTGACCAAGGAGGGCTCTGTTCGTGGCTGCTCCCTGTAAGAAGCAGGAGCCATCAGGCAGTCACGGGGAGCTCCGCCATCGCCCCGCACCCTGGAGAACCCCAGGGACTCTACTCCAGTCCTCGATGGTCCCACGCACTTCGGGGACCCTGGGACCAAGGATGCCCTCTCTCTGCCCAAGGCCCTGACCCCGTACAATGCTCAGCCCACTTCTCCAGCTTCTTGATGCTGAAATCACAGGAAGGACGGGAGCAAGCGGGTCCCACACACCTGGTCTTTGTAAGGAGGTAGACAGAGGCCAGGACTTGGCCTCCTTCACCCAGGCAAGTCCAGACCATCTGGGCTCCTCTCCTGCTACTGCAGTTCTGAGCAGCTGCTGCTCTCTGCTCCACAAGCCCAGGACAGACTCCTCAGAGGGCCAGCTAAATATAAACTGAACACAACCTCCAAACACAAAACGGAAAGCCCCCGCCCCCTCTCTCCATCAGCACTTCCCCCACCCCACCCAGCGAAGTCTGACTCCTGCGGAGCACGTGTTCCCTCCAAGGACTTCAGCTGACGTCTTAACACAGAATAAGAGGGGTTAAGTAATTCTAGTTGGGAGAATTTTCTCTAAGTGGCTAAGTGGGTGTTAAGATGATGAGTAATCAGGCTGAGCCTGTGTACAGTAAAAGCTGCAGCAACTTAAAAAAGAACAAGTGTTAGTGGATAAACAAGAAATGACCAGGGAGGTGGGGGGAGAGAGGCAGAGGGAGAGAGGCACAGCTGCACAGACAGATGGACAGACAGAAAAGAACGGAAGGAAACAGATGGAAAGAGAGAGACAATGAGAGAGGAGCCCAGGGTCTAACACAGTCTGAGAAGCAGGAGAGTCAGAGAGGGTGGGTTCAGCATACGCTGGAACAGAAGAAACACATGGCCCCAGCCAGGGCAGGCGGATGATGCCTGGACCAGAGGCAAAAGAAGACTGATTTGAGGAAGGGAATGCACATGTTGAAGGAGGAGAATCCAAGGGCAGTGCAAGGACTCAGGGCTGGGGGAGCTGCTTTGTGATTAACAGGACAGCACCTGCAGGTCAGAGGATCTCCATATTTATTTTCACTGATGCGTTTTCATCTCCTTCCGAATTGCATTTGTAGCAGGGAACGATCTCACTGACATGGGCATCTCATCTGCAATGAGCTGCATCAGCCCCAAAGGTGCTGCTTTGCCAGGGTTCTACAACACTGTGCTCACCTGGGCACAGCTGGCCCCCTCCAGCCTGTGGGCGGCCCCTGTGGACACCACTGCAGAGGTGAGGGAGGGCTCTGAAGCCACAGCGAAGGGAGACTCAGGCCTTTGCAGGGGAGGGCATGATGTCATACGTATCACTGGACAACTGCTGATAGAGTCACAAACTGTCTACAAGGTCGGTTATCCCCACTCGTTTAACAGTTACAAACTTTTCCAGGTATTCTGCTGATCTATGTTCTAGAGATGAGAATCCCTCAGGTCATTTGGAAAGGCATTTGTACACTCTGCCCTTCCTCCTCTGCTGAGAATGAGGGAGGGAAATTTACCTTAAATGTCACAGCTCGGTTATATTCAGTATGAAACGCACCATCCCTGTCAAATGAGGAGAAAAACGTGTTAACTTTAGGAATGGTTGTGAAGACACTTACTTACCTGTGGTTTCCTGCAGCATCTTAATAAGATCCAGTTACTGAACACAGGTCAAGTGTTTTTTTTTTTTAGGAAATAATTGTAAACACAGAAAAAGAACCATTCTGAAATAAAATTAATCTCACTAAAAATCGCGGTTTGCTGAGAATACCAATGAAAGCTTTCAGCATTTACTTGGAAATTGGAAATGCCCACATGTACTTACTGGTAATGGAATAATTCGACCTTTTTGTCCTTTGCGCTTAGGTCAACTTTCATCTTCTTGCACAATTTTCTACTCTCTGCATCACTGAAAGACACAAATGTCAGGAAAAAGACACTTGTTACCTGAAGCCCTCACGAAGGTGCTAACGGAGTAAAATTTGCTGGTGGCCCAAGAGTAAGGCAGTTGGCTTGGAATTCTCAGTAGCAAGTGAGGCCCTAACTACGCATGGGCTCTCAGAGAACAGGAGGAAGTAGAGAAACCAACAGGATCTGGACTGATTTGGAAAGACAGGGGCAAGCAGATGGGGAGGACACATCACTACTTGTAAGGGGCAACGTGATGGATCCAGACAAAGGAAGCGCCCCAGAAGCTTAGAAGGCAGATGGTCCATTCTAAGAAGGAAAATAAGCTCAGGACAGTGGTCCCCAGTCCTGGCTGCTCATTAGAATCACCTGGGGAAGTTTTTAAGCATACTGATTCCCTGACCCTCCCGCAGATCATGACTTCAGAAGCTCTACCTGCAGCCCCAGCAAGTTTTTGTTTTTACACCTCTGATGTGTGCCATATGCCACCTGCTATATACCATCAAACCAGAGTAGGAGGGAAATGTTCTGCGATGTTGAAGGAGTTATGAAATCTGACCAGGTATTGACAAAAGCCGAAATGACAAAGGGGAAAGGTTTGGTGAAGTGCCAGCGTCTACAATATCACACTCCTGCAACTCTTCTCATGAGAAGAGTCTGCCGGGCGCCATTCACCGTCTACCGCGTGCTATGCACGACCTCCTCTAATCTTTGCTCCCTTTCCGTTAGACCAGGGATCTCAAGATGTGGTCCCTAGACCAGCAGCATCACCACCACCCAGGAACCTGTCAGAAGTGCAAATTCTCAGCCCCATGCCACACCTGCTCAGTCCAAACTCCCGGCGGGTCCTTGAGCGACTGTGTTTTAAGAAGCCTCCCAGGTGATTCTGACACCTGCCCCTGCCCTGCTCTGCTCTTCCTCCTCTCCCCGACATCTCTGACCCCACCACGAGGTTCGGCTTCCTGTGTGCCCTACGCCGGCGCCCCCAGAGACCTCACCTGTTCTCACGGCCTCCCCACCACCTCACCACATTCAGCCAGGTCTGCCCGACAGCCAGCCAGCCAGAGGCAGCCAGCTACCGTGCCCGCAGGGCCGTGCTCCTCACTGCAGGACCCTTCCCCACATCTCAATGGACTCAGCGAGGGCACCTCCGCCCACACCCACCCCCACTGGTCCCCGGTGTCTACACCACATGAGAAAACTTGTTCTGCCAGGGATGACAGCCACCTGAGGGAAGTCCTGTCCGCTCCCACCTGTTTACCTACCTCAGCACCTTCGACGGCCACCAGCTTCACACAGCTGAGCACCAGCCCCACAGCAGATGGACTAATTACACCATTCAGCTCAATTCTAAAAGCCACACTCATCGACGGACAAGCAAAATTATGGGACCTCATTTTAAGTGTAAACGTGCAATTTGCAGTTCAAGAAGAATGTCTTGCGGGACAGGTGTGTGGGTCAGAGAGGGAGAGTGTCAGGCACTCCCAGGGGCCCCCCAGCCCAGCCCAGGCCCAGAGCCTTCCCTTCCTGCCTAGTCCTACCTGTGGTGGCCATCACTGCAGCCGCTGCAGCTTCCAGCACCCCCCATCGGCACCCCCAGCAAACAGGGGACTAAAGAAACACACGAAGAACTTAGAAAGGAAAGGCTGTGGCCTCTCCCTCAGGCTGGAAAGGGCCTTCTGAGATAGGGAGTCCAGAGACAAGGGATAAGCTGGGCTGCGGAGGGGACCCAGAAGGGCTGAGAGCGTGCATCAGGAGGCCCTATAAGGGCAGCCCACGCAGCCAGTGGCTGAACTCTTACCCTAGAGCCCTGTGGGGTTGCTGGGCTCACCTCCACTGACGGTGGCGACTACAGTTCGGTCTGCCCTGTCCTGAGGGCACTCTGTGGAGAAGCCACACTGACAGGCAGAGGGTCTGTGTGTGACAACTGCGTCTGAGGCGCCGTTCCCCTGCCCCAGGGGAGACAGGAGGGCTCGACTTAGATGTTTATAACTGTTCCCTTGGCACTTTCCCTGTCCGGCTTTGTTCTGTTGCGTGCAACTGTTTCTGTGACCACCCACCGTCCACCCAAATGTGACATCAAATAGTGGCTGCAGCAGGAACCAGGTCCAGGTGCCCACGGCTCCCCTCGCCCCATGCTGGCATCCAGCAGGGGCACCCAGACTGCAAGGCAGCCCCATGTCAGCTCTCTCCTCCGTTGAGCCTGGCTGGCAGCCTCTGCCTATGACTTTACAAAGCAGAGAGAGAAGTGATGGGGCCCATCATTGCAACCCCAATCCCTGCCGGCCGTGTGGGAACCCACTCCATGGAAAAGTGTCGCTATCCCGGTGAGCCCAGGCCAGGCTTAGAAGCAACATTCCAAAGACACTGGGTAAAGCTGGAGGGGCACGAAGGTTCCCCGAGAGCACATCCAGTCCAGCCCGCAGCCTACGGCCCCCACGGCTGTCCAGTGACCACAGCTCTGTCACTGCCACAGGATTCCTTGTGGCAGACTCTGTGCAACCCTCTCCCCCCTTAAGTTATAGGACACTCCCCGAGGATTCTCTCCTCCTCCCTGCCCCCTACACACACACACACACACACACACACACACACACACACACACGCACACATTCTCAGAGGGGTAGGTGGGGAGCCAGCCTCCCGTCCTCTCCGAGCATCTCTGGCACAGACCCCAGAGCCTCAGCCCCCCTCATCCAGCACTGTCACATGCCCTTCCCCGCTGTCTCCACACCTGACCAGCATGTCCACTGTCACCCCCCATCAGAGAGGTTTGCTCCACCAAGCCGAGGGCTCTATTTTGTTCACAGCTGGTTCCCCAGGGTTACAACAGCTGCTGGCACATAGCAGGCGCTCTATAAATAGCCTGAGTGAGTGAGTGAGTGAATGATGCCGGCTGTTGCACTGGGATGAGGCACTCACTGCTGGCTCTCTGGGCTCTGCCTACTGAGCTCCAGGAATCCTGCCAGTGCGCTCTCAGATTGGCTCCCCTCCCTCCTATGATTCTGTCAGAGAGAGAGAGAGAGAGAGAGAGAGAGAGAGAGAGAGAGACAACTAATTGCACAGGACAATAAAAGTCATAAGAGTTCAGGAAGGGGAGAAATTACCCAAGCTCAGGGACTTAAAAGGATCTGGGTTGATAGTTTATGCACAATTAATTGTGCTGCCGCCCTTCTCTAGCCAGTGACCAAGGCTCTGGGGGGAAAGGACAAAGGCAGTGAGCAGGAAAATGAGCTGTTCTGCCGGGGATGGAGAGGGAGGGGACAACCACAGAGAGTGGACTGGCCATGCAGAGGCCCTCGTCTGCCACCCCCGACTGTCCTGCAGGAACCAGCCTTTTCTGTTGGGGAGGCTGGAGCCTCAACACCCTCTGCCCGTTTACTCACCCATGACCTGCTACATCCCCTCCTCCCCCACCTCCCTGGGCTCTCCTCTACAGAGAATGTGAAAGGTCACCGAGGCCTTTTCACACTTCCCTCCCCATCCCTGGCCCAGACAGACACATACACACGGGCGTTTTCGTTTGACTTTGATGTGGGTTGCTGGCCAGCAGTGCAGAGTGGCTGCAGGTACGTGCTGTTGTGTTTACCAGATGTACACGTGCAGTGGCGATCATTCAAGAGCCTGGTAACTCACACTCCTGGGAGTCAGACCCAGGGATGAAAGGTGGGGGGTAAGAGTAGGAAGAAAGAGAAGAAATCAGGTGCTGGAGGCTCGGGAAGGGGAGGTACTCGACTTTGAGAAGTCGCAGCCTAAGTATCAGACCCTCCCCGGAGCCACTGTCAATTGGAGTGGCTGATGGCTTCTAGATCTGGCTCTGCCGCTAGCCAGCCTGTGACCTCTGGCAGGGCCCTTGGTTTCCCGAGCTGCAAAATGCAGGAGTTGTCCATATGAGCTGGATGGAGCTTTCTATTCCCCTACAGGGTCAAGTATTACTAAAGCATCAAGGCAGGCTGCCTGTATCCTGACGGATGGACCAGGAGCCAGAAGCCAGGACAGATGGTGGAGACTGGGTCGCCTCCGGCAGCGGGTGAGGACCACTACACTGAGGACCAGAGGCGAGGCCCCCAGCCTGTCTTGGACACTGTGTGCCTTGGCCAACTCAGCCTTCCTGGGGTCCCTTTCCCCATCAAAGAAGGGGTAAATCCCTTTCTTCCATCTGCTTGGGTCTAACATGGGATTCTGAGTGGATGGACCTGTGACCCCAGAGGGTGGGTAGCAGAGGAGAGGTGGGACGTGCCCCCACTTCAGAGACATGAAGAAAATGCAAGATAAGGAGCGAGTGAGCAAAACAACACCGTCAGCATGCCTGCAAGGTGCCCCATGCAGAGGACAATGTGGAAAGAGGTAGCCGGAGGGCAAAGGCAGGAGACAGAGAACAGCCTAGAACAGCCGGGCCTTCAACTTGCCCGGACCTGGGTGGCTGGTCACTAGCCCTGATGACGAAGGGACTCCCACAACAGGAGTCTGGCTGTCCTCCTTGATGCCAACCTCAAGAAGGCACATGAATCACGTAGCAGAGTTCATGAAAGTGATGGGAATACGAGAAAGAAGAGCGTGCCTTCTCATCCTCCACCTGCCTCCCCGGCCCAGCAGTTCTGGGGGGACACGTCGCCCCCACCAGGGTACAGCAGTGTGCCACAAGGTGTCTGAAGCCACGACACAAAACATGGCGCCTCTTCTGGAAGCCTGCTTTATCCCATGGTAATTTCAACACGCTCACATGCAAAGGAGCAAATGCTAAGTTCGAATAATTTTTGGAAGAAAACATGGGCTTCAAAATATGTTATGCCTGCCCTGGCAGGCCCCACGTCTTGGATCTGGGAAGCCAGCACTGCTCCAGGGGAAAGAAAGCAGATGGGAGAATGAGAGCAGGTAGTAAGGTAATGACCTTAAACCCTCAGGAAAGGAAGGCAGCAGGCGCCCATCGGGCAGCCTCAGCCCCGTGAGAACCAGCCCCAGGAATTAGCACCCTGGGCACGGCTCCCGCCTGCTGGCTCCAGCTCCGCCGCCCAGAAAGCAGCCCTCCGTGCCAAGGCCGAGCCCCGATGCCAGGCTGCAGGGCACGTGGGGAATACCAACTCCCTCACACTCAACCCACTTAAGAGCTGGACAACTACCACCAGCCAACCCGAGCATGGCTGCTAAGATCTGAGCCAGGAGGTGGAGTGAGGGGAAGGGAGAGCTGACAAATCCCTGGACAGAAGCCAGAAACCCTACGGACACTTCAGAGCAACAGGTTACGGGGGCCCGGGGCCCAACGGAGAGGGGTATGTGTGCCTGCCGGCACGCAGGCAGGAGCGGGGAGGAAAGCACCAGAAAAGCAAGAGAAAGAGAAGAAATATCCACACACAGAAGAGAGGAGGAAAAAGACCAAAAGAATGGGGAAGGCAGGGACCCCAGAAGGGAAGGAGCAACAGAAACTATCAAGGGAGAGGGAACAAAGCGGGAGAGAGGAGAGATGCTGTGAGGGAGGGACCGGAGAGACGTACGAGGCAGACACCCAGGGTGGGGAGAGACACGAAGCCTGGAAGACACACCCTCCCACACATTTCCATGAATACATGGGTCTGTACACACATGCATACACGTGAGCACGTATGTGTACACACGTACGAGCCTGGCAGCTTCTGGAACGCTCTGAACCAGTCTATGCAGGGATGGGAGCAACTTGGAAGATTCAACTCCATATTTCACACAAGAGCAAACTGAAGCCCAGAGAGGGGCAGTGACTTGCCAAAGGTCCCACAGCTATTTGCTGTCAGAGCCTAGACTCAGAGCCAGGCCTCCTGACCTGCAGTCCTACAAGTTCCACAGCACCGCACAGTTCTTAAGGGCCAAAGCAAAACCCCCTGTCCGCTGGGGCTGACTCTCACACCCGAAAGTTGTGAGGAGCATCCTCACAATGGCCAAGGGGTCCTCACTCAAGGAAAAGCTCTTGAAGACAAACACACCGTTTCCCTCCCTCCAGCTTCTTGGAATGTCCTGACAATCTGGCCCAGATGAAAAACAACGAGAGTAGAATGGGATCTCACGTTAAATTCGATTCTACGAAGATCTTCAACACAGACCCGGTAAGAAGGCAGAATATGTATTATTGTTCCATTTCACAGATGAGGAAACAGACTCAGGGTAACCGACCTGTCCAGGGTCACGGGGCTAGTAAGTAGTGGAGCTGACCCCTCAACCGGGGCCTGTGTTTACTGCACACACCTCTACAGACGCCTCACCCCGGAGCACTGTCTTCTCTCCCCCTAGGATGCCCTCTGCCCCCCTCACCTGCCTTTTAAGGGGGGAAAGCAGAGGGGCCATCGCCCACCCCAAGCCCTGGAATCCCCATTCCCAGCTCCGACCCTTCCCTGGCAGGGCAGGAAGCAGAGGTGGGGAACCACACACAGCAGGGCCTACTCGAGGGCAGCTGCGCTCTGGCTGCCCACCTGCTGTTCCCCTGCCCGCTCTCCCGCAGAGAGCACCCACCGGAGCGCTTCTGCCCATCCCAGGGCGTCTCATTCAGACTCACAAACACAGACTGAGTGCGTTTAGGACAACAGCTGAGGGCTGTCATCACAGGGCCCGGAGTGCACACGGTGGGTTCCCTTAATTAACGGGGCACATTCAGAAGTCTCAGAGCAGGAGTGGCTGAGCAGACGGGCAGAACCAGCTCATGTCCTTGGGGATCTCTCTGTGTAACGGTGATCCGTGAACTGCCACCCAGGGTGGCCTGCACAGACCAGAGCTCCGAGTTCTATCCCTTTGACTGTTCTGGGAAGATGTAGCTGTATCCTGCCTCTGACTTCAAACTCGAACCGAGGTATTCCTGCTTCCAACATCATCCATTATAGCTCCATAATCCACCTACCCATCTAAAGTTTTGAAAGCTATTTAATATTGCGGTTTATACTTCCTCTTGGAGGCATAAATGGAGTAGCAATTATGCGCACAGTCAATCCTTCTGTCTTAAGGTTTTGCCTCTTTTAAGCTCCAAGGTCCCCAGATTTTCATTTTAGAACATCAAAAGTCACAGGATTATTCCTCCCACTTGCACTTTTATTGATTCCAGACAGCATGTCTCCAAATGAGTCCTGAATTCTATTCTTGGTCTGTGTTCACACACTAACCCCGGCCCCATAAAGTCCTGCCTGTCCAGGGCCAGATGACCCGAGGGGCCCACACCACAGGGAGCTGCCTGCAGGGAAAGCCAGGGCACTTTAAAGACCTGCTACTCGGAGGTCTTTGCCCCAGATTTGAATTCGACCTCCTCTGTGAAGTTTTCCTCAACCTTTCCAACCTTCGTTCCAGGCAGAACGAAGTGACTAATCACCTGGCCGGGTGTCTGCTTCCTCTCCTCCTTGCACACAGCGCTCCTCGAGGACACTGTTAGCCATGTGTGTCCCTCAAAGCACAGAGTAAGTGCTCGGGAACGTCTGCTGAATGGACCCAGATGGATGGCGCAGCTAAACGAAGCTCTTCCGCCCACTTCTGCCACCTACAAGCCTGATGAGAACTCCCTGTGATGAGGCTCTGTCAGCTTGGCAGGACTGATGTCATCTTCGGATATGGAGATTCCAAAGCACCCTGTCCCCTCTAATAGGCTTTAGTACTTTGCCAGTCACACAGATCACGCCTGGTAAAATATGGGAGACAGAGACACACCTGGAAGATAAGCACACTTCCAGACCAACTATGAACTAGAAGTAACCAACAGCTACAATCTCGCTAACTGTCTAGTGAGCCGTCTGTTCCATTTCGCTGGTGTTTGAATCAACTGGGAGGTGTGAGGCCAGACAGGCACGTGTGTGTGTACATGCGCGCACATACACAAACACAAACACACACACACACACACACACACACTCACACACCCTACAGCAAACACCGACTGGCTAAGACTTCTCCTGGTCTCATTCAGTGCTTTGTCAAAATATGAATCTCCTTCAATTCTCTCCAACGATGGGCAGGACCAGCTTGAGGCTATCAACTTATAAAACTGTTGTGTCCCAGAAGTTCATTTGCAAAATAGCCACTTAGAACTCAGAATAAAGACGAAGAAGATTGCACTGGAGTGGAGCCCATAAAAGCTCACTGAACCCCACAGGGTAGTAGCAGGGCTTGTGACTCGGGCAAAGACAGAGACAGTAAAGGTTACAAAGATCTTTATGGGCCATGCAGGAAAAGAACTGCCTCTTTTCCCAGGAGAGCCCACCTCATCCCCGTACTAACAAGACTGACATACCGCCTATGCTCCTCTCCTCTCCTCTTCCCAAGCCCACACTCCCGATAAACCCCAAGTCCAGGTGAGGAGTGGCTGCACTCAGCGGCTCTGGAAACACCTCCTGTCCTTGTCAAAAGGACATGTAAATGCTGGCATCCACCAAGTGCAGCGCAGTGCCTTGCGTGCAGCCAGTGCTCAACAAACGTGCAAAGAATAAACCTATTCTTCCCGACCTTTTCCATATGTTTCACGGTCTGTGTGTCTTTGCTCTGTTTTTGCCGATCTATGCCCAACTGGGAGTTAATTATGTGACAAAAGGTGTGTGTATGGAAATCCCAGCAGCAAAAGCACTGAACACAGGGAGATGTGGCAATTACTCCTAATGACTGAAAGGAAAGGGAAGCTGAGCACACCGTGGACTCAAAACTCCCAAACTCAAAAGCATCAGAGGAATTCGAGCAAGAGCCCCCTTCGCCACACTCAGGAGCAGCTCTCCCTCCCACGGGCCGGCGCTCGATTCTGCCACCGCAACACCGACAAGGAAGTCTCCGGGAGGGGCAGGCGAGGCAGGAGGAGAAGTAGCTCACAGCATCATCATC
Source organism: Neophocaena asiaeorientalis asiaeorientalis (assembly GCF_003031525.2). Taxonomy (NCBI): domain Eukaryota; kingdom Metazoa; phylum Chordata; class Mammalia; order Artiodactyla; family Phocoenidae; genus Neophocaena; species Neophocaena asiaeorientalis. The sequence goes on along the minus strand of NW_020174422.1, from coordinate 245,864 downwards.
AGGACGCGTGGGGGTAGGGACGCAGGCCAGAGGAGAGAGCCGGAAGGACTGAGCCACCTGTTCAGGACTGACACATCTAATGGAGCCACCTTGGAGCCAAGGCAACAGACAGGTCGTCAGCTGGCTCCACCGCTTTTGCACCGTGGGCACTGGAGACCTCTATTAAGGGCCCGGGCTACAGGCAAAGCCCACAGTTCTTGCTGCAGACCCCCCCACCCAATAAGCAAGCCCCCCGAGTGGCCCTGGAAATCATCTTGCCTCTTTGGGCACCAAGGCCCCCTCTGCCACCCACTGAGAAGGCAAAATCAAGTGACACATGACAACAGAAAAAAGTAAAAGCACTACGGAAGAGGGAAGAAGAGGGGTGGGGCCGGAAAGACAGGAGCGGAAGCCACACCTGCCCCTCCTCCAGCCCACGGCGGTCCTGCAGCATTGCTGGGCCGGGGAAGGGGGGCGGTCCTTCTGCAGCCATCTCTCCATCACATCCCCTCTCCCAGAGTATCAATCAGGAACAATTCCCACCCCACCCACCAGAGCCCACGCCCGGCCCTCCAGCCACCATACCCCACATCCCCAGGACATACCCACAGTCCACCCAGCAGATGGTGCCTTGTCCTTTCACTGCCTGGGCCACAGTAGACAATAACCTGAGATGACTTTCAGCTGCAGCCTCTGTGAAAAAACAAAAAAAACATCTGTGCCCAAGTGCACGACGGCCTCCCCTGCCATCTTCCCTCAGGGGCAGGGAAGGACAGAGACCAGTCCTAGAGGTGAGGTCCTGAGCACCAGTTAGAACGCCGTCCCTGTGGCAACGGTTCTGTAAGAACAGCCCAGCTCTTCTCAGAAAGCTCTGCTCCCGCCATCCTCACAGACGCAGAACCCTAACCCTAACCCTAACCCTAACCCTAACCCGCCTTCAAGCCACACCTCACGCCTCACTCTTCCCAGAATCTCTCGGCCGGATCCTCAACTTCCAGTAGAATCTCTGACTCATTACCATTCTGGGACACGTTTTGAAAATTCTATAACCGAACAATTACAATTCTATAACTAAGGGGGACCGAGTCTGCTGATTCCACACTGGTCTGCCCTGGTGCCCAAGCTGGGAGCTGACAAGGGAGGGACCAGACCCTTCCTTCACTTGTGCGTCACACACTCACCTAGGGACTCGGTACAACGTGGTGATTTAATGAGGTTTACGTGTGACACTAGTCTCTGATGGACTGATACTAAATGTACCTGAGTCACTTTCACGGCCCTCTTTCCCAGCACTGGCAGTACCTTGGGGGACAACCGCAGGACCGTGGACTGCGCCTCGGGGCCGGGCGGATGAACATGAGAAAGGAAGAGGCTTTGGGCAAAGCCCCTGGAAACTAGGAGGGCGGGTGCTTAGAAACGGGGCCTCTGTGGCCAGGATTTCCACGCTGCCAGCCTGCAGCGGTCCACTGCTGGGCGGCTGTGGCCAGGCTGTCACCTTGCCCCGTCACCCCTGTGAGCTCCCTGGCAAGGGCCTCCACGCAGACACTAAGGAGAGCGCAGGCTGCCTGCCGCCTTCCCCCAGCAGAAACCACAGGACACACTCCACAGCCAAGCAGAAGTGATATGCGAACTAGCTGTCTCCTCAGATCTCCTCTTCTAGTGCGGCTAACGGAAGCTGTCTGTGAACACAAAGCATGCTGAGCCTTTCACGCAGCGAACGGAAAGCATCCCGCAAGAGCCGTGCACGGAGCCACCTGCAGGAGGCCCTCCCAGGAACCCCCCCAGGCCCACAGGAGGAGGGGGCGTAGCCGAGGTGGGAAAGGCCGCCCCCCACCCTTCCAGCTGGGCTCTGGGAGGCAGGGGAGGGAATGTAGAGCCATGTGAAGGCCCTCCCAACACTGCCTTTCAGCCGTGGAAGGGGAGGCACTGGCTGGAAGGGGTGGCGGGGGGGAGAGAAGCCAGTTCCCGGCGCTGCTCCCAAAGCCCCTGGAGGTCCCCAAGTCTCAGGAGCAGGGCTGGGCAAGAGGCAAGGAGGCAAAATCACCCGGCCCGCGACCAGCGGTCCAAAGCAGGCAGGAGCCGGGCACACGGGCAGCACTGAGAGTTCCACTACCAAGAGGCAGAGACAGAGGCTGGGTGACGGCCGGAGAGAAAGCAAGAGTGCTCCCAGCCCTGCCTCCGGCCCCTGCAAGCCCTGGTCTGGACACCTCGCCTTCCCACTCTCTCCTTTCCGAATCCTTTCCTGGTGGCGAGCCTCCTGTCGCTGCAGACTCAGAACATCTCTCCGCGCGCTCCAGCAGAGGAAGCGAGACGGAGGCAGCAGTGGGACCAGCTCTACCGCCCACCGGCTGGTGGACCTCAGATCAGGCAGCTGTTCTCCCTGAACTCTAATTCCTCCCTCAACTGGACATTACCTGCAACCTCACAGCAAAGCAGCAAGTGAGAGCGTGTCACACAAGTTCCTGTCAGAGTCCTTCTAAGAAGATGAGCTTATGTGAGAGGACCCACCCAGGAAAGGACCTGAGCGAGTCCCTGGAGGGCACTGACGACCCCCCCAGCTCCGGAAGCAGCCAAGGGGGCTGAGCCACGCTTGTCCAGGGCCCTAGACCCCAGGCCTCAGGAGCAACTCTGCTTTCCCCTTGCCTCAGTTTCCCCCTATTCTCGACAGGAAAGGAATGCTAGTCACACGCTGGGCTCCCAACAACAACCCCGGGGAGTGTGTGCCAGGCCCTGGGAAGGGCAAGCACGTGCCCGGGTGCTTGGAGGATGCAGGCTTCAGGAGGGACACACATCCAAAACATCCATCGGTCCCCCATGCCAATGGGAGTCGAGGATGAGCTGCCAGGGAGAGCTGTGCCCGGAACCAGCCCAGCCACTGGCTACTGCTCCTTCAGGGCACAGAATACTTGGCATCCTTAGGAGCAGCGAAAACACTTAACTCTACTGGAACAGCATCAACAGTCAGACGTTCAAAGTCGCGGCCAAGAGCTGAGCAAACCTCTCTCCATCCGTGATGCCCTTGCCAGCTTCAAGGTCAGAAGAGGCAAACCACTAGTCCTACCCCCACTGAAGCCACCCTGTCCTGAGCATGAAGCCCACTCCAAACTCAGTCTCTTGTTCTGACCCCAGAGCGGGACAGACTGGGGCCAGGCAGGGCCAGGGCTGCCAGCCTGGGTGCGTTCCCCCAAGCCTGGGACCAATTCAGCTGGCGACAGGTTGGCCCAGTCAATTAATCAACAGCTCTGGCGAAGCACGCCCTGGCAGGGCCGGCCGTGCTGTCCAGAGAGCCAGAGCGTCCATGCCAGGTGGTCACTGTCCTCTGTCCTCCTTCACACACACATCCTCTCCCTCCTGAGGTACTGAGGGACTCCAGAGGGCTTTTCCTAAGAAACACTGGTAAAAGGGAACTGAAACGCCCTCTTAGGGATCCAAAAGCAGCAGAACTGACACCCCTGCATCTTCTGACGGACCTTCCCTGAGAGGTTTTTAGTCCCGGGGTCTCTGCCTCCCACTTCTGTCCCCGTTCCTTCCTTTCCATCCCGCCGCATCCCTGACGATGGCCCCAAGGCCAGGAGGGGCACTCACCAGATTTGGAGTAAAGCACCAGTACGTTATTCCGGGTCCTGAGAAGTTTTTTCAAGTCCTTGGGGTCAGAGATTCTCTCGATGAGTGAGGAGAACTTTGTAGAGGACAGCCACGTCGGCAGGACCACCTGGGGATCAAGGAGCCAAGGACCATGAGTCTCAGGTCCCGGCTGAGGCTGCGCAAGAAGGGGTGCCCCAGATGTGCTGCCTCTAGGCACAGTTGCCTTGGGAGGGATAAGGCTCACCCCTCCTTCTCTCAACTCTACACCTGCCTTTCGCCTCATCCCCTCTCCAAATCTCCCCCCCTCCCACAGGGACTCTTCCGGACCACTTCCAGTCGCCAGCTCACCCTTCATCTTTTTTATGAAGCCGTATGGACTGCACAGGTACATAAGCATGCTGCATGGACATTCTTGCCATCCTTTCAATCAAGACCTCTCTGGGAGGTCAATGTCTGTACCCTACACTGCACCCAAACACCACACACTGGAGCAATGTGAAAACTCCACCCCACCTAGCAGCACCAAAGCCCCAAGTCCACAGAGAAGTATGATCACCTCTTAATGTGATCCCGTTTAGGGTGGGAATGGATGGGTGAGGGGTTTTCCACTTTCCCCACTGAGCCAATGATCTCAGGAGATCAGCCAACAAGAAACAAGCCAATTCTCCCAGAGAAAACCCTAAAAAACCTTGGGCCCTAGAAGTACCAGGCACCTCCGCAGGCATGAAGAGAGGTGGGCTGAAAAGCAGCGGCAGGGAAGGGGAGGTTGTTAAATGTTTGAACAAAGAGCTGTCACACAGCAGATCCCCTCACCCAATCCACACAGCCCCCTGCCTAGCCGGCAGAAAACACAGGGGTTACCATCTACAAAGACTGAATAAGAAAAGCTCTGCCAGGAGACACCAGGCAAAGGTGGGAGGGAGTATGGACAAATTGAACCTAGAGATCACCCATCTCCCCTAAGCCCCTACCCCCCAGCATCTCCCTTCCCTTTTCCAGAATGTTGCCAATCTGATCCCCCCCAAGCAGGTTAGAGAATTTTTCTCTAGGTTAACTGAGGAGCATAAGAAAAACAACCAAAAGACAGTGATTTGGAGACTCTTCCAATGAAACAGCTGACTTCCCATTCAAATACCCACTGTGAGGCCCTCCCAGTAAACAAGTGCCCTCCACCCCCTCACCACACTCAAGAGTCTGCAACCCACAGCCCATGTCTTGATCTTCATTACACACAGATAACCAAGATTCACCAGACGTCTGAGGGAAGCCCTCAACACAAAGACAGAGATGAGAACAAAACAATGGAAAGATGAAACTTAAAAAGAACAGAAGAAAACAACTAAAATTATTATCCTCAGAGAAATAAAATGGTGCATCCATAAGACAAGAATAGAATGCTATGAAAAAGGAATAGTCAAAGAGAATGATGAAAACCTCTTAGAAAGTAAAATCCTTGCAGAAATAAAAAATTTCAATAGGGCTGAAGGTAGAACTGAAAAAACTCCTAAAAAACAAAAAGATCAAGAAATAAAAAGCAGAAGAACAAGATAAGACAAATAATAGGTATTCACTAAGTGCAAGAGCCAAATTAAAGGAACTAAAGAAAAAGAAGAAAACAGAGGAAAAGAAATTATCAAGGAAATAATTCAAGAAAATATCCCAGAACTGAAGGATGTTGAGTTCCAGGTGAGAGGGCCCAACATCACCAATAAAAAAAAGACTCTCACCAAGTACATCACTGAAAATTTTCAGAACACTGCTGACAAAGAGGAGATTCTGAAAGTTCCAAAGGGAATAAAAACAAAACAAGAAAACCACCACACGCAAAAGATCGGGGTCAGAACTGGCATAGGACATTTCATCAGCACACCAAAAGACAATGAAGCACTGCCTCCACAATTCCCCAAGTAACATGATTTCCAACTGGAATTCTATAACCAGCCAAACTACCTGTCAATTGTGAGTAGAGATTGACTCAGACAGACTTAAGGTCTCAGATGTGAAAAATTTACCACCAAATCTCCCATTCTCAGGAAGCAACTGGAACTCATGCTCTACCAAAACAAGAAATAAATAAAAAATGAGAAAGACATGGAACCTAGGAAACAAAGGATCGAACAGAGGAGAGAGGCAAGAAGTACCATGTTGATGGTGAAGAGAAGTCCCAGAACAAACGTCCTGGCCCCATGGAGCAACCAGCCCAGAATGGAACAAGGACAGAGGACAGAGGAACGTGGTCAATAAGAAGAGGCAACCACAGATTATCCTATATGCTTGATCTTATAGATCAGTTAAATAATCTGACGAAAGTCACACAGCTAATAAGAAGCAGGTCCAGCATCTGAACCCCAGTCTCTCTATTTGACCCCAGGCCCTCTCATGCCACTGCCTCTTTGTAGCCAGAAGTCTCGCATTGAGTCTGAGCTCTACCACTCAATAGCTAAGATGCCCGGGCGACATCACTCAATCTTTCAGACGCTTAGTGCTTCGCATCTGATGTGGAGAAAATGATACCTCCCTCATGGGACAGCTGTGAGGATGAAATGGGGTAACTTATCGAAAATGCTTTATAAATCATAAAGCACTCTAATAGGATCAGTTACCGTAATATATAATACAAATTTCCATCTCAGCAGAGTAGGAGATGGAAATGTGGCCATATTTTAGTGTTTCTAAATATAATCTGCCATTGGATGCAACTTTACCCTTCTCTCCAGGGTAAAACCATCAGGAGGAGCTGTCCAAGAATGATTTCTCCCTTATTCTGCCCCAGCAGGGCAGTGCATGATGCCTGAGGACCCCCTGCCCTCATGCGGCGACCTTGAGAGCTCACCAAAAAGCTCATTCCACCTTATTATCACGTTATTCCATTGCTCCCAGGGAGCTAACGCACTTTAGACTAAAAGGTCCATAGCACAGTGCACATGGTTAAAGGAAAAAAATAAAAGAATCTGTTGGACACTGCTGTTTTAAATCCTCAAATAACCTGGTCAGTCAGAAAAACAATTACCCTTGCCCAGTGCCTCAGGACTCTGACCCGAAGAGCAGCTCTCCTGAGGCTGGCCGGCACCTGCACTTCTGGACAGGGGAGCAGGAAAGGGGAAGGGAGGGCAGGCCCAGTGCCCACCTGCCTGGGTAGCACGGCAGGGTAGAGCTGGGCCAAGCGACAGCAAAGTGTCTACAGCAAAAACCACAAGAGCACCAAGTTTCAAGGCTTATCCACAGCTTCCTTCCTAGAAAGCCCAGCGAGTCCCTCAGGTCATCTAACCAACAGCCACTCTCAGAGTAAACAAACCACTTTTCAGCCAGCCACCAAAGCCTCTGAGCCAGTGTTCACCCTCACACAGCAGAGAACTTCAGCTCTGCCAGAAATACAATGATGCTGGGGGCTTAAACTCACGGTCTGCGGCCGGCCTGGTTAAGAACCCTTTATGGAGGGCTTCCCTGGTGGCGCAGTGGTTGAGAGTCCGCCTGCCGATGCCGGGGGCATGGGTTCGTGCCCCGGTCCGGGAGGATCCCACATGCCGTGAGCTGTGGCCACTGGTCCTGCGCGTCCGGAGCCTGTGCTCCGCAACGGGAGAGGCCACAACAGCACCGCGATGAAGAGTGGCCCCCACTCGCCACAACTGGAGAAAGCCTTCGCACAGAAACGAAGACCCAACACCCAAAAAAAAAAAAAAAAAAAAAAAAAAAAAAAAAGAACCCTTTATGGAGGGTCCATCTCCTCTTCATCTCGTCCCATCCCTATTCCACCCCCTAGACTAGGAGCACCTGGCCCCTTGAAAGCCCTGTTTGTCCAGCATAATAAACATGACAAACACACTGGCCGCCACACTCTTGAGCTTTGCAGAGGTGCCCTGCTGGGAGCATGTTACAAGGTAAGTCCATGACAGCTCTCAGGAGACCCAGAGGGACCACGGAAACCAGACAGACCTAGGGCAGTCCGAGAGGGTCTGGGCTGGAGAGTGGTGGGAGAAGGCAGATGGGGCCAGGCTGGGGTGGAGGGTGGGGTCTTCAAAGCCTGGCTCAAGAGCCCCTTCTGGCCCCATCTCAGACTGGACAGTCGTCAGAAGGCTGGAGTGAAGGGACCTGCTGGGTGGCTGCCCAAGTGGAGCGAAATGGGTTAATCCAAGAGCCTCAAGGGAAAAACAACAGAACTCAATGATTATTCATATGTAAGCGAGGAAGAAAGAGAGTAGAGGCTAAAATGACCCAAGGATTCTGTGCTCAGAAATGGAACAAGAACCAAAACTGGAAGAACTGGGAAGCAGCAGCAGCAGAAGAGGCTTCTGTCTTATGTTGAGGAAGGTGATAATAAGCTTGGGTACAGACATGTGGACAAGACGCCCCAATGCAGGTGTCCTCCAGGCTGGAGAGTGAGCCTCAAGGTCAATGAAGTCTCAGGGGTCAGGGTCCAGGGGAAGAAGTCAGGAAAACCCTCAGCTGAGGAGGAGGAGGAAGGACCAGGAGAAAGGTGGGAAGAAGGTAGGAGGTACCACAGACCTGGTACCTGGTCAACACAGACCAGGGAGGAGACACACAGGAAATCAGGTGTGATTTGCAGGTGAAGGTCAGGGCCAAGTCCCCAGGGATGTTCTGAGAGCATTCTGGTGATGGGAGGCCGGCCGGAAGCCAGGCTGCAGAGAGAAGCACACCCCACGCAGCGGGGAGCACAGGTGGCCGCAGGGTCGGGAGAAGGATGGGCTGTCTCCACCTAAGACAGGGAGCTGCATGGACGTTTGTGGGCACTGGAGAGGATTTGAAAATTTGGGAACAAGAGGAAAATAGGATAGGTAGGTCCAGGGGGAACCAGGGGACTTTGGTGTGCAAAGAGCTAAGATGCTCAGTGTAAGATCCCTGAGAGAGGAGGGGGAAAGGCCCTTGTGTCTGGCCTTAGACAGACCCTCACCTTAGCAAGCAACCACAGGGGCAAAGGGAGCGAGGCCCTTTCCTCCCTCCCCTAACCCCAAGGGGACTCTCCTCCGGCCACTTAACATTCTCCTTTCTCCTCCACTTCAGTCGATTTTAACCTTTCCAGTGTGCACGCTCCTTCCTTTCCTTAAGATACAGCTCCAGTAAGCCTTGGGTCTCCTTGCCAAGAGCCTTCCTGCAGACTTCATAAGGCACAACCCACAAACCTTGCTAACAACAACAACTAAGGCAACTATAACAACGTTAATGATGCACAAACTCTCTGCTTTGTCAAGTCCTCAGAGGGGATGGGGCAATGTTTGAGAAGGAAGCCAGCCACCTTCGGAGCCAGCCATGGAACTGTTCCTGGGTTCCGCAGGCTCTTTACATTCTAAGTCTTTCCCTTTGGAGGTAGAGGAGAGGAAAAAAATCCCCTTTGTGCCCTATGCAAACTTCTTCTTTCCCCCAATAATTGTTTTCTTTCTGCCCCAGCCTTAACAGTATTTACATCAGGGCTGAGCTACCCCATGGGCTGGGCTGAGATCCATAAAACCTTTGCCTGGGTGCAGGGCAGAACACTGCCAGGAAGAACGGCTCCCTTCCGCTACTGCTAGGGAATACAGGCCCCCAAAGCCAGGTCCTGCTTCCTTCAGAGTCAGTG
>NW_020174422.1:133928-236523 GCF_003031525.2 Neophocaena asiaeorientalis asiaeorientalis | reverse complement strand
CCAACCCCTGTCATAGTACTACACCCGCCTCAGAACACTGGGCCCCTCCATCAGAGAAGCAGCCCCCTCCACCCTGAGCCCCTTCCCCCATCAGAGTGCAAGGCGCTCTGCAGAGCCCACTCAGGGTGCCTGGCACGAAGTCCTCACCTCCACCCTCCACCACGGCTGCAGGCAATGAGGTCGAGGACACTGACTTCTCCCCCTCACCTTCCAGACTCCCTGCAGTGCTCTCCTAACAGGTGTCTGCCCTGTTCAGGGCCCACCAGACAAATGGTCCTCCAGCCTGGAGGCTCACGCTCCTCTCCTCCCTTTGTGGTTTCCCCACACCCCTTAGACACCACAGAAAGAGCACTGCTTCTGGAGTCAGACAGACCTGGGTGCTCTCCTAACAGGTGTCTGCCCTGTTCAGGGCCCACCAGACAAATGGTCCTCCAGCCTGGAGGCTCACGCTCCTCTCCTCCCTTTGTGGTTTCCCCACACCCCTTAGACACCACAGAAAGAGCACTGCTTCTGGAGTCAGACAGACCTGGGGTCAAAGCCAGGCACTATCACTTATAGCTAAATGATCTCAGATGTTACGAGTGTCATTTCCCTGCCTATAAAGTGAAGATAATACTGATATCTGCGCGGTTGCAGGGTTGGCTGAGGATTAAAGGAGGGGGAGAAAAGTACATAGAGAACCTAACATAATGCTTGGCACACAGTACACAATCATGGTAATTATCTGTATTAGTACCATTAGTGAGACAAATCACAGAGCAAGGGCAAGAGGAGAAACGGCACCACCTTTTCCTCTCCAGGGCCCAGCCGGCAATCAGGCAAAACAGCACATCCAGGCAGGAAGAAATGCGCACGTACACACATGCAGCATCAAAACCTCAAAGGATCACCCGTCAGCACAGCAACCAACGGGCCACACAGCACATGGAGGACGGTCCTTCCAGGTTTTGTGCCCATTTGCCCCTCACAATAACCTGATGAGCGGGCACTAGCCTCATCCTACAGATGAGGAAACTGAGGCTCAGCGAGGTTAGCTTACTTACCAAGGTCACACACAGTAGGTCAGGTTGCAGAGCTCGGACTAGAGCTCGGGCCTCTCGGGTCCTGGCCAGAGGTGTTTGCTTCCCTCCACCCCACAAGCTCCTTGGACTCGCAGCGACCCAAGTGGACCACCTTCCCAGAAGTACCTCCTTCCCAGGAGCACCTCCTTCCCCAGCCAGGCCCATCAAAGCAGCCAGGAAAAGCCCAAATCTTCCAGAATCCCCTGGCAAGGAGAGTCCCAGCAGGGATTTGCACTAACCCTCTGCTTCCCGCAAGCCTAGAGCACCCTGTTGTCGACCACCCTTCTCGGGACCCTGGGGCAGTCAGCCCAGATCTGCCATTAATCAGAGGTGTGTACAGGGGTCCGGGCTCCCTTCTGCCTCGCTGTTCCTCTAACACACCACACTCACACTCACAAGCTCCTCTCTTCACTTAACCTCACCCACCATCACCACCAGCCTAGACATAAAGAGTCATACAATTCTGGAAAATAACAGGGAGAACAGTCCTTGTCACATTACACCCTCAGCTTTAAAAAGCTCCAGATCTCTGGGGCGCATGCCAGCACCCTCACATTCTCTATAGCCCGGGAGGCTGTCTGTCGTTATAGATTCACTATTCAATGCAGATCATGAAGCCAGAGGTATTCTATTATGTCAAAGCAACTTGCTAAAGGAAAAAGAGTTGAAGACAGAAGGTTAACATTACGGAAAAAGGGTGGAGGTGGGACTTGACCTTTTTTGCTCTGTCACCTGAAAAAAGATACCCTTCTAATGTTGGGAGCTGTGAAGAAACTGGTTTAATTTAGTGTAGCCCACATTTTGCTCAAAATAGTTTTGAAATGTCAGAATCTAAGTCTAGACTCTTAGGAAGCTAGTGGTAAAGGGATCCAGGAATAAGGTTAAAAACAGATGACTTGAACCCAAGGTCAGAGAATCCAGCTGGCTGAGTATTTGAGAGCTAGAGGTTTGTTAGAAAGAGTCAGAGACCCAAGTTTTGTGCTGGCTTTGATACTTACTGACTATGTGACCTTGGACAAGCCATGTCTCCTCTCTCCTTTCTCTGTAAAACGAAGGGGTTGAAAGTGATTTCCAAAGTCCCTTCCAATTGTGATATTCTGCAAACCTAGTTTCATGACCACTACCAGAGAAGTACGGTGAGGTAATTACACCTCATGAAGGAACTGCTGAGTTGCCCTGGGCATGTGGCCACCCACATTAAAAGTCAAACCTCTCAGTCCTCCTTGCAGCAAGTGCCCCTGGCATGTAAACAGAAGTGTTATGTGGCAACTTTTAGGAACTGTCCCTCATAGACACCTGGTATAAGTCTTCTTAGCCTCTTCCCCCTTCCTGCTTGCTAGAATTTGGAAAGATGGCTGGAACTCAAGCAGCCACCTTGAGACAATGAGGTAGAAGGACGTGCTAAAAATGTGGAGTTATCAAGATAGAAGGTACCTGGGACCCTGATACCACAGATGGATATACTGGCCCTAGAACACCCCTTTCCAGCTTCTATGCGAGTGAAATAAACAGTCGCTTTAAGGCACTATCATTCTGGGTTTTCTGGCACACATGCAAATAGATCTTGTGTGCCTACTGAAACAAAAGCTTTAACTAGAAAGAAATACTAACATCTGCTCCACTTGAGATATTTCAAATCATTGAATCGTGCATTATACTTTAGATAAACTGTTACAAGGAAGGAGACAGCGAGACTATCAAGGATCTGATTTACTGTGTTCCTCCTAATTACCCGAGTTGCACTATGCCTGTTCCTAACAGTATCTTGGTCACCTGGTGGCAGCAACCCACAAGTGAAGGGAAAATTAGCTAGTAACTCTCCAGTTTCCCCACAACCTCAGCCCTTTACTAGTAAGGGGACCACTGCAGGTCACCAGAAGGCCAGGACATTCCTTGTGGTTCACAGGCTTGAGCTGGGCTGGTTGGTTTCCCAAGACTCCTCTCAACATTCCTCACATGCCATTCTCCAGCCTCCAGGTGGCCCTCCAGAGCCAAGGCCTCAAAATCTCCTGAGGCTGCGCAGTACAGAGGAGTCCGGAAGGCTGTGGAAACTAAACATGTTAATACATAGAAATCGGTGTCCTACCATTTCATTTTGGATGGCTCCAATCATTAGAAAGTCAAATTCCTCCCCCTCCCAAGCCATTCTGCCAGCCTATCACACTCTGAAGACAGCAAACACATTCCCTCTTAGGATTCTGTCGGTGAAATTCCCCGACTCCTCACGTGCCCCCAAGCCCCTCACTGTCCTGAATGATCTGCCCTAGACACCGCCATGTTCCTGGTTCCCAATGTGACTGACCCCAAGGCTGGGAGCACGGTGGCAGAGCCTGAAGAGGGTAACGTGCCATATTACACTATAATTTACTTTTGGAAATAAATACCTATGCTTTCATAATTCAAAATACAGGAAATTAATCTCAACACAAATCTTGATTTTTGGAACATGGTTTTCTTAAAAAAACTGAGAAACACCATTAGTGAATCTCTTAAAATACAGCACCCAACTGTCATACAGTGCTGGCAAAAGCCTAAACCAGTACAATTCTTTTGGAAAGCTATTTGGCACAATTAATCAAGTATCTTAAAAGTATTTACGCTCCTCGACTTCGTAACTCCACTTTTGGGAATGTGTCCCGAGGAAATTAGCAGAGATTCTGACACATACATGACTTGCTCGGTCCTACTCATAAGAGTCAAAAATTGTAAACGACCTAAATATTCAACAGCGGGGGAGTGATTACTTAGAGTAAACCACTCAACAGAATAAAACGTGCATTTACACGATGTTTTCAAAGATTGTGCAATGAAAAGATATTTTCTTAATGTTAAGTTTTTAAAAATAGAATTCAAAATGTACATGGTATGATTACAACTATACACAAAATTATGCTCAGAAAATAACTGGAAGAAGAAATGCACCAAAGTAAGGCTTCGTCCTTGTGCGTATTTTTCTAACTTACCATAATAGGCATGTCCAATAGAAATATTTAAAGAAAAAAAATTTACCATCATTTGATTACCGTCACGGAAATAATTAATCTCAAAGTATTTCCCCACGCAAGAAAATATAACTTTACAGTTGCGAAACCTGGCAGAAACCTCCTCAACTAAGGGACCAACAATAACACCACCAGTAATGGGTCAAATCAACTTATGTCTCCTGATACAATGCACTGAAGGGAAACATCCAAAACCAAATTGAGGGACATTCTTCAAAAATGTCAAGGTCCCGGGCTTCCCTGGTGGCGCAGTGGTTGAGAGTCCGCCTGCCGATGCAGGGGGACACGGGTTTGTGCCCCAGTCCGGGAAGATCCCACATGCCGCGGAGCGGCTGGGCCCGTGAGCCATGGCCGCTGAGCCTGCGCGTCAGGAGCCTGTGCTCCGCAACAGGAGAGGCCACAACAGTGAGAGGCCCGCGTACCCAGGGAAAAAAACAAAAAAACAAAAACAAACAAACAAAAATGTCAAGGTCCCGAAAGACAAAGACTGAGAAACTGGCCCAGATTAAAGGAGACTAAAGAGATATGACAATTAAGTTCAACATGTGATTCTGGATTAAGTCCCGAGCCAAGCACTACATTCCTGACTTTGATCATTGTACTCTGGTTATGTAAGAGAATGGAAACACTGAAGTGTTTATGGGGGCAAAGGAGAGTCATGTCTGTAAACTTTATATATGCAGAGGGAGAATATGATAAAACAAATGTGATAAAACGTTAATCTGGCCGAAGGGCAGATGGAAATCTTTTATATTCTTCTTGCAGCTCTTCTCTAAGGCTATTTCAAACTTAGAGTTAGGGGGAAAACACCTAAAATAAGACAGAAAAAAAAGAGATGCCTAGAATACAACCAAATACTGCCCCCACCTCTTCCACAGGCTTCCTGAAATCCTCGGCCATCTATCCAGTGTCACTGGCACTTTCCCATGTAAGAGCAGTGCTTATCTGCCCTTCTTCACTTCCAGCTGACTGCTCTCCTCTGCTCACCTGACATGGTGTAGTTTTTTTAATAAGAACTATTATACAGAATCTGCAAAGAACTTTGCATGCAACACATACCTAGAATGGCTTTGATGAGTGAGGGTGCGGGGGAGAAATGCTAATTTTTAAATATAGGTAATTTATGCCCCTTAAATGGGCAAATTTTAAGCATCTGTCACCGAGCACTACGGCTAAATACCCCCTTCACAAGGAGCTAATAAGGCCTAACCTCAAACCTAGTTTGAAGATTTCGCCACTGATATTTCCCAATGTTCAAATAAATGTCCACCACCCAGCAGGCTTCGAAATAAAAACGAGCACCGCCTGGATGGCGTGTGTGTGTGTGCGTGTGTGTCTGTGTGTCTGTGTGTGTCTGTGTGTGTGTGAGAGTGACAGAAAGACAGAAGCCTGGCCCTGGGATGTGGACCCCTGACTAGCTACAGCTGAGGAGCTAAATGTGCTTAAGAATGAGAGAGAAGTAGGAAAGCGCTTGGCTGGCACAGAACCCAAGAGAGGATTCTTTAATCCCTACATCGAGGGCCTAGGGATGCGGCCATGATAATGATAAGAGCTGCAAGTACAGAGTGTTTGTTGCGTGACCAGGAGCCAGCTAAGCTGCTCATATGACTATCTAGTTCATTCTCTTGGCAAGTGAATTAAGTAGGTAATTTCATTATACCTATTCTATAGATAAGGAAGCGGAGACAAAGAACAGTTAGAAACTTGCTCAACGTCACTGGCAAGTAGGTAAGAGAGCTGTGACACAGACCCAAGATGAAGTGGAAAGACCGATTCCTAGAGCCACACACATCTCACTGCTTGCTCCTATAAATGCACAGCCAGCTGCACGTCTTATATTTTGCTTCCTTTTAAAAGCCACACCTTATACATGGGCTACACAGTTTTCCCACCTGTTTCCACAGCACAAACGTGGCTGTCAACAAGGGAGAGTTCAGAGGCAGGACAACTGATCTGAGAGCTTATGAAAACAGGTTTTCTTATCCTGAAATTGCAACTGCAGTGCATTTAACCAGGACTTAAGTCCTAAAGCTTTTAATGTTGTGGAAAACCTCTTCTAGAGCCAAGAGGGCTCTGGGTTGCTGCCAGCCTGGTGTGCCAGGCCTGCTAACAAGGAAGAGCTGGTGGAGGGAGCAGAGAATTAGGTAGCAGGGACGAAGGAAGAGCAGGTGAATTCCCACTCCGGAAACCCAACCCTGCCTCAAAGCTCCATTAATTGAAAAGAAAATAACAATTCAAGTGCTCATGACTCATGAGGTACATCTGTGCTTTGACATACAGTATATCATTCAGTCCCCTAAAGCTGAGGGTCTAAACCGGCATTTTCTACCCCTCTGGCCTTAACCCAAGAGCCAAGTCATAAAATCACCTCGGTGGGTTACCACCAGCATTTTTAAAAATAACATTAAAAAGGAAACATCCATGCTTCCCTGGTGGCACAGTGGCTAAGAATGCAAGGGACATGGGTTTGAGCCCTGGTCTGGGAAGATCCCACATGCCACGGAGCAACTAAGCCCGTGCACCACAAATACTGAGCCTGCGCTCTAGAGCCCACGAGCCACAACTACTGAAGCCCGCGTGCCTAGAGTCCGTGCTCCGCAACAAGAGAAGCCACCGCAACGAGAAGCCTGCGCCCCGCAACGAAGAGTAGCCCCTCTTCGCCGCAACTAGAGAAAGCCCGCATTCAGCAACGAAGACCCAACACAGCCAAAAATTAATTAACTAATTTTTAAAAATTAAAGAGAAAAGGAAACATCAGTCTGTACCATAAGCAGCAAGACTGTTTTGGGTGAAAAATCTGCATCTGTTATGTTCATATAGACATATATGTACTTGATTATAATGTAAAATGCAAAATTGTTCTTCCAGGAGTTGCAGTAAAAACGTTTGAAAAACTGCTATAAACAATCTGTGTGGGAGGTAGTACCATCCCCACTTTACAGATGTGAAAACTGAGGTTCAAAGAACTTAAGGAGGGCTTCCCTGGTGGCACAGTGGTTGAGAGTCTGCCTGCCAATGCAGGGGACGTGGGTTCGTGCCCCGGTCCGGGAAGATCCCACATGCCGCGGAGCGGCTGGGCCCGTGAGCCATGGCCGCTGAGCCTGCGCGTCCGGAGCCTGTGCTCCGTAACGGGAGAGGCCACAATGGTGAGAGGCCCGCATACCGCAAAAAAAAAAAAAAAGAACTTAAGGAATTCAACTTGGGTGAAGTCTAAAAGGGCAGAGCCGGGACTCAGAGGTCTTCTGGGCACAGATTAGAAGCTCTTCTCTTTGCCCATCAATGTGCACACTTCCCACTGGTATCCCTCGAGGTCTCTCCACTCCCCAGAGCTCCACCCAGAACAAGACCCGAAAGGCCAGCAAGTCTGCTTTCCCTTCCGATCTAGCTACTGAGCACAACCAACGAGAAAGAGCTTCGATGACTGCCTGAGCCATCTTCTCTGCTACCCGCTTGTGCACACTTCCCTAAACGCCTGCAGAGAAACGCAAAAACGGCACATGCTTCAGCCAAGTGATGCCTCACAGTGTCACTAGTGTATGTGGCTTGTAACATGGGCAGAAGTTGTGCCACACCACTCGGCCCAAAGCTGCAACCTTGGCTGGCAAAATACTGTCCACCACGTAAAATTAATGTCAACTTGTAAATGTCTCCAGTTTGTAGTTGGACAACAGCAATAAGTATAAGCTTTTTGGAAATACAGATCCCTGGGCCTTCCCCTTCAAGAAAATCACCTCGTGGATCTGGAGAGCCCAGGAATCCATTTTTACGCATACCTCCCTAAGGCGGTTGGATTCACAGCCAGGTTGGAAGGCCATTATTCCATCTTTTTAAAAACCCCTCCCTGGACTCCATACCACTCCCCTCTTCCTCACAGCCAGAATGTTCCATCTCCCTCCCCGCCTTCTACCCACTCCTCAGCATTGTCAGAGCTGTCAGCCCCCCACCATCAAAGAGGCTCTTGGTGGAGGTCCAGCAATGACCTCCACATGGATAACCCAACGGGCACCTCCATTTCTCGTTTCGCTCAGCCTCTTGAACCCAGGCAGAACTCGCTTGGTCTCCCTTCTACCTCTCCAGCCACCCTTCCTATCTTCTTTGTAAATCCACCTCCACCATCCTGCAAATGCGGGAGTTCTTCAGGGCTCACTCACTCAGTCCATCTTCTCTTCCTGCCCCACACCCTCCCCTGGGGTCCCCCACCTGAGCAGCACCCCTAAATTAACATCCTCAGCCCAGACCTCCTTTCTGAGCGCCACACCCTCACATCCTGCTCACTCAGCAGCTCTAAACCGGGGTCAAGTGTAATTCTCAAATGTTAAAAACCCAGTTCTCATACAAAGAAAGACTGAGCACATTTCAAAGGGTTATTAACTCATTAATAAGGGACCCACTAAAATGACAAAGCTTGGTCAAAAGAGGATATAAGAAGAAAAAGGTTAATAAAAAGATTTTAAAAAGAGGTTATAGGGAATTCCCTGGCGGCCCAGTGGTTAAGACTCCATGCTTCCACTGCCGGGGGCCTGGGTTCAATCCCTAGTCGGGGAACTAAGATCCCGCAAGCCATGCAGCACGCCCCCCCCCAAAAAAAAGAAGTAGTTATAAGAAACTTACAAGTGGTGGATGAAAAACAGGTATGATATGATTGCTAAATGAGATACCAAGCCGGTTAATGTCCTGAAGGATCTCTCTTCTCTACCAAACAGAAATCATTTGCATCCTTTCTAACTTTACAGAGTATGGGTCCTCAGGAATAATAAACAAAGTGACATTCCCTAAAGTACTGGATGCCGCTGAGGTGGGCTTCCTAGACAATGCTCCAGTGTGACATTAGAAAGTCACTAGATCATCTTTTATTTCCAAGTTTGGCGATAATTTTCCTTACGCTGGGGTCTATGAATTTGGATGGGGAAATATCACATCTCTATTTTCACTAATTTCACTGAAATTTAGCCTTCCCTTTATTATAAATGTAGGTAACTAATTACAGTAGCACTTGCAGTGTCTGTGACTTTACCATCAACAGAAGTCACATTTTCTCATCACAAGAGGTTTGCTGCAGATATCCTGAAACACTGTCTATGCTTATCACTACTTAAAATTACAGAAATTATCAAACTTGCCGCTAGATCTTCTTATATGACGCATTTAAAAAATACATACTATTTTGTCACAATTTATTATATTTTAATAACTATATTTCAATATCACTGGTTTCTTTCGTAATCCTATGCATTCTGTTTTATACATTTAAAAACATTTTTCTAAGAAAGGGTCCATAAGTCTTCAGAGAGGCCTTTCCTGACTCCCTGCAGTAGGATAGGGACCCCTGTTACACATTCTCTTACCACCTTATCTTCCTCCTTCCAGCACTTACTACCTGAATTAAATAATAAATTAGTGGCTCTCTCACTAGGCAATGGGAGGAAGGGATGGTGTCCATCTTAGTTATATTTTGTCCCAAATGCTTTGGTATAGTATGTCTGGCTCATAAAATACTCTCAAGAAGTATCTGTTAAAAACAAAAAAAAGGGGGCTTCCCTGTTGGCACAGTGGTTAAGAATCCGCCTGCCAATGCAGGGGACACGGGTTGGAGCCCTGGTCCGGGAAGATCCCACATGCAGTGGAGCAACTAAGCCCGTGCACCACAGCTACTGAGCCTGTGCTGTTGAGCCCGTGAGCCACAACTACTGAGCCCACGTGCCACAACTACTGAA
The DNA here is from genome assembly GCF_003031525.2 of Neophocaena asiaeorientalis asiaeorientalis. Classification (NCBI taxonomy): domain Eukaryota; kingdom Metazoa; phylum Chordata; class Mammalia; order Artiodactyla; family Phocoenidae; genus Neophocaena; species Neophocaena asiaeorientalis. The sequence goes on along the minus strand of NW_020174422.1, from coordinate 226,746 downwards.
GCCAGCGTGTCTAGAACCCATGCTCCGCGATAAGAGAAGTCAACGCAATGAGAAGCCTGCGCACCGCAAGGAAGAGTAGCCCCCACTCGCCGCACCTAGAGAAAGCCTGCACGCAGCAACGAGGACCCAACGCAGCCAAAAATAAATAAATTAATTAATTAATTAAAAACAAACAAAACACCAACAAAAAAGAAAGATCTGTGGAATAAATGAACATCTGTGACACGTGCAACATGCAGACAGTGGTCCATGCTTCTTTGAAATGAGGAGCATGTACAACACTCTGCCCAGGACCCAGCGGGTCAGACCCCTTGATGACAACAAACCTGCTTGTTCCTCGGGAGCCTGCCCTACTTGGCCCTATAACAGAGCTTTCCAGCCAAGCCCACATCTTGGCTCAGAAGCTAGATCACCCTAATGTTTTAAGCCCCAATGTAAGGCCCTCGACCTAGATCTCCATTAATACTTTCCACGCGAAGGATTAAAGGATCTGCTCACAAATTAAAGACATCTGCTCGAGCCAAGGGGTTAGACAAATGGTGGGATTCTTTGGGGCGATGGATTCTCTACCCCTGCCCCAGCCAGCTGTGAGGAGTGGGGAACTCTGAAGCGGGGCACAAGCTCACCATCAGGCCATCTGGGAACAGAGCACACATCCACCTGGGGGCTCAGTATGACCTTGGGGGATAAAAAGACGCAAAAAGGCTATTCTAATCCCATACTCCTGAGTGTTTAACCCCGACTCCCCAGCACTGCATGACTGCAAAGCTAATCATTTAGAAGTGGTCATAAACTGGTGTGTGGAAAGAGGCCCTGTTGGACGTAGGTGGTCAGAGGGGACAGCTATCTAGAGCCATGCAGGAGGGTAATGAGAAGGGCAGGAAGGATGGTCAGTGAGGGCCTGGCTATGGCCCCTACTCAGGCCATCAGGGAGCTAAAGGGCAAGGTTCACGGACTCCCCAGGTAAATGGCTGGTGCTGCGATTTCAGAAAATAGCACCTGCCAAGGAGGCTGCTCAAACATTCAGGCGACCCACTCATCTGCCTATGTCCTCCCCTTCCAGGCCATGACCATCAATGGTCTCTCTCTTCCTGCTCTGTCAGCCTACTCATCCCTCTTTTGGGGTAACAGTACTCAACCAGCTTACCTCACCCAGCTCATGTGGGACTCAAAACTACACAGGTGTGAAATATGTGGAAATGCTTTGCAAACTCTAAAGCCCTCTACAAATGTACCAGGGGTCTTCTAATTCTCGTTGCCAGGTCAAATGGGTAGCCAGAGGCCTGGGTCAGGGCCACAGGATGGGCCAGGCAGGAGGAACAGAGCTCCTTCCCTCTCCCACTGAAACCTAGGACACCAGGTTTCCCTAGGGGGAAAAGGAAGTGGGGGGCAAGTAAACCATGGAAGTCCCGCAACGTAGGAGAACTTAGGCTCTCCTACACCCCATGCGCACTCTCTGGTCCACTGTCATTTAGCCTCCAAAACCTACCACAATCACCAAGGGAGACACAAGAGCCCCACAGAACAAAACCACAAAGCTGGGGCATACCTTCCAGGGAGGCGGTGTGGTTGGTATCTCCATTCTCAAGAGAGGATCCACTTTCAGAAGAAAGGGGAAACACAGAGCACTTGAATCCTCAGTTCCTCTGTCCGCATGCACGTGTGCCTGTGCGCGCGCGCACACACACACACACACACACACACACACACACACACACACCCATCCAGAGGCTCTGCAGCGGCCCAGTGCAGAGGGGCAAGGAGCCATCAGGAGCTCAGCTCCATGGGACTGTGACGGGGAGAGTCCTGGCTGCACGGGCCCCCCAGCCGTGTCTCGCAGCCTCCGCTCACACCCGCTCTGGCCCTTCACTGGCTTCCGGGCGCCCCTTCTCCAACGATCTGAGGTGACTGCTGTGGCTCCTATTTATTGGGCACGTCCACGTGCCACACAGTGTGCTGGGTGCTTCCTGTATTATTTCTGATCCTTTCAGCTTTGCAAGATGGATATCATTACCACCACTGACAACAAGAAAACAGTCAGGGCCCAAGGTCACATAGCTCCTGAGTGTCTAGCTGGCTAAAAGCCCATGTTCTTTCTATACCATCGCACTGGACTACATCTTGTAGATAACAGAGAAGAAAGTAAGAGGAAGAAAGTGTTGTTTTGGGAAAATTAATCCAGTCTCTCCCGCTCCAACCCAACCCTCCACTGTGGCGTAACTGCTCTTGTTATTAAAAGGGCCGTTTTCATCATATCTCTCCATTGCCTAAAGAATCAAGTCCCAAAAGCTTTGTCAGGCATTTAAGATTCTTTCCAATTCACTTTTCCAGCCTCGTTTCCCCAACCCCACACTCAAATCCTCCCTTCCATCCAGCCCAGCCCATCACTCCTCATTGCCCACGTTTCTGTCTTGCCTTCCCTGCCTGCAACACTAATTCCTTCAACCAAACACAGACTGGGGGTAACTGCACGCCAGGTCTGGGCGAGGTGCTGGGACAGGGAGGATCCCCGCTGTCACAGAGCTCAGAGTCTGCCTTCCTTGTGAGGCATGAGCTGCGGCCCTTCTCTGGCCCCTTGGTGCCCCAGAGAATGACCCTGGTCCGAATCCACAGCACTGTGTTTGCCACTCCTACGGCACTCAGTCATTCCAACTCATGTGCCAGTTCTGTTTTAAAACTTCCTCTGTAATGTGTTTACTTCTGTGGGAAAAGTGCACTTCAGGTTCCAAGCAGCATTATCAATGGCAATTAGGCTCTCATGCCAGCCCACAAAAGCCTATTAAATATATAGAGGTGTAGAGCCTAAATACGTGTACATTAAAAGCTCTGCAGGAGAGAACAGGGCAAACATCTGCTGCTTCCTGCACCCCTACCCACTGTGCCATCAAGTTCTGAGCTTCACGCCACCCTCTGGGGCAGAGGCCTGAGCAGTGGCTTGGGAGGAGGGAAGCAGGTGGGAGCTGGCACGACAGAGATGGAGGGGGAAGAACGCTGATGTGTAATTCAGGGGCCTGGCTCCCATCCCCACTCTGTCTTTACAAACTAGGCGGCCTCAAGTGGGTGAGTCCCTTCCCTCTCAAAACCTCACTTTTCTCTTTTAAAATCAGGGAGCTGAGTTAGGTCAGTAGTTCTCAGACCTCTGAAGCTCACAGATTGGCAGGATATATTTTTAAACATGTATTTAAAGTATAAGTTTAAAAATATATAATGTGTATTACATATATATTTTAAAATAAATTTTATCAATTAAAGGCTTTTAAAAAAAATCACAATATACTATCACTGCTTTCATTTTTTTCAAAAGGACATTATAAACCACTCCTCCACCCCACCCCACCCCCCACATGCACTCCCTCAATATGGACACCGTGTCAGAGAAATGAAGTTTTTAAACCGGAAATATTTGGAATCACGAAAAAAAAAAAAGCCATTCACCATTGTTATTTTTCCAATTTGTCCGTGAACCAGTGCAAACTTCATCACAGCCCAGCTCCAGGCCTCAGCCTGACGATGGAACCCTTGAGCTGGGTGAGGCTGAGTCCTCTCCAGCTCTGACATTACTCCACTCTGAGCGAGCTCTGGATGGAGACTATACAACAATCAGCATGGATGGCCCTGGGGAAGGGTCAGCTGCAGGAAGGAGCTGAGTGGGACAGCAGGAAGGGGCAGTCGGCTGCAGGGGTAGGGACAGGACAGCCTGGCCTCCCCAGCTGCAGGCCCAGGGCAGAGACACCCAGCCTGGAACTAACCTGTCCCAAGTGTTGACTAGCGCTGTTTCCACCCCAGAGTGTGGAAGGCTGCGAGTCCCCAAAGAAACTTTTTAAAAAGTTCCTTTACTAACTTTTTCTGATCAAAAACTAATGCACATTCATATAGAAAACTTGGTAAGTACCAAAAAAGCATAAGCAAAGAAGTAGGCAAAAGTCACCCACAACTCCACCTTCCAGAACAATCACTATAAACATTTTGATGCACTGCTAATCCCTCAAACACTTTTGTAGCTATCTTCAGCCACCCTGGGATTCAGTTTTGTATCCTGCTTTTCCCCTAGTTATCACACTCAAATACTCCTCCATGTCCTTAGATATTCTTCATAGCATCATAACATATTTTGATAATAAACCCAGCATTGTAGTAAATACCAATATTCTTTATAAACATTACTTTCCGTGGTATGGATAGGGCCAGAAATCATTTAAACATGCTGCCGTTGTTAAGCATTTAAGCCACTTCCATATTTTTGCTGTTGTAAAAAACGTGGTGGGTGTACACCCCTGCCCATGAATCTCTGTAGACCCCTTTACACTTCTCTGTATCTCTTGGGTCACAGCCCAGTGCTCTGCGCGTATCTGCCCCCAGTAAATACTGAGTGGACAAAGAAACCCAATCCACTCCCAGGAGCTTCGGAACCCTTATCAGATGGACGTAGAGTTTATATTTACAAAGGCCCACCCTGGTGTCCACCCGCCACTCATCACTGACCCTACACCTCAGGCTCACACCTGCTAAGTCAATCTTGGGCTTGGGGAAAGGAGAAGATGTCAATTCCTTGTTGAGGCCTCCCAGGTTCTAGGGCTCTCAGCAAACCTACCCACTCTCCACACCTCCAGGTGGAGGGCATCAGCAGACCTCAATTGCCTAGAGGACTCCCACAGCCCCTCCTGAGGGCTCAACCCACCCCTTAGGAAAGTCATGGGTGACCTCCCTCTAAATTAATGTATGGCTCCCCTTCAGGGGTGCTCCCAGAACTTCAAGTATCAGCACTCACTGTTCTGTCTTTATCTGCTCACAGGACTGACTCCCCTGCCCAACGCAGGGCAACACCAGAGGGCAGGAACAATATGTGTTTTGCTCCCTGCCCAAAATCCAACCCAGTACCAGCCAAACAATGGAGTTGATAAATAAATGTTTGCTGAATGAAACTTCTTTCTGGTCTGAGTCTCAAGCCTTTTATTTTCACAGGAGGGAGAGGAAAGGGGAAGAAGAGAGGAAAGTAGGACCTCCTAAAACAGCCCAAGTGCAAAGACGTGATAGCGGGTGGCACTGGAGATGGCCCCCTCTGCACAGTCCAGCAGTCCTGCCTGGCCTAGAAACCAGCCCAGACCAACGGGCAGCAGGAACAGAATACAAACAGATCAAACACACCTAGATTCGGGGAAGTGACACTGCCCCACTCCAGCCTCGTTTCTCTCCAAGAGAATGGTCAGATCTAGAGGGGCAAGGACCTTCCTTTCCCACCCATTTTCATACAACTAGAAAATACAGGGCCACTCCTCACTGGCGAACCCAGAAGGTCAGGGTATTGAGAGATGGAAGTATTTAAAGCAACTCAAGCCACACTCCATTTTTTTCTCCTCACGTTTCATCCAGCATCCTCGCCACACCCAAAAGAAAAAACCTGTAAAATCTGGGTTGGAGACAGTGCCAGCAGCAGGAGGTTCCCTTCAGAAACTTCAGGTAAAAAAGGAGCCAAGATTGTCCTAAAATAAGGCAGACCAGAAGTTATACTAGAGGTGTGGAGGGAGGCCGTATTATCCTATCACACACCCACAGCAACACCAAGGCCAAACCTGGGGCCCTGGGTGCTGTGGACACACCCATTCCAACCTCTCTCAGGGATGCCCTGCGGCATTCCTCCGCCACCCCACAAGGGTAGCAAACTCCTCCGGAGAGCCTGCACTCCCATCACCCTGGCCCACCCCTTCTCCACTCCTGTACGGTTTTGCAGTTTAGAGCTACGTCCTCTGATTTCTCATCCGACCCTCCTGGCAACCTTGTTAGAGTGGTATTTAAAGCGTCCCCATTTCATGGATGAGAAGATTAAGTCAGGTACATTAAACGATAGGCCGCGTCACAAGCCAGAAAGTGGCTGAGGTTCCAGCCAGCCTCAGTTGGGTGAAGGAGCTTAACTCCCCCGCGGTGACCCCACCCGGCCCCGCCAAGCCTGGCCGGCTGGCGGAGATCCACGTGGTGACTGGAGGTTCGCGGCTGCTCAGAGCCGAAACCAAGAACTAGGTGGCTGGCTCCAGAACAAGGTTTCCGGCAGTGCTGGTGGCAAGCACCCACCCCCTTCTTACCCCGTACTCACACAGGTGCAGGGCCCGGAGTCTGGGATACAGCACCGCCGCAAGCCGCCGGCGTCCGGCCCTAGCCCGCGGCCGCCCCTGACCTGCGCCCCTGCAAAGTTGTGTCCGCGGCGCAAACCCCCCACCCCCGCGAGGTATCGCCCAGCGCCCCCGGGGTCCCCCACCCCGGGCTCCTTTCGACCTTTGAGCCCCGGAGCACCCCGCTGCGAGTGCACGGCGACCGCCCCGCTGCCTCCCCCGCAGCCACCGGGTCCCCGCCTGCTCGGCACGCACGCCCCCAACCAGGCGCCCGGAGGCAACTATCTCCCCGCACGTCCCGGGAGGGCCGGGAGCAGGGACCTCGGACCCTCGCCGGGCGCACGTGCCGTCCCGGCCCGGACCCCAGCGCCACAGCCTCACCCAGACCGCCAGCAGCAGCAGCAACCACGCCGGCACGACCCGCGCCATCCCCGCCGCAGCTGCCCACGGCCGGTTCTGGTCCCCACTCGGGCTCCCGCGACCGCAGCTCCGCCGGGGGCAGCCACCGCCGCCACTTCCCAGCCGCTCCCCGCCTCCGAGTTCCCGGTGCCACGTCTGCCAAAGCATGCGCACCGCGCTGGCAGAGCCTGCCGGGGAGAAGTGCGTGCTGGGAGTTGTAGTTTGCAGCATGGCTGAGCAGGGGTCCGCGGGTGTGAACTTGGCCCCCAGGCCAGGTAGAAGTCTGAGTGGAGTGCGGCATGGTCAGGGTCAAAGAGTAAGGGAAAGCAGTTAATTTGGGGGGCTTGCTCTGTGCCTAGAACTTTAGAAACAAGATCTCCTTCAGCTCAGGTAAGTTTTATTTTCCACACTTTGAGGATGAGGTGGCGGCCCAGAGAACTTAATATGACCCAGATCACACAGCCTGGAAATGGCAGAGTCCGGTGCTGCTTGTGGAGGATAGGAAAAGCCGTCGTCCCTGCCTCCCTCCTACTGTTTCTTTTTTTCATTCAGAAAACTGTATTGAGCTGTTGGAAAACAGTTTGACATTTCCTCAAAAAGTTGAACAGAGATGACCTTATAACCCAACAATTCCATTCCTGGGCAAAAGACTTGAAAACAGGTATTCAAACAGATACTTGTACACAAATGTTCATAGCAGCATTATTCACAATAGCCAAGAGGTGGAAACAACCCAAGTGTCTATTGAGAGATAAATGGATAAACAAAATGTGATATATTCATACAGTGGGATATTATTCAGTCATTAAAAGGAATGAACTACAGATGTATGCAGCAATGTGGATGAAACTCGAACATATTATGCTAAGAATGGAGCCAGACACAAAAGTATGCATATTGTATGATTACATTTATATAAACCATCCAGAAATAGGCAAATTCATAGTGACAGAAAGCAGAGTAATGATTGCCTGGGGCTGGGGGGAGGAGGAATTGGGGAGTGACTGCTCAGTGGGTACAAGATCTCCTTGGGAAGGATGAAAATATTTTGGAAAAAGACAGAAACGATGATTGCACAACATAGTGAAGATACTAAGTGCCACTGAATTGTACACTTTAAAATGGTTACTTTTATGTTATGTGAACTTTATCTCAATAAAAAAATTTTTAAAAGAAAAAACCATCATTGAATCCGTTCCTTGTGCTAAAACATTCATGTGTGGAATCAGTTATTCATTCAAGAATTTTTACTAAATACCTACTACATCCTGAGGCTCAAGATATATAGTAGTGAGATGGACAAGGAAGTGCACAGTCTAGGATTGATAGGTTATAGCTGGAAGACCTTTGCTCACTGTCTGGAGGTTCCAAGCTCAAAACCTAGAAGTCATCCTTGATTCATCCTCACTTCTCAACAGGCCCATCCAACCCATCACCACATCCTGTCAGTTCTACCTCCAAAATATAACTCTTCTGCCACCTCCCAAGTCTAAGTCACTGACATGTCTCAGCCACTCAAGGGCAAGACTGCGCCTTCCATTTGCCTGCTCCTTCCTCCTTGCACCCCCTACAATGCAGTTGTTAATGTCAGTCGGATTTTGTTAGCCATTTCCTTGAAATCCTCCAATGGTTTCCCATTGCCCGTAAAATGAAATCCAAACACTTCCCCATGACCTGTGAGCCATGCATGGTCTGGGCCTGGCCTCTAGACTTCATCTCCTGCCTCTCCCCTATGCTGTCCACTTGGCTCCAGTTACACAAACCGTCATTTCCTGCCCATCCCCCACCATCAGAGCTGTTCCTACTTCAGGGCTAGTACTTTTCCTATCCTCTCTGCCTTAACACTCTCCCTGGTCCTTGGTCTGACTGCCACCTTCTAATCCCTTCAGGGCTCTCCTACATGTACATCCGCAGAAAGGCCCTTGGAGCAACCCATCTAAAGGATCTCCACCCCCAAGCCCCTTATCCTCTAGCTCAGGTTCTGCTGATTCCTTGCCAGCGCTTGCCACAATCTGCCACTACTCGTTGAGTTGGTGTGTCCATGGTCTCCTGCTACAAGTGGAACGTAGGTTCATGTCTCTCTTGTTAGCCACCTAACTGCAGAGCCTAGCATAGGACCTGAGCCTCAGGTGGTTCTCAGAGTTCTTTTTGATAACTAGCTGATCGAATGACGTGATGTCTTGGAGAGTTTCAGAAATTCCTGAATCAGGCGGGAGACAGGGCTTCCTCTGCATGCTCTGCATCCTCAAGCTCATGATCTGCATATGGGAAAGTGGGCCTTTCAGCTCCTCCTCTCTGTGTTTTTTTTGGTGACTCTGCGCCAGGCCAGGAATGGAACCCCAGCCCTCGGCAGTGAAAGCGCAGAGTCCCAACCATTGGACCACCAGGGAATTCCTTCTGTTTCTCATCTGTAAAATGAAGTGGCTGGTAAAGATATAGAGCACCTGTACTCCCATGCATTGATGATGGGAGTGTAAATTGGTTCGTCCACTTTGGACAACAGTATATGTATAAAATATGTACCAAAATGTTCATAGCCGCTTTATTCGTAATAGGGCTTAATTGTGCCTGCTCCCCCACAAGTTCATATATTGATGTCCTAACCCCCAGTACCTTAGAATGTGACTATATTTGGAGATAAGGCCTTAAGAAGTAATTAAGTTGAATGAAGCCATTGGGATGAGCCCTAATCCAATATGACTGGTGTCCTTATAAAAAGAGGACATTAGGACACACAAAGAAAAGGAAAGACTGTGTGAAGACACAAAGAGAAGATGACCAGCTACAAGTCAAGGAGCGAGGTCCTCAGAAGAAATCAACCCAGCTGATACCTTGATCTTGGACTTCTAGCCTCCAGAATTGTGAGAAAGTAAATTTATGTTGTCTAAACCACTCCTTCTATGGTACTTTGTGGTGACAGCCCTAGAAAACTAATACAGTGGCTAAACTGAAAACAATCCAAATGTCCTTGTAAAAGTAAATGATATCCTATTCTGCAACAAAAAAGAACGAACTACAGATATATACAAGAACATGGATGAATCTCAAAACCCTGATGTTGAACAAAAGTAGCCAGACACAAAAAAGCACATACTGTATGATTCCATTTATCTGAAGTTCAAGAACAGGTAAGCGTAATCTATGGTGATAGAAGGAAAATGGGGGTTCCCGTGGTGGGGGCGGGGAGGAGAAGAGATCAACTGGGAAGAAATAGGAGCAAACCCCTGGGTGCGAGAAATGTTCTAGATCTTGATTAAATGATGGTTACATGAGTCTACATGTATACAAATTAATTTATTAATTGAGCTGAATTAGTTGAGCTGTATGCGAAGATTTGTACGCTTTACTGTATGTAAATCATATCTTGATTTTTTTTAAGTTCAAAAACTGAAGGTTAGAGTGAATCAGCTAATCTTCAGGATCCCTTGTAACTCTTGTATGTATCTCCTGAGTCCAAGACTGGCTAAAAGCTCCTGGGTCCAGAGGAGGGCTGAACTCTGCAGAAATTAACTGCCAAAAGGGAAAGAGTCCAGGAGAGGAAGGAAGGAAGGAAGCCATGGGTCTATGAGCCAGAGAACCAGAGGGCAGGGGACTGAGAGGGAAAAATAAAAATTGCCAAGAAAACAAGCCATTTCATCCTGAAATTGAAACTAGCTAAAATGAGATTTATGGCCCTTCTGGGAATGTTTAACAATTCTAAGCTTCACTCTCTTTGAAATATTAGGAGAATAGCACAGGGCAAGTGCTGTCCCTCCTCCATTACAGCCCTCGATGGGAACCATCCATTCTCCAGCAGCAGCCCCACGGGGCCCGGCCAGAGGAACTTCTCGTCCTGCGGTTTATGGTGGATTGTGACGCCACCTTATATTTGTGTAGCCAGTTCCTCTCCATCATCTGAACTGAGATGAGGACCAGCACAATGACCGTGTTCTGACATTCAAGCATGGAGGAGAATTGGCCAGAACAAAATGGGAGGAATGTTACTTCCAAACACAAAAGAATATGTTCTGTATAATTCCACTTACATAAGCTACGAAAAGGGCAAAAGGTCTCTGTTTTGTTAGAAGTCAGGATCGTGGTTACCTTTGAGGGAAGGGTGTGGGTACTCACAGGAAGGGGTCTCTTGTGGTGCTGAGGTTCTTCTCCTCCACCCGAGTACAGGGTACCTGGGTATGTTAACTCTAAAAATTCATCACACACATTCATGGGTTATGCTGTCCTTAACTTATATTTGAGTAGGAAGTTCACAGTTTTTTTTTTAAAAAAGAGGAGGAATGAGATGGAGAGAAAGAGAAGTCAGCTCTGAGTAGGGAAGGTGGAAGGAGAGGAGAATACTAAAGAAGAGACAGCTGGGAAATCATTAGTAATCCCTACACCTGGGCGAGCACCTAGTCCCACCAGAACACCCCGTGCTGCTCACAAGCCTTTGCCTCTGTTCATCAAGTCTGCTGGCATGCCGCTACACCCGTACTCCCACTTGGCTGATACCCACCCAGCTTGGGCATCCCCTCCTCCAAAAGCTTCTTCCGATACTCATCATTTTCCCACCAACACCCCCAGCAGTCCAGGGCTAAGTGTCCCTTCTCTGTGCTCCCACACTTTCCTGTGTGGAATGTGGTCCTTAAGATCATGGACCATGACAAATTCATAGAGACAGAAAGTAAAACAGTGGTTTCCAGGGCTTGAGGGGAGAGGGAAATGAGGAGTTTGTGTTTAATAGTTATAGAATTTCAGTAGGATGATGAAAAAGTTCTGGAGATGGAGAGTGGGGTTAGTTGCCCTACCATATGAATGTACTTAGTACCACTGAACTGTGGACTTTAAAATGTTTTAAGATGGAGGATAGTCTTCTCAACAAATGATGCTGGGCAAACCAGATATCCACACACAAAAGATTGAAGTTGGACCCTTACCTCACACCATATACAAAAATTAACTCAAATCGGTCACAGACCTAAATGTAAGCGCCCAAAGTATAAAACTCTTAGAAGAAAACATAGAGGGAAAGCTTCATGACACTGGATTTGGCAATGATTTCTTGGATATGAAACCAAAAGCACAGGCAACAAAAGTAAAAATAGATTAACTGGACTACATCAAAATTAAAAACTTCTACACGTCAAACGACACAATTAACAGAGTGAAAAGGCAGCCCACACAGTAGGAGAAAATATTTGCAAATCATATATCCAATAAGAGGCACTGAAGAAAACCAAAACAGAGACCACAGTTTGAATATACTCAGAGACACAACACTCATAGTCACATAACCAAAACTTAAGACTGTCCTGATTTTCCCAAAAACAAAGCTTAAACTTTCTTCATGTCAGTGTGATCTTATGGCTTCCTAGCTAATTAGTTACAAACAAACAAGCTAATGCAATGAAAAGGAACATGAGTTTCTAGGAACCAGTCAACAACAGAAAACAACGTACCCCTCGTTCATGCTTTATAAACTGAGCCATAACTGCTGAAAGCAAACTTCTAAAGTCTCCCTGTTTAGTTTATTTCTCCCTGATCAGTTTATTTCTCCCTCAATAAAATATTCATATCAAGTAAAGCTTTCTGGATTTTTTTGACAGGGGTAAATATCCAGAATATAAAAAGAACTCCTACAACTCAGCAACAACAAAAACCAGCCTGATTTAAAAATGGGCAAAGAACTTCGATACACATTTCTCCAAAGAAGATATGCAAATGGCCAACAAGCATATGAAAAGATGTTCAACATTACTAATCATCAGGGAAATGCAAATCAAAACCACAATGAGCTACCTCGTCACATCCATTAGGGTGGCTACTATAAAAGAACAAACAAACCAACCCAGAAAAAATCAAGTGTTGGCGAGGATGTGGAGAAACTTGAACACTTATGCCCTCTTGGTGGGAATGCAAAATAGTTCTGCAGCTGTGGAAAACAGTATGATGATTCCTCAAAAAATTAAAAATAAAACTACCATATGAACCAGCAATACCACTTCTGGGTATATACCCGAAAGAATTGAAAGTAGGGTCTCAAAGAGATATTTGTACGCTCATGTTCAGAGCAGCACAGTAGCCAAAGGTGGAAGCCACCCAAGTGTCCATCAACAGATAAATGGATAAATAAAATGCAGTATATACATACATTCGACCTTAAACAATAAGGAAATTCTGACACATGCTACAATATAGATGAATCTTGAGAACATTATAAGTGAAATAAACCAGTCTCCGAGATGACAAATACTGTATGAGACCTCTTATGTGAGATACCTAGAGTAGTCAAATTCATGGAAACAGAAAGCAGAGTGATAGTTGCCAGGAGTCGGGCTGCAGGGTGGGGATGGGGAGTTGTTATTTAATGGATACAGAGTTTCAGTTTTAAAAGATGAAAAGAGTTGTAGAGATTGGTTGCACAACAATCAATCAGTTGGTTGAAAATGTACTTAACACTCTAGAATGTACATTTAAAAATAGTTAAGATGGTAAATTTTGTTATGTATATTTTACCACAATTTAAAAATATTTTAAATTATAAGAAAGAAAATGTGAAAATTTCAAAATAAAGTAAAAAAAAGACTTCAGTTTTTAAAAAAAGATGGTTAAAATGGTAAATTTTATGTTGTATATATTTTACCACACACACACACAAACACACACACACACACACAAAAGAATATGAGCTGTGACCTTAGAAAGGCATGGGTTTGAGTCCTGTCTCTGCCACTTACTAGCTGTGTGGCCTTAGAGAGGTCACATGACTTCAGATCCCCATTCTGTAAAATGGGGATAATAATAGTACTTTCCCCATTGGGCTATACTGAGGATTAAATGAGATTATATATGCAAAATATCTAGCTTGCATTTGTACTGGATAAATATGTCTCTCTTCTTTGATAGCCCTGTTCATAATATAATTTCCTCTAGTGTCTAGTTCCTCAACCACCCTAACCCCTGCATCTCAACACACACACACTAGATGTGAACTCTTTTTATTTTACTATTAATTTTTACTGGAGTATAGTTGATTTACAATGTTGTATTAGTTTCTGCTGTACAAAAAAGTGAATCAGTTTTACATATACATATATCCACTCTTTCTTTAGATTCTTTTCCCATATACAGTACTGAGTAGGGTTCCCTGTGCTATACAGTAGGTCCTAATTAGTTATCTATTTTATATATAGTAGTGTGTATATGTCAGTCCAAATCTCCCAGTTTATCCCCCCCCTTCCCCCTCTGGTAACCATAAGTTTGTTTTCTACATGTGACTCTATTTCTGTTCTGTAAATAAGTTCATTTGTACCATTTTTTTAGGTTCCTACATATGAACTCTTAAGAACAAAGACTGCATCTGGTTTACCTTGTTTTTCTTTGTGTCCCCCAGTGGTCAGGCCAGTGCCCAGCACATAGTAGGGGCTCCTTAAATGTTTAAAATAAACTTTAACAAGAGGGCTTGACAAGGAAGAAGGGAAACCTTCTCAACATTAATATGGACAAACAGCAGAACAGGCCAAGTTATTTTAAGACCAAAAAGAGAATCCTCAGAGACCTGGGTTAGAGTACATCCTTCTAAAAACAGGGGTATAGGGCTTCCCTGGTGGCGCAGTGGTTAAGAATCCACCTGCCAATGCAGGGGACATGGGTTCGAGCCCTGGTCTGGGAAGATCCCACACGCCGCAGAGCAACTAAGCCCGTGCACCACAACTACTGAATACACATGCCACAGCTACTGAAGTTAGACAGCTTAAGGGTGTCTCTGTCAGCCCCTTGTTTCTACGGCAGGCCTGGAAAGAGTGTGCTTGGTTATTGAATAATAATTAATAACCATTATTGGGCATTGATTGAACATTCATCATAGACTCATTGCAGGGCCTCCCTCTGACATTTCATTAAGAAAACATCACGTTAAAAAGCCCAGTCCTCAACTCAGTAAGAGCACTTCCTGCTTGTCCTCTCCGGCATTGATCCTTAGCTCTTCCACCTGTCTCACACACCCCTTTCCACCTGTCTGTCCTGGCTCCAGCTAGCAGGATGCTTAAACCTGAGGCCCCGCAAGCCAACCCCTTGGCCTTCGCTTAGAACAGTCATCTTCCCCATGTGACTGTGTTCCCCCTAAGCCTCCAACACTCTACCTAGCCATGTCCCCCTGGCCTGGACCCCCGGAGTGAGACCATGGCGGCCTGAAGTTGTGCTTTTCACTTCTTTGTTCTGGTCAGGTCTCCTAGAGGGCCATATCCCTGATGTCTCTGTATGTTTTTCACCTTCTCCTTTTTTTCTCAGGATTTAGCTCTCTAAATGGCTTCAACTACAGGGCCCCAGGCTCGAGCTCATTAAAAAAAAATTTGGCTTGCTAAAACTAAATCCAGAGTTGACCTTAGATGATACCATTTTCTCCCTTAACAATAGTATTCACATTACTAACGACTTCAAGTTTGTATTTAAAGCCAAGTGTCAAAAGCCAGGATGTCCTCTCATCCTCTACCTTGTGGGCTCACCCTTCTGTTGATAGTCACACGTAAATGACTCAAAACCTCGTCACACATGTGATGGGAAACCCAACACCTTCTTCCGCCAAACCTCTGAAGAGTCCCTGGAACAATCCAGGATGGGATTCTGGGAAGTGTCAAGGATAAGAGCTCCAATATCTGGTTTCCACTGAAGCATTTGAATCTCACTGGCACTTTGGTTTCTCTCCACCCTGTGCTGACACGAACATGAGGCAGCCCCCTTGCCTTTGATTCTCCAAGGCGAGCACAAACACAAGAATATAGCAGAGTTTTATTGAAGGATTTATTGATTACAGAGGACAGTTACATCACCACGCAACTACTAGGCAACACCACAGATGGCAAATGACCTAAATGGAATAAATACTAAAAGCCCGCAGCACTCCATCCCAGGGAACTCCTCTGGCTAGGGGAGTTCATTTTTTTATTCCCAAAGAGCCTCTTTGGACTACACCTGAGTTTATGCTAATGAGTGACTCAGGGTGGAACCCTTAGAAAGCTTCTGAATAGGACCTGTCCGTATAAAGACCAAACACCTGATTAGCTCCAGGGAGGGGTAGCAAGCTGGAGACTGAGATATAAAAACTCTTGAACAATAAGATTTCCGAATTGGCAAACACATTGATGTGCTGGGAGTTTGGTGTATCTGGAGAGGACGTGGAAGCTCTGTGCCCTCCCCATAAATACCGTGCCCATTAGGCTGTGCCAGAGTGGTGCCCTTTATAATAAGCTAGTAAATGTAAGTACCGTGTTTTCCTGCATTCTAGTGAATTAGCAAACCTGAGGGTGATTGTGGGAACCGCCAAATTTTTAGTCAGCCAGGCAGAATTGTGGGTCTCCTGGGGACTCCATTTTTGGCTGGCATCTGAAATGGGGGCAGTCTTATGGGACTGAGCCCTTAACCTATGGGGTTTATGCCAACTCTGAGAGTTGGTGTCAGAATTGAATTATTGGACCCCCATTGGAGAATCAGACAGGAGTCTTTCTGTGATGGGCATTGCTCTTATGGGGTGTGTGTGTTTGGGGGATCTGCAACTACGTAGGTCTTGGTGAGAGTCAGGTCCTGCATCATATTACAGAAGCCCCAAAGGCCGTATTGCAGGCAGGGTGTGGGCTCTGTGATCCAAATCAGCCAATCAGCTGCTTAAGCCAGTGACTTTGTCTTTGGAGCAAGTGCTACAAAAAAGCAGGGAATATTTAGAAGAGGAGGACCCATGCTTGGGCAGCAGGTCCCACAGTATCCACCCCTAACCAGGTGTTCCTTGGTGTGACCTTGGCTGGGGTCCTGGATATCCAGCTTCTAGCCTGTTTTTCAAGTCTAATCCTCCAACTGTCCTATAATGGTTTTCATTTAAAAATACATCCACAAATTTTTGGATACTCTGCTCTTCAAGAGCTGGGACTTAATTCCCCTTCCCCTGAGGATGGGCTAGACTTAGTCTTTTCATGAATAGAATATGGTAGAAGTGACAGTGTGTGACTTGCAAGACTGGGTCATGAAAGGCATCGCAGCTTCCTCCTTACACTCTTGCTTGGATCCCTCACTCTGGGGGAGGCCAGCTCCAATGCCATAAGGACATTCAGGCAGTCTCGTGGGAAAGACCATATATAAGGGAAAAAAGCTTCCTACCAATAGCCAGCGAAGTACTGAGTTTTCCTGCCAACACCCAAGCAAGTGAGCCGTCTTGAAAGCAGCTCCCCAGCCCCAGTCAAACTTCAGCTAACGGAAGCCCCACCTGAGCTGCTCCCAAATGCCTGATCCATAGAAACTAGGAGATAATAAATGTGCATTGCTTTTTGGGGGCATAATTTGTTATGGAGCATAAATAGCTATTATACTTCCAGATTCTGTGAGCCACCGAAAAGCCTTCCAGTAATTTCTATTTCTACATAAATTAGCCAGTTTCTGTTGTTTACAACCAAGAGCCATGACTGGAACCACTTCTTCACATCTTCGCCCTCAACCCCAATCCACAGCCCCAGCCTCTCACCCTCCCCCTTTATCAGGCAGGGTAGTTCAGATTTGGGTTTCTCATGATCTCACCAGCCTACCCAGTTTATTTCCTGGAGCTTTCACCTTCCTCACTCAAGCAGGCTGTCCAAACATCTTCCTAGCTGCAAAATCACTCTCACCACTCCCTGAGAAGGCAAACGCAGCTGCAGACCATAGTGGCACTCAATTACTTCCAGCCCACCTCTCCTGCAAGCCTTGCCGTTCGCCTTCTCCCCTCATCACCCACTCCCTGCTCCCTTATAGGTTTCCTGTGAGCTCGTCCTCTTTTGTGGAAACCATCTCCTTCCTCAGTTTCCTCAACTTTGCCCATGCTGTGTTTCTGCCCTACCTCCTGACTGCTCCTTCTCTGGTTTTCATTCTCTCACTTGCTGAGTAAGGAGCCTGCTGCCTTTTCTTCCTCTGTGCTCTCCTCCAGCTGCCTTGGCATCGCTGGCGGCTCCAGCCCTCAGCTGAGAGTGACCCACCCCCAGCCTCTGCTTCTACAGCCGGCTCCTCTCCTGAACCTAATTATTATTTCTGTCACTGGCACCTCAGCTCAATGTCAATGTTTCAGAGTCACTCATCTTCTCTCCTGACTGCCCTCCTTCTATTAATGGTACCATCCTTCCTTCCGGAAACCAGGCTTAAACTCCCATCTCCTTTGACAGGTCCTTCTCCTTTACTGCCCCATCCCCTCAGAGGCTGAGTCCACCACATCCCTTCCCTTGGTATTCCCCACATCTCTCTCCAGTCACTCAGGCTCTACTCACCTCTCAGACTGGCCTCTGCGGGCACCTCTCTATTATTATCTCTGCTTCCCATCCATGTTCCCCAAAAGGAATTGTTCCTACATACAGCCTCCAGAGCAGTATTCCTAAGGAACAGTCCTTATCCTATCATTTCACTTAGAAACCTTCTATTATATTCAACAGTATTAAGTACCAGCTGCAGGTGAATTATTTATGATTCTTTGCATACAACCTACTGAAACCAACATGTGTCGGTTTAAACTGAAAATGGGAGCTGATGACATGGCTACGGGGAGATCTCGCAGAACCCACAGGCAGGAATGCAGCCAAGCCTCAGACCTGAAAAACTCTTAGGACTCCATGTGCTCTCTCTCCATCCGAACTCTGCCTTTCTCAGCATCTGCTCCTCTACCTCCCCTGCAGACCCCAGCTCTCCCGGGTATTCAGCCCCTTGCAGAAGATGCCTGCCTCACAGGAGCCAAGGCACTAAAGAGACCAGTCCTCAGTGGAAATGGAGTCTTTCAGTCCCCGTTTCCAGTTTGCCGGTGTGCCAGTCAGGAATCGTCTGCTTGCAAATAATGGACACCCAACACAACTAGCTTGGGCAAAAGTGTCATTTATGGGCTCTGATAAACAAGCCTTGGAAAGGGCAGGCTGGGGCAAGGCCTTCTGGACAGAAGGTTACAGGGACTGAATGTCACTTATCTCTCCATTTCCCGTGTATGCCTGTGAGTGTTCTTTGCTTAAGGTAGACCCGCTCCTTCCACATGTTAAAGGACACTAACGACACCTGATTAATCTTGCCACCTGAGAAGGTTGGCTCTTCTCCACAAATTCTAATTCAAGAAAAATTCTTAGAGTGGGCTCTAACTGATCCAGCTTAGGGCATGTCTCCAGGTGGCAGGGGCACTAGATAAGGGTAGAGCAGAAAGCATAGACTCTGGAATAAGACTGCCTGGGCTTAAAGCCTGGCTCTGTCACATATTAGCTGTGTGACTCTTGGCACGTAACCTCTCTGTGCCTCAGTTTCTTTGTCTGTAAAATAAGGATAACAACAGGACCCATCTCAGAGATTGTTATTAAGATTAAATTTAGAGCGCTTAGAATAGTGTCTACCACAAAGTAGTCTCTGTGTCAGCAGTAATGATGATGACGACACCACAGCAAGGGAAGACGAGAGGAGATTCCCTCTTCTTGAACCATATGCTTGAGACAGGAGCAGAAGTTCAACCAAAGGAGTGTATGTTAGTTTTCTAGGGCTGCCTTAACGAAGTCCTGCAGACTGGGTGACTTAGAACTGAAGTTCATTGTCTCGGCTCTGGAGTGTAGAAGTCTGAAGTCAAGATGTAGGCAGGGTGGATTCTTCTGTGAGCTGCAAGGGAGAATCTGTTCCACGTTTCCCTCCTCACTTTTGGTAGCCTTAGGCCTTCCTTGGCTTGTAGATGCAGGTTCTCCTGTGTCTTCACATCTTTCCTTTGTATGTATCTGTCTCTGTGTCTTGATTTCCTCTTCTTATAAGGACACCAGTGTTTTTTTTTTTAATTTCCCTTTATTTATTTAGTTATTTTATTGGCCACGCGACATGTGGGATCTTAGTTCCCCGACCAGGGATTGAACCCGCACCCCCTGCACTGGAAGCGTGCAGTCTTAACCACCGGACCACCAGCAAAGTCCCAGGACACCAGTGTTTTAGATTAGGGCTCACACCGATGACCTCATCTTAATCATCTGCATAGACTCTATTTTCAAATAAGGTCACATTCACAGGTACTGGGGATTGGGTCTTCAACATTACTTTTTAGTAGGGGTGGGGTGGGAACACACAATTCAACTCATAACAGATTTGGGGCAGTACTGGGGCAGACCAACAGTAAATGTCCCCTCCATTTCTAACTCCTAGGACCAAACATCCTGATCAGCCCAGCTTGGGTCAGTTGCTCATCCCTGGTCCTATCAACAGCTGCTGGAGGGGACAGTGGGGACAAGGAGTCACACTGCCCAAAATAACTGCTGGGGACAGTGGGCATGCCTCAGAGAAAGGGCTGGGATGTTGGCTCACCTGCTGCACAAACATCTCCAACACGCAGAGTGCCAGTCGCTGGGAGGTTCCTGGAGATGAGCAAGAAGATGTTGACACTAGAGCAAGGGAGAAGGGCCCCTATGAAAGCACTAATGGCAGGTACCACAGCATTAGTGCTCTAGTGGAAGCACAGACAAAGCATCATGAGAGGGCTTCCCTGGTGGCGCAGTGGTTGAGAGTCCGCCTGCCGATGCAGGGGACACGGGTTCGTGCCCCGGTCCGGGAGGATCCCACGTGCCGTGGAGCGGCTGGGCCCGTGAACCATGGCCGCTGAGCCTGCGCGTCCGGAGCCTGTGCTCCGTAACGGGAGAGGCCCGCGTACAGCAAAAAAAAAAAAAAAAAAAAAGCATCATGAGAGTGTGAGAGAGGATTGAGAAGTCCCCCATTGGAAGTAGGGTGGAGGGGGCCGGAAGGAGCTCCACTGGAGGAGTGACAGCTGAGCTATTCTTCAGAGAGGAGAACTGGGATAAGTAAAGAAAATTTAGGGGTGGTGAGAGAGCAATAAGGAATCAGAGAATAGTGGGGAAATAACCTACTGTGTCTGGGTAGTCAAGTGAAAAATGAGAAGTGATAGCAAACATTTACCGAGTAGTAATTGGGAGCCCGACACTGTTTTATGCATTCCACGTGCATAATCTCTGCTATCTTCACCATGATCTCTGTACACTGCCATCACTCTTGTTTTACAGATAAGGTTCAGTGACTTGCCCAAGTCACATAGCCAGGAGATGGTAGAACCCAGGGTCTTATGCCTCGTCTCCTCTGAAAGATTAGATTGGAGAGCTGGTTAGGCACAAAACATGGCCGCTTTTGCCAAGGAATCTGGGGTTTATTCTGGAGGACACAAGAAGCTCATGAGGAACTGTAGGCAGAGGAGGACCTGATTGGGCCTTTATTTCAGGATGACAGCTCGGTGGCAGTGTGGAGGATGCTGAGAAGCAGGGAGAGGTTCCAGAAAAGCCAACACCTGCCATCTCCCCACCCCGCGGGGGAGAAGAATTAACCAGTCATCCTTCTGTATAAGACAGCACCAGGAGCACCAGGGACTGTTTGCTGGCTCATTCGTTTCAATTTAATTTTTATCGAAGCATAACCTACATACAAAAAAGTGCACAACTCAGAAGTGTGGCTTGATTGATTTTTCATCAGATGAACATAGCCCTTAGGTTCATTCTTCACTTAATGATCCTGTATCCTCCCCTATCAAAGCCACCTCTGAAACCATCACTCTAACTGCCCCATCCTGCAGTCGGAAATCTACTGCTTAACTATGATTCAACATGTTGTCTGAGAATTGCGCTGCTCTTGGAAAGTGGTATGGGCAGTGGCAGAGCTGGAGGACTCTGAGTCACCCTGTCCAGCTGGGCCTGGCTCCCCTTACTCTTGGTGTGGCTTTAGGCAGGTTCCCTTACCTCTGTTGGTCTCAGTCTTCATCTGTAAATGGAGTCAATAATGGTTAGCTTCTTTCATAATTTCTAGAATTTCTATAATTTATAGAAATTTATAAAATTGATGCAATATAACATTATTATATATAATACATCTAATTTATACAATGTATAAAATTAATAAATTGATTAATAAAATGGAGTAAATATTGGCCGTCACCATCTTTGTTGGTGTCCATTCCATTTTACTTTGATATACATTTTTAGAGGAGTTTTATTATTTTTAATATTTATTTATATTTTATTTATTTATTTTTTGGCCGCATTGAACCAGTGTCTCCTGCATTGGCAGGCAGATTCTTAACTAATTCTTAAAGTTAGACTGCGCCACCAGAGAAGTCCCTATAGAGGAGTTTTATACAACCAGCTGGAAAGGTGCCGCAGAGAACACAGAGGTTAGGAAGATGCATCTCTCCCACCTCCCCAAGCACTCCAGATATAGTGGGGAGAGGTGAAGAAGGTACAGTGTGGAAGCCAGGTACACAGATGATCCTTAGAAGATTCTCTCTTAGGTGTGGTGTTTTATGGGACTCTGATGGAATTTGTGACCTATTTTCTCTCTCTCTCTGTATCTCTGTCTCTCTTCCCTGCTCTGAAGGGCTCTACCCCTGGCCTAGGGGAATCCAGGCCCAGACTCAGGTGGTACTTGGATGGGGTTGGGCTGGAAGCCGGGTCGTGGCTCCCTGAAGGGCTACCAGTAAGCTTCATGGTTCGTGTTGCATTTTCAGTTCTCAATTATTGTATTTCCTCCTTTCCCCACGTGCACTTCCAGCCAGTTCACCTTCAGACTGCCTCTCTCCTCTGTTCAACCCACACCCTTGGAAGTAGAGGAGCTGTAACAGTAAAACCTCCAGAGTAGAGCCCTATTTGCCTCTTAGGCCTCATCTCTGCCATTGGCCTCCTAGAAGGTTAGCTCCCCAGCACTTCTTGACCTCCCATCTCCTCTGGGAGATGGGTCCTCAGGCACACTTAGATCCCTACCCTGGGCTTCACTATGTATAGGGTGGGAGCAGGAAAAACTGTGGCCAATGGAAATTAGTGGTTTCTGGGACATCAGAATGCTGCTTCTCTGGGATTTATTTCTGAAGTATGGAAATGTAAAAAGGATGCTGGGGGGTCAGAAGCTGGAAGTCCAGAGCCCTGGACATCAGTCCACTTCTTGACAGGCCCTGATGCTTTTGCTATTTCTTTACTTCTTTGAGCTTTAGTTTCCTTGTCTATAAAATGGGAATAATACTGACCCAACTCATCTCAAAAGGGTTAGTGGTAGCACTTTTAAAAGTGTACTTTGCTATGAGGAATGTATGAGATTATTATTCTTTACTATTGTCTCTCTTTCTTGCCACCTTGCTATTCAAAAACCTTGTAATATTTTTAAAAAATAAAATTAAAAGTGATACATGCTTGAAGCACACAATCCAAGCAGTAGAGAAGGGCCTAAGGTGAACAGTTCAATTCCCCTTCATCCTCTCTCTCCCAATGCCCCCATCCCATCCTCCTAAGACCACCACTCCTGTTCATTTCTTATCTATCTTAGACACCTTCTGTGCTCATGCAAGTGAATATGCATGCAATAGGTTCTTTTTATCTCCAAATCAGAACATATTGTACATCTCTTCTGTACCTGGCTTTTTCCTTTAGTATTTTGCAGATCTTTGCATTTAGCACAAATCTACTCTTTAATGGCTGTGTGATACTCCACTCTGTGAACGTACTATGACATGTTTACCAATCCCTTAAAGTTAGACATTCAAGATTCCCATCCATTTAAGGCCCTTCAGGCTGGCAGATTGGAGACTCTACAATTGTCCCTAACATTGTGTTCCTCTGGGTTCCCTCCTCACCGGAATTCCTGGGCCTCCAAAGTCAGGGCTTGTGGGAGCTGAATGCAGCCAGGCACATCCACCCTCAGGATGGGAGGAGCAGTGGTGTGGGTTGAGGTCTCCCTAGGGCACAGGAAGCAGAGAAGGAAGTAGGTCTGGGGACATCTCTCAGGGTCATTGCCTCTGTTGACCTTCTCAGCCTCCCTGCCTGTCTCTGGGTCTATGCGGGGAAGCTCACTCTCTTATTAGAATCACCTAGGGAACTTTACAATCTCAGAGCTGGACCACACCCCAGGTTAATTAAACCAAAATCTCTGTGATCTCGCCCAAGACATCCAGTATGATAATTATTTCAAGTGATTCTACTGTGCAGTCACAAAAACCACAGCCCAGAAGCCTGGAGATAAAAATGGCATGGCAAACCTGAGGGCCTTTACTTTCTTCCTCTTGTTTCAACCCTACGAGAGAGGTAGGATTATCCCACAGCAAACAACCTAGAATGCATTTAGCCAGCATGCATGCATGATGCATACAGGAAGTGGTTCTTTTTTTTTTTTTAACATCTTTATTGGGGTATAATTGCTTTACAATGGTGTGTTAGTTTCTGCTTTATAACAAAGTGAATCAGTTATACATATACATGTGTTCCCATATCTCTTCCCTCTTGCGTCTCCCTCCCTCCCACCCTCCCCAGGAAGTGGTTCTTATTCAATCCTTGCTGAGTATTTATTTGGTCACTGACTCATTCAAAATCGTTTATGTAAACTGGTAAGAATCTTTTAGCAGGCAATTTGGTAATATGTATCAAGAGCCATAAAACTGTTCAAAATCATTGGCCTACTTATTCCACTTTCGGAATCCATCCTAGAGAAGTAACATAAATATGGGGGAAAGGCTATATGCATAAGATGTTCATTGCAGCATTATTCATATTAATGGAAAACTGGAGAAACCTAAATGTCCAGTGATACAGGTATGGGTAAGTAAACTGTGGTACAACTATTTGCTAGAATATTAAGTAATCATTAAAATGATTGCTATGAAGACAAAGCAATGATATGGAAACTGCTTGTGCCATAATGTTAAATGAAAACAGGGGGTACAAGTGTATGGATACACTTTGATCACAACTGCATGCAGAGAAAACTGAATGTAAAGGAAAAAATTATAAAGGAAAAGCGCAAAATGCTAACATAGATTGTGTTAGGATGACAACTTTCGAAGTTTTTACATTGCTACTTAGATGGAAACAAATTGTAAGAAAATTCTGCCTTGTGTATTTGTTCATGTCTGTCTGAGACCTGGGGCATCCTAATGTTCAGGTCTTCACCTACCATGCTGAGGCCAAAATCTAGTGCTTCAGGCTTCAGCCAGCACTTCACCCAACACAAAAGCTTGATAATAGTGGATAAGAAGTCAGAAGATCTGGTTTTGGGGCTTCTCTGGTGGCGCAGTGGTTGAGAGTCTGCCTGCTGATGCAGGGGACACGGGTTCGTGCCCCGGTCCGGGAAGATCCCACATGCCGCAGAGCAGCTGCGCGCATGAGGCATGGCCACTGAGCCTGTGCGTCCGGAGCCTGTGCTCCGCAACGGGAGAGGCCACAACAGTGAGAGGCCCGCATACCGCAAAAAAGAAAAAACAAACAAACAAAGATCTGGTTTTTAGCCCCTGCCCCAGTTTCACAGTTTGATCTTGAGCAAATCATTCCTCCTTTCTGAACCTCAGTTCCTTCATCTGTGAAACAACAGATTCAACTAGAAGGGTGCTCAGAACCTTCCGGCTCTGAAACGTGGTGAGCATGATATTGATGACAATGAAGACGATGTTAATGAACCCTAAGTGCATTCAGCAGCATTAAATGGCAGACTAAGAGGCAGAAAAGTATCTCCCCTAAAACCTCTGCAGGCAGGCTACCTCTGTTCCTTATTTCCACATTCAGAATCTCTCCCCTTCCCTGCCCCGCATTTAAATCCTGAAAAGCATAACTGAATAAATGTAAGGCAAATCACACACCTCTCTTCAATATTTGGTAGTTTCTCTCCACATCACTCACATATAGTCCTGATGACTTGCAAATGTAAGTGCCTCTGGAATATGCAGGAGATTGCGTGAAGCCAAACAGGAAGCCCTGTTCCACACACACACACACACACACACACACACACACACACACGCACACCCGGACTTTTCATCTTGATAAAGTGATTTTCCTCAACAGGCAGAGGACGGGGAGCCATAAATCAGTGACAACACGGCTCACTGGGGCTGCGCAGCCCTCCGCTCGGGAGAGGTGTCTCTCTTATATGATGTGGATGCACCAGCCTGAGGCTACAGAATAACAGGGAGAAAGGTCTGGAGTTGTTAAAAGCAGAATCACTCTGAGGGGAAGAGAAATTGAAATCCCAGGATTTAAAGAGAGCAATTAAGGTGATGATGGGAAATGTGAGGCCCAGGGATACACAGTGAGGCTTGACTCATCTGGTAGGAAGGAATATGCTGCTGGGATTAATACATTTTCCACGTGACTGAAGTTTAACTGTCCAAGTGCCGGGACTTGACCCTTAACCCCATTAGAATGCTTCTCGATCTTCTTAAGTGTCTGTATGGAACATAATTTAGACTTTTTCTAATAACACAAGGGAATGGAATCAGGAGTTATATATTTGGGGGGTGATTATCTGTGAATGCCTGTATTCCCCACTGGACTGTCTAGGACATGCCTGGCCCAGAGCAGGCACTCAAGACGTTTGTTGAATGAGAGAGAACCCTTGCTGTATAATACACTGTATTATGAAGAACTCTGTTGGTCGTAAGTATCAGAAAAGGACTCATGCTAAGCTAGGCAAAAATGGAGATAGTCAGAGGGATTTACGGTGTCTCTAACTGGAGTCTGAGCACCAGGCATTCACTGGGACTAGGCTGGAGTCCTGGGGGGCTGGGGGGTACCCAAGGAAATTCCTTCTTCTCTCTGCTTATCTTTGGGCTCCTCCTTTCATATTCTCCCTCATTGCTGACCATCTTTTTCTGCTCTGCAGAACAGAACTACTTTCATCTTCAAGTTTATAGGTCCTCAGCTTCAGAAAGAGACTAGCCCTTCTTTTCAGTTGTTTCAGTTCCTAAACTTCCAGGGATAGGGCTCCATTTGGCCCAGTTTGGTTGGTGTGGATCTCAGAACAATAGGATGACCACCCTGGGAACTTTATTGGTGGAGTTGGAGGGATCCCCAGATAAAGGAGTATGGATTCACGAAACAGTAGGCACTGACAACATTCACATTATCTCCATTGATCTTTACAATAACCTTTAAGGTGGGTGAGCCTGTTATCTGCACTTTATTTTTAAAATAAATTTATTTATTTTTACTTTTATTTAGTTTTGGCTGCGTTGGGTCTCCGTTGCTGCGTGCGGGCTTTCTCTAGTTGTGGCGAGCGGGAGCTACTCTTTGTTGTGGTGCATGGGCTTCTCATTGCGGTGGCTTCTCTTGTTGCAGAGCATGGGCTCTAGGTGCGCGGGCTTCAGTGGTTGTGGCACGTGGGCTCAGTAGTTGTGGATCACGGGCTCTAGAGCTCAGGCTCAGTAGCTGTGGCTCACGGGCTTCGTTGCTCCATGGCATGTGGGATCTTCCCGGACCAGGGCTCAAACCCGTGTCCCCTGCATTGGCAGGCGGATTCTTAACCACTGTGCCACCAGGGGAAGCCCTATCTGCACTTTTTAAGTGAGAAAACTAAGGTTGAAAAAAGAT
The DNA here is from genome assembly GCF_003031525.2 of Neophocaena asiaeorientalis asiaeorientalis. NCBI lineage: Eukaryota > Metazoa > Chordata > Mammalia > Artiodactyla > Phocoenidae > Neophocaena > Neophocaena asiaeorientalis. Next base: position 199,916 of record NW_020174422.1, on the reverse strand, counting down.
ACAGAATTTGCCCAAGGTCACACTACTAGGTAAAGGTGGAGGAGACTGGAGGCAGGGTGGTAGGAGCTAGGTGCCTTCCAAGCCTGGGCATCTCTCCATGCCGTGCAGTCTCTGGTCAGCCACCCAAACTGTGGCCATCACCCTGCACTGCGGTAACTGTGGCAGACGGGATGGCCCATAGGGGTGAATGATCACTGACCCCAGGAAACTCCCTGTAAATTGCTCTCTTGGAAAAGCCCCAAAGTCAGCTTGCTTTTTGGCTATTTGTTTCTCTCTCATAAAGCTAGGTGAAGGTTGTATCCTGCCTGCTCTTGGGGGCAATGTACTGCAAGTTGCCTTTCTGCAAAATTAATTAGCGAATCAAAGGTCAGAGCTGCCTTCTCCCCAGTGATTGCTCTGGCCTCCAGAATAGCTTTTTCCTCTTCACTGTGGCCATCCATGTCTTTTAACCCTTCAGCAGCTGTGGCAACCGTATCAGTTATTTCTGCATCTCTACCATCGTGAACTAGATTGGGACCCACTGTGCCTTCACGCGTAGGAGGTTTGTGTTTGGATGTGAAGGAAGATTATCTTTCACCGTTGCCAAGAAATTGTGCAGAAGTGTTTTGATACAAATTTATTCAAAGCATCACTATTACCCTCCTCCTCTTCATCGGATGTCACTTTTCTCCAAATATGCCATTGGTCACAATTTCCTCAAGTTCTTTTTTTTTTTAATACTGCTAAAGTACTTTTTTTTAATATACTATTTTTGCTAAAGTACCTTTATTTATTTATTTTTATTTATTTACTTTTGCTTGCGTTGGGTCTTCATTGCTGTACACGGGCTTTCTCTAGTTGTGAGCGGGGGCTACTCTTCATTGTGGTGCGCGGGCTTCTCATTGGGGCAGCTTCTCTTGCTGCGGAGCACAGGCTCTGGGCGCACGGGCTTCAGTAGTTGTGGCACGCAGCCTCAGTAGTTGTGGCTCGCGGTGTCTAGAGCGCAGGCTCATTAGTTGTGGAGCATGGGCTTAGTTGCTCCACAGCATGTGGGATCTTTCTGGACCAGGGATCGAACCACGTCCCCTGCATTGGCAGGTGGATTCTTAACCACTGCACTACCAGGGAAGCCCTCCTCAAGTTCTTTTTAATGTTTGACTTTCAACAGACTCTTAGGCACAAGCAATATGAAAGCCATATCTTTAATACTGTCACAAGGCTGCAGAAATCCTCTGTAGTGTCTACTTGTTAGAGCAGCTTGCTCATGACATTTGTTTTGTAATAATATTTCATATTCAGAATATTCCCCTGGTCCATAGGTTAGATCAGGGAAGTAACATGGAGGGGATGACGGAGATGGCGGGAAGCTGGTAAAAATATCATCAGACAATAACCTCAGAGAGCACTTTATAATTATCTAGTAATAAGGTAGCTTTGCTTACCTAGATAGCTCTGTGGTTCTCAAGTAATCTTTCATATAAGGTTCAGAAGGATATTAGTACTGTTTAAAAAAAAAAAAAAGAAACAGGTCCAAAATGGAGGCACCTGTGCTAAGCCCATGTCACCAGATCAGGACAATACCTAATCTAATCGCAGTTTCAACCTTTTCCAGGAATGTAATCTTAACTGCTCAGCCTGGAATTTCCCTGTCAGCACCAGTGAGGCAATGCACCTAATAGATCCTTTTGTCCCCCAAAGAAGGGTGACATTGCCTGAAATAATTCTTTTTTTTTTTCTTTGTGACTTCCTTGTCCCATCCTCTCTCTGCCTTTAAATGCTTTTCCTTTTCTGTAGCTCTTTGGAGCTCCTTTTTGTTGCTAGATGGGCTGCTGCCTGATTCATGAATCACTGAATAAAGACAATTAGATTTTTAAAATTTACTCCGTTGAATTTTGTTTTTCAGCAAAAATTTGGTGGCAGCAAAGTGAACATCTGACGGTGTTCAGAGATACTGAGAAACACAGGTGTGATACCCTCAAACCTCTTTTTGAGGTCCCTGTCTTTCTTGACATTTCTGAGAGCCAGGGGTAAGTTCCTCTCGGTTCTGAGCTCCACTGTCTTTGCACTGAGCTCCTGATCTAACTAACTAGTTTTCCTTTGTAGAGCAGGTCAGCTTGAGCTGGTAGACAGTTCTACCTGGAGCTCAGACCCTACCATTTATTTTGGACCACAGTTCCCAGGTTTTTGAGTAGAAACCCCAGAGCTTAATTCTGCCCCAAGATCCACATAAGAACTGTTCATGACAGTGCACAGTTCCCCATTTATGCGGTGCTCCTAGTCTGCAGTTCCCATTTGTTGAAATCCGCTGGTTCAGTCCTTTCCCCAGTCCAAGGTTCCAAGGGGGGGAATTGGTAGTGGTACCCACAGGTCCTTTTCTTGACTAGGATGTAGTAACATCTCTCGGTTACTGCCAATATATTAAGGTGCACATGTTTGTTTGTGGTTTTATGTAGATAAAGGCTAATTGCTAATGGGAATCTCAGAAGTCAAAGAAGCTGCAAAAATTCATGGGCACAGGTCAAGCATTTAAGAGCTGTTAGAGCAATTGCCACCTTGCCCAAAGACTCCTGTGTTAGGATAAGTGGTCACGGAACAGGTTAGATTGACGCTAAGTCACCTGCCAATCTCAAGAAAATGTCCATGCAAGAAGTACACTGTGAAACACAGCATAATCCCCAACCCCTCAGCACACCCCTCTTAGGTATTAGTTTGGCTCAAGAGATGCAAAGGCTTAGCTTAAATAAATAAATAAATAATTTTTAAGAAATGGAATCTTTAAATCCAAAGAGCTAAGTGAGCCACCTTTCAGCACACCTGCTTATTTTATGTCTAAGAGCTGCAGTCCAGGAATCTATAAATAACTACAGAAAATGGCTAAAATCTTACTAAAGACAACCTAGAATTTTGTGTCCTGAGAACTTGGCTTGGTAATCGTCAGGTTGGGGTCCCCCAAATATGGCTGGCAGAAATGTGGGCTGTGGGGACTTTCCTGGTAGCGCAGTGGATAAGACTCCACACTCCCAATGCAGGGGGCCTGGGTTCGATCCCTGGTCAAGGAACTAGATCTCACATGCATGCCACCACTAAGAGTTTACACGCCACAGCCAAGGAGCCCGCCTGCTGCAACTAAGACCCAGCACGACCAAATAAATATTTTTTTAAAAAAAGAAATGCGGGCTGCACCCCATTTGCAGCTAGATATGGCTGACAGAAATGTGGGTTGACCTTCATTTGTGGCCAAGGGTCCTACCAAATTGTTGCCAGCCCTCATGGGAATTACAACCTAGAACTACAGTGACTACTATGAGGAAGGTTCCAAGTAGGTAAGATCATTTAAGAAGTACATTTTAAAGCAAGGGCCTGCAAATCAAACTAACAGAATGGGATACATGTTTTAATTTGTATACAGAAGGCTCCAAAAGGCTTCAAAATTCCAAAATACCTTCATTGAAAGATTTGTTGCAAAAGGCTAATAAAAAATTAAAGATACAAGAGGTACCTAAAGTAAAAGACTATAAGATTGGGCTTCCCTGGTGGCGCAGTGGTTGAGAGTCCGCCTGCCGATGCAGGGGACGCAGGGATCCCGAATGCCATGGAGCGGCTGGGCCCATGAGCCATGGCCGTGGAGCCTGTGCGTCCGGAGCCTGTGCTCCACGATGGGAGAGGCCACAACAGGGAGAGGCTCACATACCGCCAAAAAAAAAAAAAAGACTATAAGATTGTTGCAACTCCTACTGCTCCCCTCTATCATCCTTTACTTGAGTATTCGTTCTAGCAATCTCTGTCCAGATTGTCTTTCCTCTCTGAAGAGACTACAAGACCATAAACAAAAGTCAGCCAAGTTAATAGTCTTACAGACATCCTCATATCTTCCTTTAAAGGAGGGCTCTTGTATCGGCCTCTCCCAGAGTTCACAAGACTCTGAGGGATTTTGCTTATAAATTACTATGATATTCCCTTTAAACAGCCAAGGGGAAACTAAAATTAAAATTAATAAAAAACTTTTCCAAATTTTGGTAAGCATCAGAGCTGTACACTCCACTTAAACCCCACTCAGAATGTGTAGTTGGGATCCTGCAAGAACTGGCAGAAGCTGGCTAAGGATAAGAATTCTTAGCAGAGTCAGCGCTCCTGAAACACTGTCTGTAGTACCCGATAAAGAGAAAAATAAAATTTCTTTTGCACCCTCTTTGGGGACCCCTCTTTAATCCAAGGGGTTATTCAATACTGCCAGAAATATTTACTGTTTATCCTGGTTGAAAACTGACAAGATTATACTTAAAAGGATTTTTAAGTAGCTCTGCAGTCAGAAATTAGCCAGATACTGGAAGCTGATATTGAGTCTGATAAGATTATTTTTTTAAGGCCTCCTCCACTAAGGTAAAATGAAACTATGTACCTGTAGGGAAACAAAAAAATTTTAAAGCCCTTGTAAAAGGATTTGTGAATGGAATCCCCTATGATGTCATTTAAGTTACAACCTAATTCCTTGAGGAATTAAAAGCTACTGTCCTTACCTTACAAATCTTTACAAAAATAGAAATGCAGCTCTAGAAGCAATTCAAAGTTCATTTTTACCAGTCCCCAAACCTCCCCTGTTTATCCTTTTTTTAATATAAATTTATTTATTTATTTTTGGCTGCGTTGGGTCTTCGTCGCAGCATGCAGGCTACTCTTCATTGCAGGGCGTGGGCTTCTCATTGCGGTGGCTTCTCTTGTTGCAGAGCACGGGCTCTAGGTGCACGGGCTTCAGTAGTTGTGGCTCGCGGGCTCTAGAGTGCAGGCTCAGTAGTTGTGGCGCACAGGCTTAGTTGCTCTGTGGCATGTGGGATCTTCCCAGACCAGGGCTCAAACCCAGGTCCCTTGCATTGGCAGGCAGATTCTTAACCACTGCGCCACCAGGGAAGTCCTGGGCAAGTATTTTTAAACTTTTGATATTTTTGACAAACTTCCCCAAATCAAATTCCAGGTGAAATCTTTCTGACCTTGAACTAGTTTTGGGGTTTTCCAGAGGGCCCCAGAACATCTCTAAAGATTTGTTCTCTCCTTATAGGAAAGGAGATGTTAAACTTACTTCATAATTTGAATTCAGCTTATTTGATATGTAAAATTACATGGGAAGCATTGCCAAATAAGATGTAATACTAAGCCTTCTTTATGTTGTATTTGTATAGTTATATGCTATGAGTGTTCCAGACATTGTGTAAAATTCCAAAAGTCTGATATGACCTGGTATGATGTTATCAACATAATTCCAGTTATCATTTTAAAGTGCTGTGTGTCACAGAAACAACAAATTTCCTCATCAGTTCCATTATAATTAATTCTCATCAGATCTTTAACAATGGGCATTTTTAAAAAAATCTTTTGTCAATTACAGACATTTATTGTTTTACTCTGATGCCTTTACAAAAGCATTCCTACAAAAATACTTCATCTTCATGGAAATTTGAGGAAAGGACTTTTGACAAGTACAAGTTTATGATAAATTTAAGATCATAAAACAGAGCTGGGTAAAAATTTCCAGAACTAACGGGAAAAATGGATTCAAGCAGAACAAGAATTAATAACATGGACTGAATAAACTGAGGAGGATTACATAATTTTTAATGACTTTTTGTTTGAAACATTGCTGATTCTTTTACATTTTATTTTTCCAGATTTAACAAAACCTTTTTCTCTTTTCTCTTAAAGCTTAGCAACAATTCGATAAGATATAACTCTGTGAACAATGATGAAACATTTACTACTTTCCCCTACCTGATCTTGCCAAAATTTGGAAACTCTTACATATTTTTTTCATGGCAACACAGTCATTTGCATAAGTTCAAATAAAAATCTATTCTCCTTGTAACAGAACACAATGTGAAACATTGGCTATATTACCAAGGCTTTGACTGGATTGTGATATTTGACAGAGACATGCATAGACTCAGATATGGTTAATTCAGCTTTAAGGAATTAAAGTTGACTTTTTGGAGCCAATAAAGGCCTCTTGGAAAACCAACCTGGTACCTTGCTCACAAGGTTCCAGCAAAGCCATCTTAAAAATAACCTATATGGTCAATCAATATTCTTGCTGTATTTATGTAAATAATCAAGCCAAATTTAATGCATACAAATTGTTTTATCATTATTGTCCTTGGAAAAAAGAAATAGGGATAATTGTAGAGAGAAAAATTGTGTTTGTATCTTTGTCTATATTAGATTCTAGTCCTGTTAATTGTCTTTGAGGTTTTGTTATATATCTATAAATTGGACTGGATTCTGAAATCCAGTTTCCTCAAATATCAGGCTATGACTCTCCAAACTAATGATTCCAATTTTCTCCCACCCTTCTGATTTGTAATCAGTAAAAACAAAGACTGCCCTTGAATTTTCTTGGAAGGAACTAAACCAGATTATCCTCACTACTCAGATGGCAGCTAGACTTCAGGGACTTGAACCTTGGATGTACATCTCACAGCTGAAGAAGGCTCCCCCGTCATCTAGTCCTGCACAAATTTTAAGAGACATCCATATCAAATCAACTAGGAAGAGAAATAGTCGAGGTAGACTGCTTCCTCCCAAGATGCCAGATCAAGACTTCATACCTAAACTAAACATGAAATCATTTTTTCTTCCCTTTCTTTCCTTTACTCTGGTATTGGCCTGGAAATATAATGCCATCATCCATATCTAAGGGGATATGGGTCAGTTAGGTTTTTCCTAACCTGAAATAAAAAGTTGCTCTAAATTCCATAGGTTACCCCCCTTAGCAATAATAATAATAACAATAAGGGGGGTAACCTATGGAATTTAGAACAACTTTTTATTTCAGGTTAGGAAAAACCTAACTGACCTTTGGTTTGAATAGGCAAATGCAACAGTCTCTGCAAATGAATCTATTAACAGTGCCATCTTAGTGAAAGTGGTTTGTACCCTGACAGGATTTATCCTTGTCTGTGGTGGTTATCATTCTCCTTGGGTCTATGAATGCCTCGATGGCTGGTGCCTAACCAGGCCACGCCTCTTAGGTTATCTAATTATGCCCCTGTTTACACAGAGACACATCATTGGTCAACTCCCCTGAATTTACATCATCAAATTAGAAAGGACCTACTAGGAGGCTTCTATAATTCAGAATTCACTTCCTTTGACAGGTCCCTACTTCCCTGTTTAGGAATGACTACACATGAGGCTACGATCGGAAACATCTCCTTAATTCTTAAAGATATTGCAGAATCCACTGTTAAAGCAATAGCTGCCTCCCCACCACCCCAAATCCTTAGACTCTGTGGCCAAGCTGCTCCTGATAATAGAATAGCCCTTGATTATCTTTGAGCTGAGCAAGGAGGTATCTGTGCTGTGGCCACCACCGCCTGCTGTACCTGGGTTAACTTTTCTGGGGAAGTTAAGGCTCAGTTACATAAGATCACTGACCAAGCCACTTGGCTTTAAAAGGTGACTCCTTCAATGGGGGCTTTCTTTGACTTATTTGATTTTGACTGGTTTGGGTGATGGGGATCTTGTCTCCAAAGAACACTCTAAACATTGGTTATTATCCTGCTTATAATAAATAATCATAGGACTCTCTCTGGCGCTTTGTATTCTCTCAAAGGCTTTAAATGCATGTTTGCAACCACTGACCACCCAGGAAATGATCTCCCTAAGACTAGGACATTAGAAAAGAAGCCAAGAGAATGACTGGCTTAAGGATTGTAAAACCGGAGCCATGACCTGTGAATGTCACAGAGATTAAGCAAAGATGTCATGACCTATAGATAACACACAAAGGATCAACAAAAGCTGTGAGTAGTAGCTGGGAGTGATGCCAATAGCTTAAATTTTGTTCACATCTCTCAGTTAAGCTGAGAGTTTGATCGCAAAGGGGAAATTGTTAAAAAAAAAAAAAAAGAAAGAAAGAAAAAGAAAGAAAGAAAGAAACAACAGGTACCAAAATGGAATCACGTGTGCTAAGCTCATGTCACCACACCAAAGCTTAATACCTAACCTAACTGCAGTCCCTACTTTCCCCGGGAATGTAATCTTAACCCATCAGTCTGAAATTTCCCAGTCAGCACCAGTGAGTGAGGCACTCTGCTTAACAGATCCTTTTGTACCCCCAAGGAAGGTGACCTTGCCCGAAAAAATCCTTTTTTCATTTATGACTTCCTTATCCCACCCCCTCTCTGATGTTAAAAACTTTTCCTTTTCTGTAGCTCTTCAGAGATTTCTATTTGCTAGATGGGATGCTGCCTGCTTCATGAATCATTGAATAAAGCCAATCAGAAAAAGTTTACTTAGTTGAATTTAGTTTTTTAACAGTACCAGTTAGGAAAAATATCTTTGAGAGCAACTGTTGCCATATATTTGAAAGATCCAGTCTGTGACATTTTAAAAAGAGATTGCAAACTGCCCAAGGTAATAGGCTTTCAAATAACAGAAAACAACTCAAAATGATTGAAACAATAAAGAGATTTAACAAGAAGGCTAGAGGTAAGGCAGTTTTAGGGTTGGTCAGTTAATTAGCTTAAATTATCAATGATCCAACTTCTATCTTTCCTTTTTGCCACCTAAGTATGCTAGCTAGCTTTCCTCATGGTCACAAGATAGCTGCACTCTCTCCAGGCATCACATCCTCACATATCACCATTTAGAGGCAGAAGAGGGGAAGTCTCTTTCCTGTGCCTCTGTTTAAGACTAAGAAACTTCTCTTGGAATATTCTCCTCAGCAAATGGATACTAATATCTCACTGGACAGAAATTCAGTCACATGTCCTTTACAAGGACAATCACTAACAAAATAAATAGAATCATTTTGAATGACTAAGGCTGCTTGTTGGATTGGGGTTGGGGTGACCTATCCTTAAAATACATGACTGCCTGATATCTAAACTGAAGTGGGGGTGGGGGGATGGCTATTGGGCAGGGCACCAACAGTGTCTGCTACAGGGCTCAATACACGTTTCTTGATTTTAATCTATTTTATTCTCTTAAACCCCAGGACATTTGATTCACTGACATGTACTGGGAGGGAGATCATTAAGCCTCACACAATAAACTGGTTTCAGAAACACTATAAAACTGCTCAAGAGAGACAGTATTCAGAAAAGAGTTCCTTGAAAAAGCCACAAAATTGGTCTATAGCTTCAGGACAGTGGTTACTTTTCACTAACGTGGTATAACCTTCTAATTCTGTGTCTCATTTTGAAACGCTAAAGCAGTTTCTCAAAAAATACATGACTCCATCAACCACACTTGCTCATTCAAATGCATTTGCTGTTTCAGTTAGCACTGGGCCAGAGACAGGATGACTATATGATACATAAAATAAAAAGTTTATCCATATCTACCTGTATGCCTGGCTATTGACCTACCTACCTACCTGCCACCTTTTAAACTCTCCACATTCCACAAAAGCTGAGACATTTTGTGACATTTTCATTAGAGGAACGTGGGAATCCTTCATAGGATGACACTTGTCACGTCGCCAGCTCTGTTCTGGCACATGTGGTTTCCCTCCAGTTTGACACTTAGGATTTTTCCATTGCATAGCAGCAGAAACTGGCAATGGCTAATTTATGTGGAAAGGAATTTATTTGACAGACATGGGGAAGCTCAAAGAGTCAAGGGAAGTTCCAGAGATCTGGGTAGAGGAGCTAATCAGAGCTGCTGGGATGAATTAACCCCAGCATGCCAGTTCCGTCCTCAAGGTCCAAGGGTCTGGAGAGGAAGCCTAATTGGCTTAGCTTGGATACATGCCTTTCTCTTAGCCGGAGGGAGTGGGCACCTTGATTAACATGTCTACCAAAACTGCAGCAAGGGAGCAGAGTCACTCCCTACAGGGAAATCAGGGTGCTGCTACCAGAGGGAGCTGGATAGTGGGCAGGCCAGTGCAGCCATCCACAGCACCACCTGAGCACTGCCGGAAAACAATGCACCGTCAGTAAAGAGGACTCACTGGATGTAATGAGAAAACAATTATTTTCCTGCTCCGCATGTCTCATTAAACCTGCTTAGTAGAGGAAATCTATTCCCCGTGTCTGAATGTACAAACTCTACTCGCTTTTAAATAATGAAACAGCCTCTGATCACTCTAAGATGCAAACACAACCTTAAAGTCAGTAATGGAACGTTAATTCTCTTAGCACTTTCATCTTCATTCAAAGATAAGACTTGCCCCCATTGCCCCAGCTGGGATCAGTTGCAAGCAAGCTGCCTGCCTTTGGCAATGAGAGTGGGCAGCCTAGTTTCTCTTCTCACTACCTGCTGCTTCTCATCCCTTCGTGGTCGCAGCAGAGGAAGAAGGAGTGGGAAGGAGGAAAAGAAAGTTTTTCTTTAACGGGTACTGTCACAAGATGGCTTTGTGCTCTCATAGCACAGCACGTATTTAAAACTGACTCTCAAAAAAAACCAAAAAAAACAAAAAAAACTGACTCTCTTGTGGGCACTTCCATGTACTCTTTGAGACTTCCCTGCTGGGTCTCTTTGCAACTCTCCTGCTCTCAGCCTCCCAAGCAGCCAACCTCCCTCTCTTGCCCTCTAGGTTCGTGGGAGCAGGTACCAGTCTCCCATGCTCCCCTCCTCCAACTGTAGGGGGTCCCATGTTTAGTTTTCTGAGTGGTCCTGAGGCAGGAGACAGATGGGCCCCTGGCTGAACAGCTGGAGTTTGTCCCCTGTGGACAGATACTCCAAGATGAAGAGGAGAAGAAGCTGAGCTCTGCCCAGATAAGAGATAAAAGACCACATGGTCCTCATTCTCCAAGTCAAGGAGACCTTCCTGACTACACATGTGCAGAAATGCTCCTAGGAGGTCAGAAAGGGAGTGATGTGAACCTACCCACAGGCCTCTTCGCTAGAATCCATCTTGGCTAAGAGATGCGCGTGCACACACGAGAGGACCCTGAGATAAACCGAATATGAACTCAGAACCAGGCGAAGCAAGATGATTGGCCAAAAGAAACCCAGAAGAAATGCCCCATATAATAGCGATTCACACTACCACGAGGGCAAGATTCTCTCTCTGAGCTCACCCATGTGTCTATCCACACGTACACTTTTTCCTCCAAATAAACACTTTACTTGTTTCATTACTTTCCACCTCTCTGTGGAAATTCATTTCTACACAGCTGATGGACCAGGGCCTTGTCACTGGCCACTGGTCTTGTGGCTAGGATTCAGCGCTCTCACTGCCACGACCTGACTTCAATCTCTGGCCGGGAACTAAAATCCTACTTTAAGCTGCTGCAGGCCGAGGCCCCCTGAGATGAGTCCTGTGGTATGCCCCTTCACCGGGCTTGAGCTGCGGAATGGGCACTGGCATCCTACCCTTGATGATATGTGTGAGTGTGTGCGTGTGTGTGTGTGCGTGTGTGATCCTCAGCACAGTTCTCTCCCAAGAAATCCTCTTAATCTTTCCTCCCCAGTCGCCATCCCCCAATTTCTTTTATATCTTCATAGAATGTGAAGAGTTCAAGAACTGCAAATAATTTTTTTTTTGCGGTACGCGGGCCTCTCACTGCTGTGGCCTCTCCCGTTGCGGAGCACAGGCTCCGGACGCGCAGGCTCAGTGGTCATGGCTCACGGGCACAGCCGCTCCGCGGCATGTGGGATCTTCCCGGACCGGGGCACGAACCCGTGTCCCCTGCATTGGCAGGCAGACTCCCAACCACTGCGCCACCAGGGAAGCCCCGCAAATAATTTTTTAAAAAATTCTTTGCCAACAGGTGATAATGGTACCTTGTCTTCATTTGCATTTCTTTAATTATTAGTGAGAGTACCCATTTTTCTTATTCCCTATGACACATTGAATAATAGAAATAATTAACACGAAGCTCTTCCCATGTACCAGCTACATCACTTATGCTAACTCATTTAATCCTCACATGGACCCTATGCAGTAGGTGCTATTATTATCCCCATTTGGCAGATGAGGTCCAGAATGATGGGTTAATTTGCCCAAGGTCACACAGCCAGTGGGTCTGGCTCTGAAGTGCGTCTGCCTGGCTTTCCCCCTTTTCCCTGCTCTGTTTGTTCTGCTCTGGATCCTGACCTTTTTATTCTCCTTTCTCTCCTTGTCCCTCTTCTTCCAGTCACTTTTCTAGGGAGCATTTTGACCTTTCCAGCTGTTGTCAACCCATTCAGTTCAGTTCAACACACATAGAACGAACAAGCACATGCCGAACACTGTCTTAGGGACTGAGAGGCAAATACAACCCAGCATGGCCAGAAGTAGTCATCTAATAAGGGAATCACGTGTTGTATATGTGCAGCTCATCACGGTTTCCAAACACATTCACCACTCTCTTGCCACAGTTCTTGGTCTCAAAGAGGTTAAATGACTTGCCCAAGTTCATACAACTCAGAAGTGATGGAAGAGAGAAGAAAATATAAGGGCTTCTGGCATACAAATCAACCAGTCTCTGTGTGAGCTCTGTAGACCTTTTCTACTTTTATGGTTGTCATTGTCATTCCATGTCCAGGGACTATTTGTCATTAGAAATAGCTTTCATCTCCATGTAGAGCTTACATCTCCTGGAAGGATGCTCTCTGGTTAATTGATGTATTACTATAGCAACAGTACCAATAAAAACCAGAATAGCAGGTACAAATTTCACATCCACAGACTAGGGTGTGCAAACATGTAACTACATTTTCTTATAACTCAAGTTCATTTCTGACCTCAGGCCCCTATTCTGCTCGATGCAAGAAATGTATTCTAGTCACTTTCAAGTGAATTCAATAAGACTCAGTATTTCTTGGCCACTTTTTATTGAATACTTAGTTAATTCAACATGATTTTTCCTTTCCATTTGGGGATGGTGTTGAGTTCCTGGAGGAAGATGGGATCCTGCAAATGCTCCCCCGACAGTGGGGTGGTGAGGTGGAAGTCAGTGTCTGCATCTTCTACAGGTCTCAGAGTTGGCTTGGCTAGGGTAATGTTTAGTTCTCCTCTGAATGGAGACTGCACGGTGCAAGTGCTGGGGCCCCCTGAGTTGTGGTCACATCCCCATCAGATTTGCTTTGGGAACAGTGCAGACCACATCCCTTTGATGCATGTCCCCTCAGCCTAAAGAGACACCACTTCCAGTGCTGAGGCTTGGTCTGGCGCTCTTTCTCAGCTAACTTGCCCCACTCATAGGACCTAGACGTGCCCTCTCATGCCATTCCCAAGGTCTAGAAAATACAGGAGCCTTTCTCTTCCTTTGCCTTGGGCCAGAATGAGATGGAGGAAAAAGAGAAGAAGAAAAGAACAGTTGTTAACATCAATATCATTCTGTCGCATCTGTACGAGCTGCCTTCTTCAAAACACTACTATTTTTCATTTCCAGGTTCAAATCTACCAATGTATCTCTTTTAATCAGGTTTCTACTTCTTTGAATGATTAAAGAAACACCAATCACTTCCCCCTCACGCAGAAACTCCCACAGATGTACCTCTTTGGTTTCCACCCCAAACACACAAACCTGTGCACGTTGATCCACTGACAACCATCTCTGCCCTCCGCAGCCACTGGTTCCTGCCCCTGGGACCTGTCACTGTGCTCATATGGACAGTTGCAGCCTCCACGCATCTTCACTTTTCACTGTCCATTCTTTTATCACAGGTACCCCAGCAGCTGGTTGATATATTGATTTTTCTATTCTTTCTTTTTCTTATATGTGTTTGTTTTCTAACTTTTTTTTACCTGCCTTCAATCCTCTTTGGAAATAGATGAGGTTTAAAGTAAAACTGTAATAAATAAAATCCTCATAGCCCTTTTAATGTTCAGTGAGTAGAACAACCCACCTTATGCCAGATGTGGTTACACCATAATCTTCCTGACTCCAGATTGCTTTCATTTTGAATCAGTTTCTTTGTGTGAAGGCTTTGATGTTTTCCCTCCTTCTGAGCCAGTGATCCTAGTTAGGCAAAAGAAAGAAAAGACAAAATGGTGTTGAGTAATCTATGATATCACAGGCTCTATGCTGGACACGCTTATCTACATTGTCTCATTGCATGCATCCTAGATTTATAGGATCCTAGCTGGAGCCTAAGTCATGTTTACCCTATCATTCAGACAAAACCATCTGGAAACTTCTGGGAGAATGAGACGGACAAGGATGCAAGGACTGGTTTGAGCCTTCTGGGAAAAAAGTAATCTTCTAAGTCTGAAGAAATAATCCACTGGAAGAGAGAAATCTGTTCACTATTCATTCAACAAACCTTTATCAAGCACCTGCAGTGTATCCAACACTGTGCTAGGCACCAGGGATACAGCTGTGAAAAACCCAAAGGCAATGAACTAGTTTTAGGGGTGAGGGCCAGCTTTCAGGGCAACAGCAAGTGTGCCACTCAGACCGTCCTCTGTCCCTCACCTCGGTCCTAAGACATGATGGCTGCAGTACAAAACAAACACCAAACGTTGCTTCAATTCCATGTTCAAGAAATAATAGAAAAGGGGCTTCCCTGGTGGCGCAGTGGTTGAGAGTCTGCCTGCCGATGCAGGGGACACGGGTTCGTGCCCCGGTCCGGGAAGATCCCACATGCCGCGGAGCGGCTGGGCCCGTGAGCCATGGCCATTGAGCCTGCGCATCCGGAGCCTGTGCTCCACAACGGGAGAGGCCACAACAGTGAGAGGCCCACATACTAAAAAAAAAAAAAAAAAAAGAAATAATAGAAAAGAACAGTGAGAGGAAAACCAAGGCCCATAGTTTCTGCACCATGGGAGCCCATGCCTTCTACACAAACACCAGAACGCTTGACTTGGAGACATTGTTGGACACCAGAAGGGCACTCAAATGGGACATCAGGAGAGGAGGGGGACATTACCCCAAACAACTGAAACAAGGAGGAGGGATGAAGCAAGGGCAGCTGATAGAACCTGGGTCTAGGACTCGACTGAGATCCATGCTGGGGCTTGTAAGGATTAACTGGGAGGAATTTGGGGAAAGCTAAATTCCCACAGAACTAATGGGCGTGGAGCTCGAGAAATACAGCTTATGACTTCTGCCAAGTCTCTACTTCTACACCCGGGCTAATGTGGCCTGGAGAGGAGTTGTTCCACAGCAGCTCCAACGCGTTAAGACACTTGCTCAAGGTTATTGATTTAGGAATGGTCTTTCTGCAAAGTCCTTCCCAGACCCCGTCCCCCACATGGTTGGAAAACCTCAGGGTTCTCATCTCTGCTCTGCTGTTAATGCATTCATTATAGGATATTGGAAGAGTTAATTTACTTCCCTGAGCGGGAGTTTATCATCTTTCAAAAGAAGGGCTTGGACTAGAAAAGCTACAACATTCTGTGATTTTGTTTTTTTTTATAAATTTATTTATTTTTTGCCTGCGTTGGGTCTTTGTTGCTGCACACGGGCTTTCTCTAGTTGCGGCGAGCGGGGGCTACTCTTCACTGCGGTGCGTGGGCTTCTCATTGCGGTGGCTTCTCTTGTTGCAGAGCACGGGCTGCACGCACGCAGGCTCAGTAGTTGTGGCTCACGGGCTTTACAGTGCAGGCTCAGTAGTTGTGGCACACGGGCTTAGTTGCTCCGCGGCATGTGGGATCTTCCCGGACCAGGGCTCAAAGCCACGTCCCCTGCATTGGCAGGCGGATTCTTAACCACTGTGCCACCAGGGAAGTCCCCATTCTGTGATTTTTGGACTAGTTTCGGCCCCTCAGTACTGGTTCTGGGTACGCTTGACAATCTAACCCAGTCTTGCATATCCAGACAAAGCCCTCTCACTCCCTAACATGGCCCATTTACTCCAGCCAAGCCAGTTTTTTTTTTTTTTTTTTTTACTGTCCCTGAACACAGCACACTCATATTCATTCCTGACCCTCTGCCAAATCCCTCCCTAGTGGCGCTAAGAAAATTGGAATGAATGCACATGCTGGTCAGACCACGATCTCTCCAGTCCGTTGCTGGAAAGGACATGCCCACTGCCTTCTCTGAGGCCGACCTTCAAGGTGGGTATATATCAGCTCCCCTGGGCATCCATTTACATTTCTGACATTAATTTGTCCAGACCTTCTGTGGATTCATTTATATTTCCTTCATGTACTACATCTTGGCATAACGTGTTTCGTGAGTTTATTACCCATTTCTTTTATTTGTTCTAAGTGTTCATCACTCATCTCCCCCTCCAGCAAGTGTTTGGGTTGAATGAGTCCTTGTTCACATTCTCCTGGTTATTCATGAGTTTACTGCTTTCCATCGTGTCCTTTTCCAGGCTGGAGAATCCCAACCTCTATGGCCTCTCTTCCCTCTGCAGCCCTTGATTGTTCTGTCTCCGTTCCTTCTTCACTGTCAGTCAGTACAGTCCTTCAGAGGTTCAGGGACTAGAACTCTCCACAAATCAAGGAAGGGAGGATGTACGGTGTTGAGAGAAATGCAAGGGCGTGGGCTCAGTTATTTTCCGTCTCTCCCCACCCCTTGCTGATGCCCGGTATGTGTTTTCTTGGCCTCTGGAGCAAAGCATTACTTCAAACTCATGCACTGGAAGTCAAAAATGCCTCCAAAGACACAGGCCCTTTCCTGGTTTTTGACAGAGACGTTAGGCACAGAGTTTGGATTTGTTTATTTTTAAGCATATCTGCACATGCCACGTTAAACCCATCTGCTCCTTTTCTGCCAATTTAAACAAACTCCGTTGATAACAATGATAATTAACATTTAGTGAGCTCTTAAAAGGCCCCAGGCACTGTGCTAAGTGTGCGGTGTCTTTCTTAATCCTCTCTGCAACCCTCTGAGGTTGGGGCTACTATTACCCAGTTTTGAAGACAAGAATATTAAGAAACAGGGAGATAAAGGCACTGGCTCATCACACAGCTGGCAAATGGCAGACCCTAGACTCGAGCCCAGGGAGGCTGAGATTTTCAACCTTTCTGTTCTCTGCAGTTAAGCCTGGCTGTCGATTAGAATCACCTGGGAGCTTGGGAAAAACACCAGTTCCCCAGACCCCACCCCAGGGCAGCTAAATATGATGCTCTGGGGGCTGGGGTCCAGATACAGATAGCTTTCAAAGCTCCCCCAGGCAAGTCTATTATCCACCCAGGATTGGGGACCACAGCTCTGATGCCTCCTGCTGTCAAAGCCCCTCCGTTTATTTCTACCGTGACTGGAATACATTTGGTCATCTGCCACGGGGAGGCTTGTCAGGGGACTTTCCCGTCCAGAACATTTCGAAAGATGTTAAATCTGATCAGTTCTTGAAGTAGATCCTTTTGTTGTGGTGGTGGTAAAGTATACATAATAGAACATTTCGCATGTTAACTATTCTTAATATTACTTTTTAATATATAAAATGGATCTTTCTACATATATTGGTTTTTTTTCTTTTTTCTTTCTGGTGAAATACATATACATAACATTTTCCATCTTCACGATCTTTTTAAGTGTGCAGTGGCATTGATTACATTCACATTGTGTGCAGCCATCACCACCACCCAACTGCAGAACTTTCCATCATTCCAAACTGAAACTCTATACGTATTAAACGCTAACTCCCCATTTCCTCATCACCCTAGTCCCTGACAACTACCATTCTCCTCTCTATCTCTATGAATTTGACTATTCCAGGCACCTCATGTAAGTGGAATCATACAGTATTTGTCCTTTTGTGTCTGATTTATTTCACTTCGCATAACGTCTTCCAGGTTCATCCATATTGTAGCATGTGTCGGAATTTCCTTCCTTTTTAAGGTTGAATAATATTCCACTGTATGTCTACACATGTCTCTTGATAAAAGAGACATCATTCCCTCCTTTAGCCCCATGGTGACTTAACCTTTTAAAAAAGCGTTCCTTAAAGAAATTTGTCGAAAGATTTTAAAAGCCTAGGTAGATTATAGCTGTTTCTCCCTTATCTCCTTTTTTACTTTCACAAAGAGCTCCACTGTGTGTCTCTTCCTTCCCCTGTGCCTTTCCACACCTACATTTTCGGTGTGGTCCAGGGCAATTCCCACCTCCTGCAAGAAACCTTCCTGGACCCAGCTCCAGTGGGCTCTCTCTTTCCCCAGAACTTTTCTGGTGTTTATTGCCTGAAGCGGCCAATCTGGCATTCACCTGATATTTACTTCTTACATGCACCTCGCATTCCTAATATGATGACCATCCCTTAAGCATCGCTCATCCTCTGTGTCCTCTCCAGCCTCAGTGCAGAGCAGAGCAAATAACAGAAGTGGGAAAATTAGTATTTAATTGAAATGAAGGAGCATACTGCCTCTTCCTGAGAATCGGTGGTGCTTCTCACCTAACATCTGAGATCTGAGCTGCCTGCAGCATCACCAGGATGTATTAAGGACACATCCCAACCCCCTTCATTTCTCAGACTTGGGGCAGAGCCAGTGCTAAGCCGTATTGACAGGGGCAAAATTCTCTTCATCACGTCTTCCCTTATTATTCACTTGGCTCACAGCCCCAACTTTTCTGGGCGTCCATATCCCTGCTCTTATTATTATTATTTTTTACTTCTCTCCATCTCAGCCTCCTATTCTGTATTCCAATCCCTTAGATTCCTACCTAAGGGTTTTCATTATTTTTGTCATGTGTGCCCTAATCAAGGTCTCAGGGAGTTGCAGGGACTGTTGTAATGGTCTCTTATTGGCCTCCCTCACTCAAGCCCACCCACTGTCTCCCATCTCACCATGTCAGGCTCCTGCTCCAAACCAGATGATTCTCTTTGCCTGGCCTCTAGGTTTGGTTTTTTTTTGGCTGCGTTAGGTCTTAGCTGTGGCACGCAGGAACTTTGTTGCAGCATGCGGGATCTAGATCCCTGACCAGGGATCGAACCCGGGCCCCCTGCATTGGGAGTGCAGAGTCTTACCCACTGGACCAGCAGGGAAGTCCCTGGCCTGTAGGATTAAATCCAAACCCCTTCCATGGCATTCAAGTCCTCCCTAATCTGGCTCTGCTCACAGTTCAGCATCACCTCCCACTATCCCTCCATACCTTCAATCAATAATAAAGTATTGAATGACTGCTCTCCACGGGCCAGGATTCTGGATGCGTTGTATGGTGCCAGCACAGTGGTGTGCTTGGTAGGTAATTTGGAGGGAATTACTGTTTACCGCGCATTCCTGCTAAGGGGTTGTTAATTTATAGGTCAGCTTAAGGCATTATGCCTACCTAGTTTTTCCCCACCATGGATTTCACAGGCCGTGGAACACCAGAGGAGAGACATTTTGGCCAGAGTAAAGGAGTCTTTTCGGACCTCTCAACCATGTTAGAGGTGTTCTACCCCAACTCAGGCTGCAGGTTCTCCTTCAGATGCCTCCCTACGTCCTGTTTAGAGGTCTGGCCCTGCTGGGGTCCTCTAAGTGCCAGGCTTGGGCCTCTTCTTGGTTACAACCTGGGATTCTCTTCTTAACAAGATTCAGATCCCCTTCTGGGGACATTGGTGTAGGCTTTCTTGGCCAACACCCATCCTTTCTGATCCATCTGGGACTTTTGTGACTTCACCATGGTCCTTGGAGATAATCACAGACACAGATCTCTTGTTTCAAATGTCTTCAGGAAGGGTGGCCACACCTTGTGTTCTTCCTTGCGTCCAAATGTCCGGAGAGTGACCCCTGCCCCCTTGCCTGGGGTTGAGCACTTGACTTGGCCCTTTATCTGGAGCATCTACCAGGAAGTCTGGTGTCATCCGGGGGACCAGCCCTGCCTCTGTCCTTCCTTCTGATCTCCCATACCTCACTTCCTCCTGACTCATCCTCAGCCCCAGTCTGACATGTTTGTCAGAAAAGCAGGAAAGAGGAAGGTGAAGAGGTGCTCTTGACCATCTGGGGAGCCAGATGTGATCACCCCTGGGTGTCATTCCAAGGACAAACTACAAAGTCAGCCTGCCTTCTCTCACCACACCCCTGACTTAGGAGACGTGAAAATGGTGTATGTGTGCATGTGTGTGTGTGTGTGTGTGTGAATGTACACACTGATCTTCATGCTGCCTGAGAGAATGTGTGAGAGCAAATATGTGAAGGCCTGGAAGGGAATTTATTTTCTCAGGAGATGAGAAGAAAAATTAGCACTATAACACAAGAAACAAAAATGATGCCAGAATGAACGTGCTCATGTCGGGTTGGTGATCATTTAGAGGTCTGGGTCTTCAGAGCTCACATTCCACTGTGCCTTGACTTGGAGAGCTGCTGTGTGGGTCAATGGACACATGTGGTGAACTGGGTGGAAAACAATTAGTATATGTTTTACTCTAATATGCACCTTCTATTGCAAGTTTTTAAGTGCAAATGCAGATGTTAACTGATAATCAGTTGGAGAGAACACTGATATGGAGAAATCTAAGTTCAAATCTCGGCTCTGAAAACTGTAACATTATGCCTCAGTTTCCTTATCTGGAAAATGGGGATAATAATAATGATTCACTTTTAAATCATTATTGTGCGCTTGTTTTTACCTAGTACCATTCTGTGGGCTAGGATTACAGCAATGAACAAAGTAGGCAATGTCTCCGCTATCGTGGAATTTATATTCTGGTTAGGGCAGATGGATAATAAATATGTACAATGTCAGGTGATGATAAAGGGTGACAGGGGTTTGTCATTTTTGAAAGGATACTAATGCATTGCTAATGAACTGATATTTGAGCAGACTCTGAAGGAAGAGAGGGAACGACCATGTGGACATTGACAGAAGAGTTTTCCAGGCGGAGAGAACAGCAAGTGCGAAGGCCTGGAGGTGGGAGCTTCAGGTGTTCCAGAAACAGTGGAGAGGCTGGGAAAGCTGACGAGAAGTGAAGGAGGGGAGAGCAGTAGGAGATGACGTCAGAAAGGGCCTCGTGGGCTTGGAGAGGATGTGGCTTTTCCTCTAGGGAGCTGGGGAGCCATGGAAGGGTTTTTTTTTGGCAGAGGAGGACGAGGATCTGACTGCGGATGGCTACTGCGTGGAGAACAAACTGTAGGCACAACGGAGGAAGCAGGCAGAGCAGACATCCAGGTGAGAGAAGAGAGTCGTTTGAATTGGGGTGCTAGAGGAGGAGGTGGTGAGAAGTAGCCAGATTCTGAACATATTTCAATGGGACTTATTGACGGTTTACAGGTGGAGTGTGGGATAAACTCAAGATTTTCGCCTTGAGGAATTCAAAGACTGGAGTTTTAATTTACTAGGTTGGAAGAGTCTGAGGGAGGAGCTGGTTTGGGGAAAGAAAATCAGAAGTTAAGTCCGAGATGCCTATTAGATGTTTACATGGAGGGCAGCAGGCAGTCGGTTCTCTGCATCTGGGTTTCAGGAGAAAGGTCAGAGCTGCTAATGGAAACTTAGATGTCATCAGCAGAGAGATGGTGTTTACAGCCCCCGGGGCTGGACAAGACCATCTCAGGCAGCAGTGTGACTATCTCCTTCACATGGCGTGAAGGCCAAAAGATATTGTATGGAAAAGACTTTTGTAAACTGTGAAGTGCTAAACACATGGAAAAGACTCAGTGCATCAACATAGTAAAGGACATAATTTAAAGAAGTGTCTGCAGGGAGAGTTAGAATCATAGAATGTTGTACCAGGAGGACCTTAGAAAGCAGCCAATCGACCCCTCTCATTTTAGCCACGAGGAACTGAGGTTGGAGAGGTTAAGAGGCTTGTGCAAGGACACCCAGCTCGTTAGTGGCCAGCAGACGAGCTGGTCTCAGAACTGAGGAGCCCTAACTGCGGGCGCGGTGCTCTTTCCTCCAACAGCGCACCTGCTCACATTTACTGCTTCAGCTCTCTCCGAATCTGTTAACCAGGGCCAAGTAATTCTTCCAAAACAGAAATCTAATTATATCGCCTTATGCTTTCATACATGCTATTCCCTCTGCCTGGAATACTCTGCTTCCTCCCGCTTCTCTGTCTGGCAAGTTCCTGCCCCCTCTCCATTCTCAGCTAGAAGGGCCCTGGACTGTGAAGACCTCCTTGCCCTGCTGGGTGGAGCTGGTTGTTGGCTTTCCACGTGCCCGCAGTGCTCTGGTCCTGCATTTGCTGTGACTCAGGCTGCCTCGCTGGCCGACCGTGAGGCTCTGGCTCTCTCCTCTTATGACCTCTCCAACGAGCGCACTGAGTGGCACTTAAGTGTTTGGGGAGGAAGAAGGAAGGAAGGCCTCTTCTCTCACATCAGCTCAGGACAATGGCAAAGCTGTCATTTAGTGACACTTCAGTTCCTCTAACCTAAGGGGCTTTTGTTTCACAAATTGACAATGACTTCTGGGGTGGGAATTTTCCTTTTTCTTTTCCATCCCCAGGCACAATGAGCGGGTGATTCTGGGACCAAATAGAAAACGATTTGGACATTATAAGTGATTGCCGCCTTCTTTTTCTCAATTCTCTCTCTCCTGTTGATATATGAGTGGCTGTGGCTTGTTTGCCTTTTGCTGCAAGGCCCGATTTGTGTTTGTGCCTGGGCTATACACAGGTGGGTACACACACACACACACACACACACACACACACACACACACACACACACACACACACCCCTACATAAACTCCTGGGAGAGGCTGCACTCTTGTTTTTCAGAGGCAGCTAGATCTCCCAGAAAATGCCCTCAGGTGGACTCCCAGGTTTGTCACCTTTGAGCATGAGAATTTGGCCTTCTTAATCTCTTGGTACCTTAGCTGAAGGTAAGTTTGGAATTTTCTAGATCAAGAGTAAATTCCAAGAACTTCTTCCCACCCCCTATGTTTGCTGCTCTTTAGCATGTTTGTTTTGGATAATTCTGTATTAATTACTGTATTTACATTCTGCTTAATTAACACTGTTCTGGTAGGTGAAGAATTGCTCCTAATAGAAGTAATTATTGTACCAGTTATTGCAGAGGTTTAAGGAAAGTGACGGAAGGTGGTGGTGACACTGTGGTGATGGGGTCAACGCTCCAGGTTTTGTTCCTAGTAAATGATTCAGGGTTTGCCAAACTCTGGGGACGCCTGAAGCAGGTGATAAGCCAGGCTAGTAAAATAACTGTCCCTTCCTGAGGTTTGGACTTCTGAAGCTCTCTTGTATTGAGAGCTCTTGAGTAATCACTGTTAGTCAATAGAATACTGTAGGATGCAATTAGGTTTAATTAGCCTAGCATCCCAAGCATGTCTGCTCCCCTGTCTGTGTCTCTTTGGGTGTCTCGCCTTCTTGGCTCCTGCTTCCCCTGAAGAGGAAGCGTTCCTGGGCTGTGTCCCCAGACTGGGGTCTCCCCTCTTCTCTTCCTGCACTGAACTCTCTCCCACACTCATTCATAATGTGGAGGGGGAGAGCCAGGAAGGGGCATGAAGTGATGGTGGAAAGAGAAGAAGGAAAAGACAATCAAAACATAGTGGAAAAAGAGAGGGAGGGTGAGAGAATATGGTGAAGGATGGAAAAGATTTTTATAGCCTTTCAAGAGACAGCTGCTGCCGACAACCACTCAGAAGGCACTTTGTCTACTGTCCCAACCGAACAAACGGGAAACTCTCCCGCTCATACCTTTTCCCTGCTATATATATAGAATATTTTCAGATTTTTGTATTAATTAAAAGGTGTCTATATTTTATACACATTTTATTTTTGCAATAACAAAACAGTCCCCACGGTTCTGTAGGGAATGGGAATGGGGGAGGGCGGGGGGGGGGGCAGGCAACACTCACAGCAGCGGAAGGGGCCCAGACTGGGGATCGGGAGACCTGCTCCCACCCCAGCCTGCAACTCTGGGACAAATGCTTCCCCTCTGGATCTCATTGTCCTCATCTGTAAAATGATAGGTTTGGACTCGATGGCCTGCACTACCTCTTCCAACTTGATTTCTACCCCCTTATTAAATGGATGGTCTACCAGACTTATATGCCCGACATACCCGTTTCCTTCCTTTTTCCCTCTTGTCTGCAACTCTCTCCTCTTGTTCAGAGTGTCTTCCCTTTGCAAGTTCCTCTCCATTCTGCACATTATGAATCTCAGCATTCCTGTTGCCCTAGAAAAGCATTATTTCTGAGATTGTGCACTGTTTCCCTTTTTACAGCATCTCATAAACTCCTTTCTTGGATTCTTTCTTTTTTTTCTTTCCCATCATTCCGGCCAAACTACTTCTCACCTTGGTTCAGAGGTGTGTGTGTGTGTGTGTGTGTGTGTGTGTGTGTGTGTGTGTAGGAGGGTGCTTCTCTAGGTTTCTTACCGTCTCCATTCCTCTGTTTTATCTAGGATTTCCTTTATCCAGAATTTTGTTGCATAAAATGATTCACTCTAATTCTTCAATTTCTGGCATAGTCTAGAAAGTCGTTTAATGTTTTCCTTCTTCCAACTTACCTATTTTTATTTCACAGTTCTCTTTAGCTGTCTCTTATAATCATACTTCTCCTGGTTTAATATTTCAGGTCCTTTGTCTCCTTCATTCTTTCGTTTTCTTTTCTTAGGTCACCTTTTAAAAAATTTTTAAAATACCATTCTTTGTTCAGCAGAGGGCTCTCTTCCCATCCCTCTTGCAGCCGGGCAGATAGGATTTGAAGCAGCTTGCCCCGTTGTCTTTCCCTCAGGTTTTCTAGCCATCAGAAACATTAGATACTTAAACTTGTAAACAATTCAGCCTTGTTCGGTGTGGTCGCGCTAAACCTTCCCTCCTCAGCTGAGAGCCCTCCACCGGCTGCCCCGCTCACTAATCTATTGGATGCCCTCCCAACGTTCCTCATGTTATTCACTGTAGCCCCTACTCCAATCGCTCAGTAGGGTAGGTTATCACCAACCCTAGTTTACGGCTGAATTAACTGAGGCTTGGAGAGGTTCACCCAAGGTCGCGCAGCTTGTAAAGTTAACCCTTATCCGGCCGATTCTGGTTTTCCAGTCCAGCCCAGCAGCCTCATCTCATTCCCTTCGACTGCAATTTATATCGGATTTCCCTTGTTTTGTACGCAATTCTTTCCCCCTTCAAATCCACAGGCAGGAAGATCGTCCCTAGCTGATAGGGCTGGGGCACTGGGGAGCCGAGGGGAAGGGAGAATTTCCTCGGGCCCCAGCGGTTGGGTGGGCAGGATTCTGGTGCGCTGACGCCCCGGCAGAAAGCCGGGTTCGAGACGGGGCTTGCCGAGGACGGTAAGGCAGGACGTGGCAAAAAGGCAGCAAGTGCTCGAGGGACCTGGGTCTCGCCGCTCAAACGGCGGCTGCGGGGCGGGACTTCTGTCCACCCTCCGTGTAAACACACTTGGCAAGCCAAGGGCGGGATTCGGACCAAGCCCGGGGACGCGGAGGTGCAGGGCGCCCCCTCGCGCTCCTCCGCGCGCCACGAGTTGGCGGGTGGCGCGCCAGCCGCGGCAGGTTCTCTGCAGCACCCTCCTCCTTTTCTCTCCCGCTCCCTTCCCTCTCTCCGCTCGCTCCCAACTCCTCCCCCACCTCTTCTCCCTCCCTCCTTCGGCCCCCTCATCTTCTCCTCCCCGCTCTCAGCCGCGCGCCTGGTCGGGAGCTAGTTGGAGCGCGAGGGCTGCCGCCTGAGCCCAGCTCCGCTGAGCCGGGCGGGTCGGCGGCGCGTCCGGCGGCTGCTGGCGGAACCCGAGGGTGGCGGGCGCGGGCCCGAGTCGCGTCTGCACTGGAGCGGGGAGTGAGGGCCGGGGGCCGTTCTTGCGCGGCCGCCCCATTCCCAGACCGGCCGCCAGCCCTCCTGGGTCGCCTTCGCCGCTCCCCGCCGCCGGGAGCCGGGAGTCGGGAGCCGCTTGGAACCGGGCACCTGCGCCCGCAGCCCGGAGGTGAGTCCCGGGAGCACAGGACGCTTCCCCTGCGCGGGCTGGGCTGCAAGTTGCAAACTTCAGCAACTCGGGTGGGTAGAGGGGTAGGGGCCCGGGGCCGCTGGCAAGTTGGAACCAGGTGGCGGAGGCTGCGGGCAGAGAGGAGGGAGTCCCCGCGCTTCCACGCCGCCCTCTGCCACCTCAGCTTGGGCTCCCTCCGTGCTGCCGCATTCCCGCCGTCAGCCGGCTCCGGGTCCGGGCTGCACGGGGCCCTGGCCCGGCCGCTGTCGGTGCGTCTGGGCTGCACGCCGCGAAGGGGACCTAGGGCCGGGCCTGGAGGAGGGGACGGACGGTTGAAAGGCTGGGAGAGAGCCGGGCTGAGGCGCCGAGGGTGGCGCCGAGATGGAGGCTCCGAGAGGGCGGACGAGTAAACCCGGTGGAGGCAGAGCGCAGGCGGCGAGGCGCGTGGGAACGCGTGGCCCGCCCGGAGTGTGAAATCTCGCGCTCAGGGACGTCCCTGCTCCGCCGCCGCCTGCGGGGGTCCCCACCGGATTCTTACCATACCCCCTGCTCCTGGCAGGGCCCTGCGGAGCCCAAACTCTGCCCCGCCAAGCCCCAGATGCAGCCGTGCCGGAGCCCGGCGCTCCCGCCTCGGCGGGCGGAGAGGGGCGCGGCGGCGGGAACGCGGGTTGCGAACGGCGCTTTCCTGATTTATTTTTCTCATGGTAATTTGTCTTTGTGGTTGGGCTGCCCATTCACTTTCCGCTCACGTCTTGCGGGAGATCCAGTGAGGAGGGAGGGAGCGGGGGGCGCTCCGGCACAGGGAGAGATGGAGACAGGAGAGGGGATGGGGATCCGAGCCGGGCGGGAGCCGAGAGGGAAGTGGGCGTAGGACCCGCAGAGGATGGAGGCGAGGCTGAGAACACCCGGACGAGCGGAGCCGCGGGCGGGCGGCGGAGGGAGGACAGAGCCGGCCCCTTCTCGAGCGCAAAGTTTAAACAACCAGGAGGAGCCACCTGAAGCGCCCTCCTTGCCTCCTCCCCTTCCCTCGGTGCCCAGTCCTCGGGTTATTCCGCCTGCCCCGCCGTGCCGGGCTGCAGTGGGCCCCGAGTTGGGAGGAGGAAAGGTAACTGCCCTATTCTGCCCCCACCCCTGCGATCTTCTCCAGGTATTCCGCGGTGGTGATGAGAGCAGCCGGAGCGGGGAAGGGCTGCCCGCCCTCGGGATACGCTCTTTCCCGGCCCCTTGACTGAGCGGAACTGGGATTGGGAGGTTGGAAGCTCGCCTGTATCTAGACCCCACCACGATCCTACCTTCTCTGAGTCCAATCTCCTTCCACATTTCTCAGGCACCTCCACTCCCCCTCCCATCCCCACCACTTCGGCCTCATTCGGCTCCTTCGTCAGCGGCAGCGGCGTCTCCCTCCAGGCTCTTCTGGCCCGCCTCTCTGTCCTCCCCGCCTCTACTTTCCCTCATCTTTTAGCCTGTTCTCTTCCATTCCTTCTCATTTACCGCACTGACCCCCCGCCCCCGTTCTTCCTTCAAAAGTGGGCTCTCACCCTTTCTGAACCAGGATAGATGACCTTGAAGAAGGGGAAGAGGGGAATTTGAGCCTGAGAACTGGACCTCACAACTAGGAAAAGGAGGGCAGATTAAGAAGCAGCTTGGAAAAACCCGCCGGTACCCTGCCCCAAATCTAGATTACCAACCGAGGAGGAAGGGGGATGAAATATCAGAGAGAGAGAGAGGGAGTTTGCCACTTGATCACACTACAGACAACAGATCTAGAAATTACAGTTTTAAGTGATCTTATCTCTGTGTGTGCATAGTATCCTGTACTTTGGGGATTGATTGGAACATCCCACAGCCTGTTCCTACCTGTCACCTGCTGGCCCCCTACTCACCCTGACTCTCAGGGCCCACTAGGATTCTACTGTGAGATGATGAGTTCCTTGAGGTCAGGGGGCCATCTTATCTTATACAAATCTAGCACTTTACATTGATACAAGGTTCCAGACTCAGAGGCAGGACTGGAACTCAGGTCTCCTGCCCCTCCCCACCCAGCCCAGTGGGTATAAACCAGTTTTATTCTTTACAAGAAAAGAAAAAAATAATCCAACCATGACTTTTTGCTTCCCCTGATGTAGTAAAGCCTTATGCAGGGAGGGATTGGATGAGAAAAAACTGGAAGCTCACATAGGATGTTCAGGAATCCCAAGGGATATCCAGAAAGCCCTGATCCCTGAGTGTGGGTCTGAAAAGGGGAAGGGGAGCCCCAGCAAGGGGGCAGAGGGCTAGCAGACATTTAGAGAGGATCAGCCTGGCAAGGCTGTAGATTGGTGGATGGAGTGTGTACACTTGGGAAGAAGATGCTCTCGGGTCCAGTTCTTTTGAACATTGACCATGATACTCCAGTTCTTAATCTTGGCCACCCTCCTCTATCCCACAGGGAAAGCCCAGAAGATATCAATTCAGGTCAATACCATAGAGTCAACAAATTCACTACTTTCATTGAGGATTGAGGTGGTAGAATGGACACAGAAGGCAAAGGACAAGATCCCTGATTAGAAGTGCATGTCTCCTTGTTATATAGCCTTAAAGGACCCAGGGCTGAGTTTCAATGCCCCACCACCCACACCCCCAGCAGCTAGATGTTCCCCATGGTCCTCAAGCGTTAGCTCTATTACTGAGTGGACACAAGGTAAATAAGACCAACAGTGGGACTAAACTCACATGTTCACTATTTATCAAGCACCTATTATGTGCCAGGTACTAAAAGCTATGGATGCAACAGTAGATAAGACATGTCTCTGATCTCCAGGATGGAGGTGAATCAGCGTGACTAGGAAAACACAATTACTAGCATTGCCTCCACTGCTGTGATAGAATTTATTGTGGATTTTTTTTCCCATGTGGGTTTGTTCAGGTGACCTGACAGCTAATATGGAGTTTTCCAAAGGACTTGGGGTCTAGGGTTTGGGGGAGGGCTGAGACGGCTAGGATTCCACCACCTTAGCTCTTCCCTCAGCACCAAGTCCCCTCTCCATGCCTCAGATTCCTCACTCATCAAGTGGGGCTGAATACCTACCTTGTACCTGTGGTGTGGACAGAGGTAAAGCCAGGTACCTAAAGATCTGAGGAAGAGAACTATTGGGAGGGAGTATTTGGTTATTTATACATCAGTGTCTGAACCCCAGTGAGTCTTGGGATCATCCTTTGCCTCAT
This sequence comes from Neophocaena asiaeorientalis asiaeorientalis, assembly GCF_003031525.2. Taxonomy (NCBI): domain Eukaryota; kingdom Metazoa; phylum Chordata; class Mammalia; order Artiodactyla; family Phocoenidae; genus Neophocaena; species Neophocaena asiaeorientalis. The sequence continues at coordinate 171,104 of NW_020174422.1, read as the reverse complement.
CCAATCACCTTGATCACTAGCCTGTCTTCATCACCTGGTGACTCTGTGTGTGTTTGTGTGTGTGTTGGAAATAATGAATGCGTGTTCTTCATATTCAGATCTTTGCATTTGAGCTTAGCCATCACTAAGTTGGTCTTAAATTTATGACAAAGCTTAACTAACTTGTCTTAAATGGATGACTAGAAGCCAAAGCAAGTGTCTTGACTAATGGAGTTTCATTGAATTGACTGAACTGAGCTCTTCTTTTAGAGCTTATGTGGGCAACACGTGGATTTCACTGGCATACTGCTGTATTTTTGTGGACCTCCCTCTCTCTGACTTTTGGTTTGATGACATCTGCCTTAGCTGAGGAGATGGCTCTCTGATGGGTAGTCTGGAAGGGGATCTTTGTGTATGTCACTTTCTATCTCAGATGGAGGAATCTCCTCCAAGATTTTCTTTCTGAAAAAAATTCTCCTATAACCTGCTTAAATGCTAGAAAGTACCAGCTGGGAGCAGAGTTCTGAAAGGGAAGGGGGGTGCCAAACATTCTGTGGTTCTGCCATGTCTGCTTCCCTCCCTCTGCTTTAGTGAGCATGAGAGATGAAAACCAAACCTTGCAGAATGCACTCTTTAATCCTGACATTAGTCAGGGACTCACCAATGAACAGTGACTACACTTGGTACCTCCAGAGTGGGAAAAGGAAAAAAAGATGGCTTCCTATCCAATTTGCAGCTGGGAACAGTGGGGAAAGCAGGACGAGCGACCTGGGAGGGATGGTGACTGGGCATGGGAGAGTTTGACCTTGAGCACACTTCCCAACAGTTGGGCTTCGCATCCTCCTCCACTCTGACTTGAAACAGGAGAACAAGAATTCCGTTAAGCTTTACCTGAGCTTTAAAGGCAATGCTGTGTGCTGAGTCCCACCGTGACACTTCCCTCATTGATCTGTGATTAATAAGGATGACTTAGGGCTTCCCTGGTGGCGCAGCGGTTGAGAGTCCGCTTGCCGATGCAGGGGAAACGGGTTCGTGCCCTGGTCCAGGAGGATCCCACATGCCGCGGAGCGGCTGGGCCTGTGAGCCATGGCCGCTGAGCCCGCGCGTCCGGAGCCTGTGCTCCGCAGCGGGAGAGGCCACAACAGTGAGAGGCCTGCATAATGCAAAAAATAAATAAATAAAAAATAAGGATGAGTTAATCAGACTTGCACCTGGAACTCGTTTGAATTTGAAGCCTTGTCCGTATCATCAGAATGTCTTTGCATTTGAACCAAGAATGTCTCTGGCCTGTTCTGTGATAGGAAGGGCTGGTACTGGAGGATGGCTGGTGACCATCTGTTCTGCTATCCCCTGAGGATCAAATTAGAGGAGATAGGTTTAAATTCCCCAAGGAGGAAGCTGGGTTAGAAACAAGGGAGGCTTCTCCATCTTGAATGGAGATTACCGTCACTTCTTGATTTTCCAGGAGTGGTTCATTTCTTTTTTTGTGGATTATTTGTGGGGAATATTTAGTCTCAGGCCAGTGTCTAGTTACAGCCAGCCCCGCTGTTGGAAACCCACCTGATTGCCAGTATCTTCAGAAAGTGCATTGTCCTTTTAGCCTCCACCTGAGCCAAACATCATTAGGAAGGTAAATCCGCTATGTATCAGGTATATGTGTGTATGTAAATATACTCATATACATTCACATATAAACACACATACAGTGCATTGCAAAGCTATGTTACAGTTTGATCACCCAGTATTTTGAGTTACCTGCGGCACTGTTCTGTCAGAATTGACAGGAGGCTGCCTCTAGGGAGGCAACTTCAGGGAAATGTCCGGTAGGGTAGCAATTTAGATCCATCCCTACTTGCCATCCCCACTGGTCCACCTGAGCCAAAACTCCCTCCTTACTTCTCTAGTCATTGTCCTGAAGGCCTCCCAAGGAGCCCTGCTCTAAGGAGTACAAAAGAGCCTCAGTTGGCTCTTAATTATTCAGGGATAGGTGGATCCAGTGGGGAAAGCACCTGACCCAGGACTCTTATTTCCCTTCTTTTGGTGGCTTGAGTAACTTTATACCTGTAGTGAGAAGCTGGGGAGATCTTATCATTTAATACAAACTTTTGTTTCTAGCAGCCTCTTCCCTCTGCTCCTCTTTCCTCAAGGCACCTGAGGGAAACTAGGAGCCCTCCTGAGAGGCCTCATCCACCCAAAGCGGACTGCCATTAAGGTTCGCACCTTGCTCTGTTGGCTGGGGTGTGTTTCTGCCCAAAAGCAGGAGAGAGGAAAATACCAGCAGCTCTGGCTTCTGCAGAGTCAGATCCCTGTAGGTTTCCCAGCGTCTTGATTTTCTTCCCTCTCCCTTTTGTAGAGCCACCTGCTCTTGATTTTATGGAGTCAGCTAGTAACCTGGGCCCCATCAAGAGTCTGAGCCAGGAGCAGCATCCTTGTGGTAAAAGCTCCCAAACAGGTCAGCTCAAAGGAACACTTCTGTGAATGTCCCCCAAGGCTGAGGGTCATTTTCCTGCATAGACCAGGTGCCTTGGGGCCGTCTGCTCCCTTTTAACATCTCTCTAGCTTCCATAGTGGGTCTTTCTTCACATGCTGGGCTCAGTCTAGAGAGCAAGGCTCAAGTGAACTCTGTATACAGGTAACAGTAGCTTGGTCCCACTCAACTCTAATTCACTGGCTCCTTCAGAACCACCTGGAACGCTTTGAAAAAATATAGACGACCAGCCCGTATTAAGTCAGAATCCCTGAGATTGGAGCCTGGGCATTGATTTTTTTTTTTTTTTTTAAGCTCCTAAAATGCAACCATGGTTGAGAGCCACTGACCTAAATCTTTCCTAGATTCTACCTGGCCACACGCCAATGGCATGCAGATCCTCTTTGCCCTCAGCCCTTCACAACAGCCAGGTACCAGCTAGAGCTCCTGGCATTCAGATCATAGCTACTGTTTGTGTTCCTGTGTTCTGAATTTAATGACTTTTTATTTTTATTATAAGCTGATTGTGGGAGCTTCCTTCTAGTGTAACTCCTTTGTGATCATTTTTTCCTTAAAAAGCATTTATAAAAGTAATGCATTCAGCATTTTGGGGTATTTCCTTCTAGATATGTAACAAAATTGTGATTGTACTGTGCTGTTTTGTAGCCAACCCTTTTCATTTAATCACATATTGTGATAGTTTCCCCATGTCTTAAGTATTCTTCGCAAATGGGCTTTTTACTGGCTGCCCGGTATTTCATCTCATGGATGTGCCATAATTTATTTAACGAATCCTGTGTGGGTTGGACATCTCGATTGTAAACCACTTCTTACTGTTATAAATAATGCTGCAGTGAACATCCTTGTCTATAAATCTTTGTGCCTATTGATGATAATTTCCTCAGAGCAGATTTCTAGAAGTGGACTATTTATGCTTCTTTTTAACATGGACCATTTAGACGACTTTTAACTGACTTCCTAGAGCAATAAAAAAAACATTCATATTCAGAGCTGGAAAAACAAACTATTTTTACTGAACTCTTCTGAGGCATCAGCCTGGCTTCTTCACCCTTATCTGAGCTGAAGGTCAGAATCCTTGACCTAGCCTCGTGCCTGGGCTCCACCTCCAGGTCAGTTCCACAGATTGCTGCCTCACCATTCAGGTGAGCTCCAAGTCTCTCCTGCCCCTAACCCACAGCGTCTTTAGTTTCTTCTTAAACCATCTTAGCCTTTTCTTCTTCACACCTCCAGCCCCGGAACTCTCAGCACTCAGCACTGCCTTCAAGCTACTGTTCCGTAATGGCTGTTATTACTGAGCTATTATTATGTACCAGTCAGCTCAACATTGTATACGCTTTATCTCTGTTAATCCTCATGCGCCTTATGTGCACATATTATTTTTGTCTCCACTTTCCACCTGAGGAAACAAAAAACTTGGGAGAGAAAACCATTTGCCCAAGGTCACACAGCTAATAAGTAGTAGAACTAGGATTTAAACCTAGACTGTCCGACTTCAGACCCTACAGACTTAGCTGCTACATATACTTTTCTCCGTTCTTGGCTTATGGTGTCAACAAGCTGTTCACAAATGCTCCATCCGCATCCCGTGTACATATACTGTGACATTCTCCAGAAGGAGAAGGGCAGTTCTCACATGCAAATCACAGAAGAGTGGGGTTGCTATTCATCAAGTCTCCCTTTTCCTTTTCACCTCCTTGATTCAGTCCTCACCCCTCTCTCCAAGTACCCCACTCCAGAAAACATTTCTTGTCTCCTCACCGACCAGTTGCCAATATCCCAGCATGTCTTACAGCTGAGAAGGTCCAAGTTATAACATACCCCTATTATAGCTTCCCCACCCATTTGGAAGAATTTGGATGCTACTTTCGCAGTGTGGCTTATAAAGCTGTCAGGGAGGCAGGCATGCTATAGTTATGATAGGGGGAGAGGCAGCCTGACTTCTGTTGGATGTCAAGTACTGCTTAAAGTGGAGGATTGGATTCACTTTAGCATTCTTGCCTCTGTAACCTTGTCATTGCCCAAAAGGTAGAGAAATAGCAGCCCAAACTGTCCTTCTGATTTGATTCAGACCATGACCAAGAACTAGGTGGTGACGTGACAGCGCTTAGATGACAGACACCACATCAGTCTGGCGTTAATGACGGCCAAGGAAAGAAACGACATGCCCACAGACCTTCCCTAGTCTGTAAGAAATCTTATTTTGGTAAGTATGATCGCATGATTAGGGATTCCAAAAGGGATGATGGTTTGTGACAGGTGAGATTCTGCAAAATGAAGCTTCACGTTTTTATCCATGACTTGGGTGAAACTGGAGTAAGCGAGCTTATCAGATTTGTTGATGACAAGGCTGTGATGGGCATCTCCTATCCAAGACAGGATATTCAAAATGATCTTGACAGACTGGAATGCTGGGTTTAAACCAACAGGATGAAATTTAACAGGGGCAGATGGAAAGTTGCATTTAGATAGCAGAAATTAATTACTCAAGTTCATGATGGGGGGGTTGGGGCTGACTTGATAAGGCTGCAGATCCTGAGAAAAACATCTGAGGGGTTTAATTGTACGCAGGCTTCATAGGAGCCGACAGGTTGATGGGATTGCTCAAAACAGTACCATCTTAATGGGCACTAAGAGACGGGCAGGGTCCAAATTGGGTTCTCCCTGGTCATTATGTCCTCATTTCTGCACATGGATTTTAGAGGGGACCCTGGCCAACTCAGGCGTGATCAGTGGAGGGCATCCAGGGTCAGGAGGGGATTGGGAAACCTAGCCACAAAAGGCTTAGTGAAGGGAGCCCGTCTGTTTAGAGAGGATGAAAATCCTGGGGGTCGTGGTGGCTGACTGCAGAATAATAGGACTTCCTGTAGAAGAGAACACAGTTCATCAGCCTGGAAGAACCAGAAGACTCCAGAGTGGAAAGTACCGGAAGCTGGATTTGTTCACAGTCTGCATCTTCCCAACCAGATGGGTTCTAGCGAAGCGGCAACCAACTGGCAGTCCTGCCTCGAACGCTGTTGGGGAACTCCTGGCCCAGAGACGGATGATCGACTGGCAGCATACCTCTGTCTCCCTGCGGCTCTGCGGCTGGAGGGTACCCACTTACTTTCCTGAATACTGCAGAGCAGTGGTTCCCAATGTGAAGTCCCTGACCAGCAGCATCCACAGCATCCGGACCCTGTTAGGGATGCGACAGTTCTGGGGCCAACCTACTAATGCGGCAACTCCCCGGTAGGGCCCAACAGCCTGCCCTTCAACAAGACCTCCAGGCCGTTCTGATGCGTGCTGAAGTTTGGGACACTGCTTTAGACCACCCTGGGTGGTTCTTTCTGTCGCTGGAGGCTTGTGGCACTACAGCCTGCAGTCCTCAGCTGGGGAAGCAGTGTGGAACCTTGGAAGGAGTGTGGGCTTGGGGAGAGACAGACTAGGGTTCAAACACAGCTTGACTGGTTTTGTGTTGTGGGTTTTACATAAATTCCTTTCCCTCTCTGAGCCTCCTTTTTGTGCTGGATAACGAGGGAGGGCTAGTTTAAAAAAGGATTAAAGGAGGGCTTCCCTGGTGGCGCAGTGGTTGAGAGTCCGCCTGCTGATGCAGGGGACACGGGTTCATGACCCGGTCCGGGAAGATCCCACATGCTGCGGAGCGGCTGGGCCCGTGAGCCATGGCCGCTGAGCCTGCGCGTCCGGAGCCTGTGCTCCGCAACAGGAGAGGCCGCGACAGTGAGAGGCCCGCGTACCACCAAAAAAAAAAAAAAAAAAAAAGGCTTAAAGGAAGTGGCATAGCTCATGTAGATGCTGTTAGTGCCAGGTCATCTTTGGAGGGCTCTCATCAGCATCAGCTGCCTTTCCTACAGAAGTCCATCTTCCCAGTGAGCTTACCTCGAGCCCCTCAGAGAGAAGGCTCCTCTGTATCCCCTCACAGCGCCCACCAGCATGGGTCTCCCTCAAGTGAGGGGTCAGTTAACTCTTGGGTTGCCAGTTCCCTCCCTCCTGGACAATGGAGAGCCAGGGCCACTCTCCTTCCCACCCCTATCCAAGACCCATATGCTTGAGAGCATGTGTGGGTGCATCCTTCCAGTGGACCCAGGTGTTGCCAAACTTGATCTCATGAGGTCTGTTAGTCTAGACTCTCTGCCTTCAGCATGCAACTTTATCTACTAAAGCCATCAGTGAAAGGTCTTGGGGCCAAAACATCTCATGGCAGGCTCTAACTTTAAGTAGTTAAGAAGCCTGAGTTGCTGGTGTCAGACAGGCAGGGAACGTGAGTGGGCCCTTCTTGGAGCTGGGAGATGCTGGGGTCACTTCTACAGGTCCCTTTCCGGTGACCAGCTGGTGGAGTCTTCAGTTCCTCCAAGACAAAGCTCATCTCCCCACAGGGTGGCCTAGTTGATTTTTGGTCAACAAGTCTGATAGAAAGTTCTTCTATTTCTCTGCAGTCTGTGTCTCTCCCCATGGGCTCCATCTCTTCCACATGTGGCTATTCCAGGCAAACCCAGTCACTTCCATTGCACAGCTTTTCAAACACTGGAGACCAGTTGCCTTCTACCTCTCCCCTGCTTCCATTAGTCCTCCTCTGACTTGTCTCTTCATCTCTGGGCATGGGACTCTGAACATCCTCTGACTTGTCTTAACTTGAGGTCACCAGAACCAAGTCTGGTCCTCTGGCTGAGGCCTGGCCAGCACACCCTCATGGGTCGAGATACCATACCTTCCATTAACGCAGCCTCATATCTGCCCTGGCTGTTTTTAGAAGCCACATGGCCCTGCGGACTTTTGTTAAACTTAACAGTCAGTCAATACCTCCAGGTTTCTATACCACAGTCTGCGACTCAGCCCCATCTCCCAATTTTGTCTTTGCACTTGCGTTCATTAGCAATGGCTACCATAACAAAGTACTAAAACTGGGCGGCTTAAGCAACAGAAGGGAACTGTCTCATAGTCCTGGAGACTGGGAGTCCGAGGTCAAGGTGTTGGCAGTATTGGTTCCTTCTGAGGGCTATGAGGGAGAATCTGTTCCTTCCCCTCTCCTAGCTTCTGGTGGTTTCCCGGTAGTCTTTGGTACTCCTTGGTTTATAGAAGGATCATTCTAATCTCTGTCTTCATCTTCACATGGCCTTGTCCCTGTGTGCCTGTCCGTCTCAAAATTTCCCCTTTTGTAAGGACACCAGTCGTACTGGATTAGGGCCCCACTCTACTCCAATATGACTGCATCTTCACTAATTACACCTGCAACAACCCTGTTTCCAAATAAGGTAACATGAGGTCCTGGGGGTTGAACATACGAGGTTTTCTGGGCGGGAGGGGGGCATGGTTCAACCCATGACAGTGCTGTAGCTTTTTTGCTCTTATGTTTGGGACTCTACATTTCCCCCTCATTTATTTTATGTTGTCTGAATTCAGCTGATTAAGATGTTTTGAATTCTGACATCCAGTATATCTGCTGTTGCTCCCAGCTTCAAGTGCTTTCTGTATATTGATCCGAGGACTTGAGATGTGGAATGGGGTGGGATAGGTCAGAGCCCTACAGCACGCACCTGGGCCCTTCCCTCCAAGAGGTCTTGAACCATTGGTAAGTACCCTTGAGTACTTGCGATCGTGCAACCAGCTACATGTCCCACTAGTTCTGCCACCTTCTGCTTGCTTGCAACAATTTCACAGAGATCAGCTACACAGGTGAACCCCGTTTCCCTCATCTACCAGCTTGGTGGCCCTGTCAGCGGAGGAGCTGAGCTCTGCCTGACAGGACTTCTTCACTGAACACACATTGTCTGCCCGTGGTCTCAGCTGCCTTTCCCCAGTTCCACCACCCTGCCTTTATCATCTCTGCAGGAATTTTCTCAGGCGGCACCTGGACTTTCCCTCTCTGTGGTTTGCAAAAGCCACCTCAGACCCCTTTCTGGAAGTGAACCCCTCTAGTGCCTGCCAGGTTGCGCAAGATCCACAGCTGCTCCGAGCCTCATTTGCACGTTCCCTGGGATGCGAGGCCGGGCCAAGTGGCCTGAACTCATTCGGAGCAGCTGGAGCTTTCACAGGCCTGTCACCAGCCTCAGGCTTGGGAGCTTCCTGTGCCCGAGGCGCCCTTCCGTGGAACCCCACAGCCTGATGGTGAAGACGGAGAAGACATGAGCTGAAGACAGAAGTGCAGGGCCTGCCAGAGAAGCCCCCCAATCTGGACACCACGTTAGTTCCCTTGCAGCGTTCTTCCCCCTTCCAGCTCCTCTTCTCCACATTGCTCTCATTCCTAAAGTCTCTCCTTCTCTTCTCTCTGTTGCTCTGTGACTCCATGGGGGTAAGTGCATGGGCGAAGGTGAGGTGTGTGATCAAGGGGCTGACTGGTTGGGGACAGGGGAGGGGTGCTAGGTGCCGGCTCTCCCATTCACTCGTAGGGTGACTCTGGGCAAAGTATTTCTCCTCTCTGAGGCTCAGTTTCCTCATCTGTGAAATGGCTATCATACCTACTTCAGAGTGCGGTCGTGGGGATTGAATTCAATGAGTTCCTTTTACTAAAGCAGGTCACCTGGTACAGTATCTGGGGCCTGAGCGTACCAAACAAACCGGTCCTTTTGCAGAGCGGACTGGCCAGCTGGAACCTGATGTGGAGGGTGGGAGGGAGGTGGGGTCACAGCCTGGGCCCTGCACGTGGGGATGGGGGCCAGGATGCAGTGAGGCCGTTGGAATGGAGTAGAAGGAGTGAGCCTGAGAGAAATGGGGGAGGAAGAAGCCCCAGGACTGAGCAATTTGCAGAGAGGATGGAGGGTCGTGAGGATTTCCTAGAGTTTACTGAGAGCTTACGTTGTGCCAGGCCATTTAAAATGCTCTGGTATGAAAAAATAAATAAATAAAATAAAATAAAATAGAATGCTCTGGTATGTATCTTAACTCATGAAAGCCCTAAGAGTAGGTATGACTTTATCACCCCCGTTTACAGATGGGGTGACTGAGACGCGGCGATATTAGGTAACTAGTAAACCAATCCCCAGGCTTCCAACCCAGGCAGGCTGCTGTCTCCCAGCTCGTCGTACTCTTCTCCGTCTGATGCACATGCTTTTCTGTTCCCCCTTTCCCTTCATCCATCATGATGACCCCATCCCCGGTTCCATCCTGCAGGATCCTCACAGCATCTCCTCCTCACGATTGAGGGGGTGGGGCTCAAGCCTCTGCCCTTCTCTAAGGACACTTCTCAGGGCACCTTCCATGAGGTTCTAACTCACATCCATGTCCGTTCTCCCCATTCCCACCATCAATCTGTAGAAGGGATGATTTACGTTAGATACAGGGAAAGCTTCTCAGATATGAACTGCAGGAGAAATTACAACAGCTGATTGAAGGCGACTGTGGCATGACTTAGCTGGAGATCTTCAGGGCTAGGGTGGAGGGATGGAGGAGGAAGAGGATGCAGGGAGGTGGTGCGGCTGCTGTGTCCTGGACCACTGAGACCCACGGCTCCAGATGCAGGATGAGCGGCGGCAGGGTGCTCCTCCTGGCAAGATGACTGCCCCTCCTCAGTAACCCATGGCTTTAATTATATTTCACAGCCTGGTCCTGCTGGGAGAGAGGATTGCTCTGAGATTGTCCTACTGGGCTAAATGTCTGAAGCGCTTTCCGCTTCAGAAACTCCTCTCCTTGAGAGGGCAGGGCCAGGGAGGCTCCGCCCAGGTCTGGGACCTGGGTGGGTTAAGAATTGGGGGGACGGGCATGCCTGTGACTGTCCCCTGCTCTTTCCTGCCCTGGTCACCTATCTGGGGAAACCTTCGTGACTCAATTAAGCCTTCTGCTGGCAGTCTGGTGCTGTGGCCTCATGCAGCGGCTCTGATAGAGGGAAAAGGAGAGGGGGGCAGAAAGGCACACAGGGGAGAAAGCACAGGTAGCCCTAGGGGTGGATAAATGCCTCCAGCCCCAGGGATTAATTCTGGGGGGATCTTCTTTGTGTTCTCAAATACAGCTACCATGTGTGATGCCCCACCATGAACCAGTCTCTCATTTCAGTACTCCTGGAGGCCTATAAGGGAGAGGTTAGCCCACAATTTACGCATGAGGAAAAGACCTCAGAGAGGTTAAGAAGCTTACCTAATACCCCACAACTCATAGAGGTGAGGTAACCAGGCCACAGTGAACCCAAATCATGTGCTCTTTCCACCTGATCATGGCAATCTCCCAGTAGCTTGGTACCTGCCTACCGGCCCCTGTGGATCAGAAGTGCCAGACAGAACCAGGGAACTGCGTTTGGTGGTAGAGGGGAGGTTGGAAACTAGGGGGTTCAAGCATTTGGGGTATGCAGTATTTTTCTGCTAGAATGTTGTCCATAAGTGCTGTCACTGCTGGGAGGCCCAGGGCTCTGGGTTTCTCTGGGTCATTCTGTGTCCTGCGGAGGTGATGGTGAGGCTTTTATGGGAAGCCGTCCTACCCTTCCATAGCACAGCTGTGGTCTCTCTCCCCTCCTCCCCAGTGCTTTCTCTCTCTCTCTCTCTCTCTCTCTCTCTCTCTCTCTCTGTCCCTCCCTCCCTCCTTCCCTCCTTCCCTTCCTTCCCAGGCTGGCCCTCTCCTGTGACCTCCGTAGGGCAGCAGCCTGGATGTCTTCCTGAGCCCTCTAGTGTCTGCTCCCTGGCCTGCACTTCTGTCAGAAGCCTGTGTCCTGGGTACTTTCTGAGACTCCAGGATGGAGCTTTCGGTCACAGGCGGTGTGTGCATGTGTGTATTGGTGGTGGGGAAGGGTTCATTTCACAGAGGCCTGAGGCAGAGTCTGCCACGCTACGGAGGCCCCACCTCCCATGCCAGTGTGAATTCAGAGTCTCACTCTTCTTGCCCAAACTCCAGACTTCATCTCCTATCTTCCCATGTGCACAGGGCATCTGGGTGAATCAATGCCCAGGGTGAGCCCCAGATGTCCCACAGTCCCCCATGTTGGACCCATACAGCACTGTGCTTCCTCATGTGTGGCAAGGAGGCTGGACTGGGGCAACCACATCTTGGATGCTCAGTGTGCCTGACATTCTGCTCTCTAAACACATGTTCCCTGATCCGCAGAGGACCAGCCCAAGACTTGTTCCCTCATGTTATGGCTGGGGACACTGAGGCTCTGGTAGTTAAGTAACTGGCCCCAGGTCACACTCTATCTCACTGGCTCTCTCAGTTCCCTTGCAGCCCTGACAGGTGAGGGCTTGCAGGAGGAAGGGGCTCAGCAGCTCAGTCAAGGGGCTTACTAACCACCCCCTCACGCCACTTCTGTGCTTTCAACAATGGCCCTTGGGCCTGTTCACTTGAGGGTAGGCTCCCAGGACAGGCTGTCCATGTGAATGGTGCCCCTGCCCCCCATCTTCGAGGGAGTCTCCTCAGTGACAGCCCCATGGCTGCACAGCCCAGATGTTCAGCCCAAGTCACACCCCATATTTGTCTTAGAGGTTTGGAGTAGTGAGGCTGGTGAGGGGATTTGGAGAGGCTCGCGTCTCAGAAGCTCTGATAGAAATCAAGCTCTACTCACCGCAGGTCTCAGGTTTTATCTGTGTTAAGGAGACCCATTTCATGAGTCTGACACAACCTGGCACCCTTCATGAAGGTGTGAAGGTCGATGGGAGGGAGGCTGGGCTTTAGACTGCAGGGTGGCCTGCATGTGTGGATGGTCTATCCTTCGAGGCATCAGAGAGACCAACGTTTCTCCTGTTGGGCTTGCTCTGACAGGACTGCGCCAGAATTCTTCCTGGTCCTCAATTTAAAGCCTTGTTTACGTTGTGAGTGGAGATGCTTGCAGTGAACTGGAGACTCACAGGGCTTAGAAGGACCTGGGATGGCATTTAGTGCAGGGGCAGCGGGAGCTGCAGCGGTTCTGGAGTTTCAGCCGCGCCACACTGTGAATTCGGCTTCGTGGCCGAGCTGGTCCTCCTCATTGAGTGACAATGGACTCCTCTGGGTGTGGGGAGGTCACAGTCATTCTCAGGATTTTGAAGAGACAGGCCTCTAGTATTCTCATTATCTGGTGATAATATTTACACTTCCAAGTGAGAGGTGGGAAACCAGGGATACCTGGCCTTGATCAGGTGGGGATGCTGAGAGGTGAGGAAATGGCAGCATCTCTGTGTTACGATCCACCTCACGTGTGTGTCCATGTGCAACGGGGAAGAGCTGGTGTGGGAAAGAGAGCAGAGGCTGGCGGCGGTGCCCAAGATCGAGCCGGTCTGCGGCATTGCCTCCTCGGTCCTCTGGGCTCTAACAGCTCTCACTGTAGTGGAACACAGGGACCTTCTTCGAGTTCATAGACTCGACCCCTTGGATAAGGGTGTATGACGCACAGCTCTTGCCTTCAGGGAGGTAGCAGACCCTGGGAGAGGCAAGATGCTGGTTAGTCCCGTAGTCTAGGAGCTCCCAGCATTGCCCACAGCTCTGCCTGCCATGCCTGCAGGGGCCATTCCCTAGGAAGAGTCTGGGCCGCTCACCAGCTCTTTATAGTCTCAGTGATTCATCTTCACCTGCTCTGGGCTAAATGATGATGATGATACTGACAAAACCCATTTTTTAATGGAGTGCTTCACTGTTGTTAAAGAACATTCACATCCTTATTTTCTTCTCCCAGCAACTGTGACTTTTTTTTTACTGAACTCCATGCCAGATGCTGTTCTACTTGCTTTTTGTACATTATCATATTTAATTCTTACACCGATAAAAATTTGGAATTTGGTACTGTTATACCCATTTTATAGATGAAGAAATTCTCCAAAAAGAACATGTCCAAGGCCACACATCTACTAAGAGGCAGTTGCAAACCCTTGTGTCCAGTTCCAAAGTCTGTGCTCTGTCCCGTCACACCGCACAGCACCTGCTATCAGTGTAGGTGTCCTGGGAGACTCTGGCCACCATACCCTGGCCTTGAGCCCTGGAATTCTGGACTTGTTGAGTGCTCTCTGCCCCACATGGAGCAGAGCTAGCCACCTTGGGCACTTCCCTCATTCCTCAGGGTGAGCTCTGACTTTCCTCTCCAGACCTGTTTGGGGTTGGGCTTGAAGTTGCCCACCCAGAGTGCCCACCATCAGCGGCTGTGGTCTCTCCCTTCCCTGGACATTTGGGGCACTCAGCGGGGGTGCTGTCCCTTCCCATTCCTCCAGCATACTGGGGTGTTTTTTAAAAGGCAAGAATAGAACTCAGAAGGAGTTTCAGAAAGAGAGGGATAGGGTGCTCCAGGGCTCCAGGTCAGCAAAACTTCTTGGTCCTCTCCAGCCTTGAGGTCAAGGTTACAGGGAAAGGAGCCCAAGCCATTCCCTTCTCACTCTGGGTTGTCCTGGCACTGGCCAGGGTGGCCACTGGGGGAGGCTATTACTGCCCAAATACCTGCTGTGCCATGCTTTTGTGGGAGGGCACAAATTGGAGCTGGTAGTGCTCCCCTGGGGCCCCGACCCCTATTTCCCTTCCTTGTGCCCATTTGGAAAGGGGATGCATGGTTTAACGGTTCTCCTCCCTGGTAGCACATTAGAATCACCTGGCGATACTTTGAAAACTCCTGAAGCCCAGACCCCACCATCAAAGAGCAGTTCCATCTGTCCAGGTGGGGCCTGGGAATCCATGGATTTTAGGGCTCCCAAGGTGACTCTCGGGGACAGCAGGGAGAGAGCCCAGGGGCGCCTCTCTGCCTTGACTTTCAACACTTGGTGCTGCCTGTGTCGCTTCAGTCCCATGATGCCTCCCTGCCATGAGCTCCACTCCCAGGGCAGGGAGAGAGCCCAGTTAGTCTTGTGTCCTTTGCCCAGCCCAGTGCCTGACACCCAGGCCTCAGTCCATGTGTGTTCAGTTGTTAATAAGGGAACTGAAGTCGGAAAACATCCTGGTTTCCCCCTCCTGTGATTTCTCTTTCAAAGCATGGATGCTGCATGTTCTCAAAAATGGGTCCTTGATTTTCTATTCCCAGTGGGGGGTGAGAAGCAGGGTCCTGACCCCCTGCAGGGGTTCAAGGTCACTGGTGAGTCTCAGTGGCTGGAAATGGAGCAGGGGACATGGGCAGAGTCTTTGGGGGCTCCATTTTTTTTTTTTTTTTTTTTTTTTTTTGTGGTACACGGGCCTCTCACTGTTGTGGCCTCTCCTGTTGTGGAGCACAGGCTCCGAACGCGCAGGCTCAGCGGCCATGGCTCACGGGCCCAGCTGCTCCGCGGCATGTGGATCTTCCCGGACCAGGGCTCGAACCCGTGTCCCCTACATCGGCAGGCGGACTCTCAAACACTGCGCCACCAGGGAAGCCCCTGCATTCTCTCTTATTCTCTCTCTCTCACACACATATGATTATAAGTGTGAACAGAGGTGGTAAATCTGTAGATACAGGGGTGGGAGGTTGTGATGTATAAGGGTTGAGGGAACAAATGTTGGGCTCTGTGTTCATACCTCATCTGTTCACAGGACCCTGGTCCTGCAGAAGAAGCTTGGATAATTGGAACCTGCAGAGATAACATAGGCCCTTCCCTTAGCCCGCAGTCCCGCTCTTACAGACATCTCTGCTGTGTGTTCTTCACCTTGGGGAAGTGAGGAAATGGGAAAGAAAGTCGGAGAAGTCTGTAAGCCTGCTCCACACACTGGGAGCACCTCCCAGAGAGTGGAGAACGGAGTGTGGGCGCATTGATAGGCGTCCGGGTGAAAACTCCGTTTAATCTGGGGCTGAAATGCTGCACCTTGATTGCCTGCCAGCCACTCTGTCCATAGAGTGATTGCCCGGCCACCGTCCCGCATCTCCTGCAGCCTCCTTGAAAACTGGGTGGCACTGATGCAGTGGGCAGCTGTGGGAAGCTCGGGTGTCCTCTGCCCTGAGGTTTGAGCCACATCAAAGTCACACCTGCAGTTGGGGGCAGAGAGCTTCCCCACAGGCTGTCCCCACCCAAAATCCTGGGCGGTGGCAGGCCACCCACTCCAGCTGGAGGGTCTCAACCCGTACCACGGCTCCTGAACCCAGGGCCCAGGGAGACCCCCGCCCAGTGGGTCTACATCCCACCTGCCGCTGCGATGGCCACGCCTCTCTCCCCCGGTCTCTAAACACGCCCAGTTTGGCCCTTCTTCAAAACCCTGCAACCAGGTTGGCTACTCTGCTTTTTCTCTCGTTTGCTGGGTTTTCGAATGTGTGGTCTCTGCCTGGAGCCTCAGTGTAACCTCCCTGCCCAGTTCCCACCATAGTCTCTTACCCTCTGGCTGCCGCCGTCACTTTTCCCGAGTGGCTTTCTCTGCGGGCTTCTGGCGACTCAGTCCAGTGGCCAGTTCTCAGTGCTCGGCCCCTAGGATCCTCCACATTTCTCACACTCTGCCCTTCCCTGGCTTCCATCCTGCCCGCCTCCCCCTCCTCCTCATGCTCTGCTCCGCTCTCCCTCAACCCTGTCCCCTCCCATTCTGATCCCACCCCCCCCATCAGGGCGAGGATGAGTCCGCCTGATGCACGCGGCCCCTTCTCCTGGGCCCTGAGCGGTGGAGGACCTCAAACAATCCTTTAACACAGGGGTCCCCAACCCCTGGGCCACGGACCGGTACCAGTCCGTGGCCTGTTAGGATCTGGGCCTCACAGCAGGAGGCGAGTGGTGGGCCATCGAGCAAAGCTTCATCTGCGGCTCCCCATCGCTCACATTACCGCCTGAAGCATCCCCCACCTCTGCCCCACGCCCCATCCGGGGAAAAATTGTCTTCCACGATACCGGTCCTCTGGTGCCCAAAAGGTTGGGGACCGCTGCTTTAACAGATACCTACTGTGTGCCTACAGGGGCAGAATGCTCTTCCAGTGCTTGGGAGGGGGAAGAACTGACAAGACCTGCCCCCATGCAGTTGATTTTCTAAGCAGGGGAGACAGAGGAAAAACAATGAACAGAGTAGATCTTATAATGTGTGAGAAGCGGATAAACATGTGGTAGGTTGTTGTTTTACTATTAGCAGGACAGCAATTTGAATATATCCCCAAACAGAGAGAACAATACCCGAATTCCCACGTATCCCTTACTTCGCTTCAACAGTCATCAATATTTTGCCAGTCTCATTTTCATCTATTCTCCCCCCAACTTTTGTTTATCCTGGCATATTTTTAAATAAATCCCAGACATCATGCAATTGTATCTATAGATACTTCAGTGTCCATCTCAACTGATTAAGGTGTATTTACATTGTATATAAACACAGTGCTATTGTCAAGCCTGAGCAAACGAACAGTAATTCTTCTGGGACTGTTTAACTCTATTGTGTGGGACAGTCTTGCCTCACCAGGTGTTGGAAGCTCCTTGAGGGCGAGGATCATGATGATAAGAAAAAGCACCCAAAGCTTGGAAACAAGGCAAAAGGATGACCACATGTCCTGGTGACCTCCTACGGCAGCCTAACAGTCCCCCCAAAGGTTATTTAACTCTCTTGGGGGGATGTACTTTTGCTTGACTTTCAATTTGTTGATTAGGGGCCAGATTTTATGAGGTTAGATGTTAACATATAGGTTGATAACACAGATCTTTAACCAGTAGAAGAGATGCAAATGATTTCTGTCTAGTAGAGCAGATAACTGCAAAAGTTACGGTTTCTTGCCCTGTAGGACATTAGCCAGTTTTGTTTCTACTTCACAAACTCATTCCTGCATGCCTCTGTTACTGATTATATAAACCCCTGTTCTTCAAAATCTTTTTGGAGCTACGTTTACCATCCCTCATTAATGAATTAAGTTATGTAATGAGAGCATTTTGAAAACTACACTTTGACAGTAGCCTGTACATTTTCTTTATCTTTCCTTAGTTTAGTCCACTGCCTGGCACAGACTAGACATTTGTGAAATTAGATCGATACTTGACTTGGTGTCTTGTTATAAGGGGAAGAATCAAGGTTTTAAGTTGAGAAGTGCTTAGCAGATATCACGGAGCTCTGGAGTGAGGGTGAAGGTGCTTAAGGCTGGTGCCCCTGGAGAGTAAGGGGAGGGTCAGAGTCTGGATGTGGGACCATCTCCAGCACACCTGTCTGCCCTCTGCTCCTGGGAGCAAAGCCCTGCTCCAGCCCTAACACTGAGTGGGAAGGAAGGAAGGGGTGAGAACAAGACCTGTGTGTGTGTGTGTGTGTGTGTGTGTGTGTGTGTGTGTGTGTGTGAGTGAGTGTGTGTGTGTGTGTGTGTGGTGGGGATGTATGTGCCCAAGAGGGTATGCTGGCTTGCCAACTTGCCCCCATGCTCAGAAGGCAAGAGTAACATTGTGGGAGTGTTCTTTTATGTCTAAAAATTACCACCCTCTGATTCCTCATGCTTTTCTGGGTGGGGAGTTCTCCTTTATATCTCATCCCAATTATTCTATAACAGTTTAGGCTTGGGATGCAAAGGGAGGAATACCTGAAAATGCAGCTGGGACTGTAGTGGCAGGGCTCGTGTGTGGGGAAAAGCAGCTCCCTTTTCATCTTCTGAGAGGCTGTGTTTCTGTCTGAGAATGGGGGTGGTGGTAGGGTTTTGTGCATGGAATAGAGCTGATGGGTGGGAGGGTAGGATTGTTCTGTGGGTTCCCAGGAGGGCTGCTCAGTGTGGAAGAAAAAGTCCTTGCTTCAATTAAAAATACTCAGTTGCCATCCTGGCTCTCTCAGCCTCCGAAGTGCCTGTTCGTCCAGGAAACCAAAGCAACGAGGAGTTAGAGGAAGGCCTTGCCCTCCAAGGCCCTACTGCAAGCTTCCAAATCTCCCAGTCTCAGCATTCAGTGTGGCACCAGCCAGGACAAGCAAGCACCTTAGAGGGTTGTTAACAAAAAGGGATTTTCGGTTCAGTTTAAAGGTTGGATGTGTTCGATATTTAATTTAATTTAGGCACAGAAAAGCTTTAATAACATCCTTTTCTATTTGGAGCCAGAGTAATGTTTAAGAGTGACCTGTCTAATCAGGAGTGGAGGGGCCTCGTTAGTCCCTGGAGACTGGAGGGTGGCAGGAAAGGGGGGCATTTCTTCTATCCCTGACTTTCTTCATTTTCCCATCCTCCTTTGTTTCCCCCTCCTCATTCAGTTTGTGTAGCACCCCTTGCCATTCCTCAGGAGACATTTGCCAGCACCAGACACTGGGGACACAAAGATGAATGGGACACTTTTCCCAGCTGGAGATGCTCCGAGCCCAGTGGACCGTGAACTGTGGATCCACGAAGTGGATCCTTCACGAGTGAACAGTGCGTTCTGACTGATGGGGCACATTCACATTTTGTTGTATGTTCAAAGCCTCACAAGAACTGGGGAGACTGAGCCTAGACAAGCCTTTTCCATCCCAGAAGAGGGAGCTGAGGCTCAGAGAGGTTGCCCGCCATCTCCAAGGTCACACAGACAGTGCTGGGTGGAGCCAGGACCGGAAGAGCCCTTTTGGGAAATGGTCAAGCCCATCGCCTCTGGCCACACAGGGGCTGGTAACTGAGGGTCACAGGAGTTGAGGAGGTGGAGACAGAGTGCCAAAGAAGCTAAGGCCAGCTTACAGGAGGTGGTGACCTCTGTGGGGCAGGGCAGGCTCCCGGGACCAAGGTTTCCCTAGCTGGAGTGTTTCAAGTCAGGACACTGCTTTCTCCCTTGTCCGGAAGAAGGTGAGGAGCGTCAATTCCAGTGACCAAGGAGTCCTGAGTCTCTATTCTACCTCCCATCCTCCACCTTCAGCCAGTTGCAGTGAGACAGTCTGGGGCCAGACATAACATGAAGAACATCTAGGAGAGAGACAGGATGGAATGGGGAGTCAATCACAAAAAGAACGTGTGGGGCTTTCCTGGTGGCTCAGTGGTTGAGAGTCCGCCTGCTGATGCAGGGGACACAGGTTCGTGCCCCGGTCCGGGAAGATCCAACATGCCGCAGAGCGGCTGGGCCCGTGAGCCATGGCCGCTGAGCCTGCGCATCCGGAGCCTGTGCTCCGCAACGGGAGAGGCCACAACAGTGAGAGCCCCGCGTACCGCAAAAAAAAAAAAAAAAAGAACGTGTGAAGTAGAAGCTGGCAGTGGTGTCGTTTAATAGATGACAGAGAAAGTCCTTCCTGGCTGGGGAGGGACTGTGTCTGTCAAGCCATTATTGCCCGCCCCCCCCCAGACCCTGATGCTGTTGTCTGGGGTAGGGGTAGAAGGCTCTGGGCAGGAAGAGGTTGAGTAGCGAGCTGTTGGGTCTGAGAGGCGGATTGGTTGTGGTCTTGCTGGGCGGCACGTGACCTGTGCTTTGTTGCTGGGGTGGTGGCAGGCAGGATGGTGCTTGTCCCCGGCAGGGGTGAGCGCCCAGAGCTTCCGCTGTTTCTGGTGTTCCATGCTGGGCTTCCTGAAGGCAGGCAAGTGTACAAGACACACCCTCTGAAAGGTCCGAGAGGCCTGGCTCTCGCATCCGGAGGGCTTTTCTTGCAGGACATGGCTGGATTCTCAGAGAGGGAGTGAGAGGTTTGGTCTGACTGATCATCAGATTTTCTGGGGGAACGTTATGGAAAGAATTTGGGCCACGCCTGTGAGATTCTGATTTGCTAGGTCTAGGTGGGCCTGGGAATCTGAATATTTGTTCTAGGAGAGCACCAGCCTACCAGAAATACCTGCTACAGTATTTGTGGCAATCAGCCACTCAGTCCCGAGATGAGGGGCAATCAATTTCCATCAGCGTGTAGGAGCCTGGGGGTGGGGGGGAGGCCAGCCGTGACACCTCGCTGCATGCGGTGTGTCATATTTGCAGTCTACACGCTCAATCTCTGCTCTTCAGAGAAGCTGGGGTGGGTCATTCCAAATTTCAGAGTTTTCTAACGAGTGTAAGATTTGTCCCTTTAAGCAACAACACTTAAAAATGGTCAGCCACTGGGTTTGTGATCCTCTATAAAATGTATTATGTGCGTCTCTGCCTTTTTAAACAGAGTCACGCAAGCATAAATGTAACCTTTTCTTGATGTCCCAGGGGTATGTTAGGAGCCTTAATTAATGTACTGGGCTATAATTCAGTGGGGCTTATGGGACGATTTGCTTATACCAAATGGCCCCCTGAGGTTTTGTGTTTTTGTGCCTGCTTTTGAGTTTTTCCAGCTGTGCTTCTTGCTGACTGATATCCCGTTTTGCTAGACAAAATGTACCTGCCGAAAGCAAATTTCACTTTTAATTTGCATTCATTATATAGGCTTGGAAAAACGGAAAATGAAAACTAAAGTCCTTATAACCTAGTAGGGCACCTTGTAGTTAATTTGTGGTTAACCCTCCCTGAGTAGCAGCAATGAAATTTGGGATTGACCTCAGCCCAAGGAAGTGGCCTGATGGGTTTAAGGGGACGCTGTCTTCCCTTGTCAGTGGTTGAGTAATAAATGGAAACGACCAAATTTTGACTAATGGGAGTTGAAGAGAGGTTCTCAGCTGATTTCTGGGAAAGTTCTTCCTCTCTAGCAACAGAGCCCCACAAGAAGCCATTCTCCTCGTGGGTGTAAATGAGAAGACACACAGCTGATTGCTCGGCAGCTGAATTATAACTTCCAGAACTTTCTTACTGGGGATGGCAGAGGGATGTAGAATGACAGAGGCTGGCAGAGTGGAGAGATGGAAGGAAACGTGAACTGGATGGTTTCTTTGAACCTCTGAACTTCCTCTCACGAATTATATTTTCTTGGGTTTAAGCCCCTTTGAATTGAGTTGGGTTCTGGGATACTTGGAACTAAATGCATACCAGGGGATAAATATCGAATATGTGGAACCGCAGTGAGTGGGTTCTGGGTGAAGCCTGAGGGTTTTGGTACTCGTACTCTGTTACCCTTTCGGTTTCTAAGAAGTTCGGTTGTGATTTTGATGTGGGGCCTTATTTCTTCCTGAGACTTTCCAGGTGGATGGTGACTGCTTCTCATTTACCTTTGTGTCCCCAGTACTTTTCACAGTGCCTCCCTGGACATTCAAAAAATGGTTAAAATGACTAAAGCTCGGCAGTCTGTGCGCGTCGGCAGGTGCTTTCTCCTTCCTGTTGGCAAGTATACGTGCCTATCAGGTTTCTTGGGCTGTTAAAGACTTACCACGCGCTCTCAACACGAGTCATTTTTTAGGGGTGCTTTCCCCCAGTTTACAAAACGTCACCTCATCCTAACGTCAGGAAATAAGTAGGGCCGGGATCATCATCATTTTACAGATAAGAAAGCCGAAGGTCAGTGAACTTACATGAAGCTGAAGTTTATCATTCTTAACGAATTCAATTCTGAGATGGCATCCAAAGCACTTTCTTTTGAAATAAGTGCTCAGAAAGGAACCTCTCTTATAAGACGTCTAAACGGGTGTTCTGATGGTCACTGAGAGCTGTAAGTAACGTAACGATCGGAGCCTGGGGGTCGGGTCTCAGGATGGGACTGCCTTTACCTCCCACTGCTGCCCCAAGGTTTGTGATTTGCCATCAGGTTAAAGCTCTTCAGGATTCACAGATTGAGCTTCCAATGGAGGAGCAGCAGGAATTGGCCTCTGTCCGCCTGGCCTTGCCAGTTTTGCAGCTAAAAATGGAGCGTGAAACTTGGGTGTTCCTTGCCTGGGACCTGCCTCACGATGGTTATCCACATACAGGCGTTTGGGAGGTCTGCTTCCGAGAGAATGCATTCCCCTCATAAATATTAAAAAAACACGCATATCAAAAATGTGAAGGACTCCTTCCGGATACAAAGCACTGGTTTCATAGAATAGTTAAGAAGTTAGCTCCACCAGATGCCCCCATCTGTGATGCCCGTCTGCCTGAACCCAGCGCAGAGCCCCAGAACGATGCTCTCTAATTCCCCTTCCCTTCTCACTCCCCATTGCCCCATGGACCTAACCCATTTTTGTGCGTTTCGTTCTCTGCACTTGGATTTCTCCCACCAGCGCCTCGCTAACGACACCTGACACGCTGGGATGCACAGCCCGTTCCCTCTCCTCTGCCTTCTGTTACTGAGCTGGTCTCTCCTTCACTTCCAAACATCAATAGAAATTATTGTGTAGAACACTTACTTTGATGTTGTTTTGAAAACGACATTGTGTGTATATCTCGTTTCCTGGAGGGCAAGGAGTATGTTTTACATTGTTCTTGTATGACGCACAACACTGAGCATTTACCTCGTGGGGTAGAATTTCAGACTTTTCAAAGGAGTGTGTTACCCAATAAACACCTGAGGAACGTCATCACCTCTTAGCGTTCTGCTGTATGGATTATCTGCGCCTACTCCTGCCTCTTAAGTACCTTTCCTGGCCACTCACTGTGAGGCTGAAAGCAGGAGTGTCAGGCCTGGGCTCCTAAGGGGGTGAGTGGGTGGGAACTTAACTTATATTGTGTGAACACATTCCTCAGTACATTACAAATATATGCTGGATTTTTGGTCCTTGGGAATTTTGCAGGAGAGAGATGGGAAAAGAAGAGTTGGCTGCAGTGGTATATTGAATACTATGAGAGAAAGGGTTGAAGATTCCCCACACCGCCCTGACGCCACGTCTGATGAGGAGGTGGGGTGGGGGGGGCCCCTACGAAACGGGACAGAGGGCTCTCCCAGCCCATTCAGGACGGCTGCAGCTCTTTGTGAGTTTTCTGCTGTCACCAGCCAGGGTTTAAAGAAATGGTGATGGGGAGGAGGGCAGATACTTTCTTGTTTCTTCTCCAAAGTCTGTGGCTTGGCTCTCAGACTCATTTCTTTTGTTTCTCCATGATACTCCTACTGCTACCCAGGCCTCTGCAGAAAAACTCATCCTCCGAAATTCTGAGAGCCATGGCCAGTCTTTGCCACCGTGTGAGAGAATGTGGAGACATGAGGGCAGCTGAAGGCAGTGAGGTGAATCCCACACTCAGACTCACCTGGGCTTTCCCTTTCACACCTTGGGTGTCTGAGTTTATGGCTTCTTCTCACTCCTTCCCTTCTTGCTTCAACATCACCCTTCCTCACCCCTCCTGCAGCAGCCCGGTTGCCTAAGCTTTGAGGGGGTCTTGGATACAATAATCCACCCTGTTTCTCCTAGGCACTCCCTCCTGTGGTCCAGCCAGCTCCTTTCTCAGCGCAGTCCCTCTCAGAGCAAGCCTGTGAGATTCAGGGCATCTTCCCGTGCCATCCTTGACTCCCACCCAGGTGGTGCTCCTGGGTCAGACCCACTGCCACACACACAGGTGACTTGGGAACCATATTGTCATTTGGTGGCAGAGGCCAGGGATGCAGTGCACAGAGAAAGTGCATCCCTCAAAACATGCCATAAACCCCCCATCGGGAAATTTTGTGCACCTCAGGCCACACGGCGAGCTTCTGATCTTTTCCTGAGGCAGGAGGCAGCATGGGGGAGTCCGAGAAGGTCTGGGTCCCTGCTCTGCCACTTACTGGCCCTGAGACCAGTTTCCTAGTCTGTTTCCTCATTGTGGCATGGGGTAGTAACAGTGCCCCCACTTCACAGAGTTTAAAGCGGATTGGATTTGTTAACATACATGAGGACTCGGGACAGTGCCTGCTGCACACTGAGGGCTGTGGAGCCACTCGCCATTCCTGCCTGGGCCTCAGCTTGAAACCATTGTCCTGGAAAATACTTATCTCATGACCACTGGGCCGGCCACGTGCCTGAGAACCTTGGCCCCAGGGTAGGCACTCAGGTTCCCCGGCCTGAGCCTCCCTGGGTGCCTGCACTTCCTTCACGCTGCTCTCAGCCCAGCTCCTGCCCTTGCTCTGTCAGGACCTTCTGGAGGGCTGCTCCCCTGCTCCTTTTATCAGCGGTCTACTTCGACCACACTTCCTCCTTTCCTCTCCAAGTTTCCATAGTTGTATATGTTTGTTGTCGTTTCTTTTTTAGAAGCTCTTTTAGCCTGTGGTATGCAAAATGCAGATTCTTGGGTCCCACTCCAGAGCTTCTGGGCCAGGATGTCCAGGTGGGGGCCAAGAACCTGTGCTAACCTGATGCTGCTGGGCTCCACAGAGCCAGCCTCTAGCTCTCCTGGTCCAGTTCATATGTCTGCTCCTCCCCAGGGAAGGGGAGGGTAATTGCTGTCCTCACCCCCAGGAGGCACAGCGCCCATGTTACAGCTGATTATCATCTGGCTCGGGTACATATATCATTATTTTTTTAAGTCTACTTGAAATTCCACATTTATATTTTCTTCCAACTGGGGTCATACCTCAATCTAGAATTGCTCCTTTGGGAGAAGGATAGATGATGAAAGGTGAAGGGCGACATTGCTTTCTTTTCAGAAAGCGCTGTAGTGGGAAGGAGGGTCTCTGGGCTGGAACTCAGTGACGTGGATTTCTAGCCTCAATTTCATTACTAGCCTGCTGTGTGACCTTGGTTGAGTCAGTTAACCTCTCTGCACCTCACTCTCCTTACTTCTAACACGAGAGGGTTAAACAGGTTGGACTTGCCGAAGTTCTCTTCCAGCCCTAAACATCTCTAAGACTGTGAACCTATTTAAATGTGCTGACAGCTTTAGAATGGCTAATTAATGAGTTTTCAGTGGGAACACAATTAGGTGATAATGAAGGACTCGGGAGTAAATCTCTCCACTTCTTGTAGTGAGTTGAGCGGATGAGAGTTGGAGTGTGTTTTCACCTACTGGAGCCCCTGGGAAGAGGGAGCATACACCCACAGGCTCCTACCTGGGGACTCAAGGAGGCCAGGAGTCAAGAACAAAGCTACACATAGAGGAAGCTGGGCAGCACTGTGAGTCACCTTACAGGGTAGGCTTGGCGCCCTGTGGATGGAGTGGAATATTGGCAGCTCTGCAGACATGCGGAATCGCACTCCTGACTTAACATCCATTTCCAGAGCACGTTCACCTGCACGCTCTTGTTTAATCCTCTCATACCTGGTGAAATAGATAGCCCGGAACTTTTCTCTCCCCCATTTAACAGATGAGAAATGGAGGCTCCGAGGAATGACTCGCTTGAGGTGAGGTCAAGGAATGATAGATCAGGACTCAGCCCCTGCCTTTTGATTCCAAAGCCCATGTCCTTTCCGCTTTCCCCGGCTAGCCCCTCCTGCCTCGCAGGCCCCCTCTGCTGGCTGCTCGGAGTGACCCTGAGGTGAAACAGGACTCTCGGTTCAGAGCACTCCAAGAGGGTTTGCAAAGCCACCCTGGCGCATGGCTTTGTGGGGCTGGGCCCTGGGAGAGAGAGAGATCAGGCAGCTGTGCGGTCAGGGATTGAGGGCCCCAGGAGGGCTCCTGTGAGCAGCCTTCCTGACAGACCATGGCCCTGCTTCTGACAGCTGGGCACAGCCAAGCTTGTCACTGTGCCCAGCACGGCAGCGCCCAGACAGTGTGTGCTGACCGCTTAGGGTTGCATCTAAGGGGGGGATGCCCTAAAGCGAGAGTGTGAGGACAAGAAAGAGTGATCCATAGAGCCTGGGGGATCTCTGTCCCCAGGTGACAATGAGACCCAGCAAGGAGAGAAACAGGGCCTCCCGGCTGGGAGTGAAAGCCGGGAGCAGATGAACTTCTCAGAGACTCTGCCTGCTGGTAACTTTGGCTGCAGAGACACACGACCTTGACCTTTCCTTCTAAGTGAAATAGGGCACAAGCATTATTCAGAGATGCAGCATCTTTGCTGCGGAGGAAGGGAGGGAGCGCGCCAGCGAGCATTTGTCTGGGTTCTGCCCTAGAAATGCTCCAAGTAATCAAATCAGGATGACTTAAGAAATCCATTACCTCTCTTGGCCTCCCACAGCTGCCCCTGTGCCCCGGTGGGGATAAGGGAGAGGCCTGGGGACCCAGCCAAATAATGTGGCCTCAGTCACCTCACCTGTAAACCAGGTGATGGGGCAAGGTGGTCTTGAGGCCCCCTCTGCTCCGACCTCAGGTAGGTCTGGAGGAGATCTTTTTGGGGGGCAGAGGAGTGGTTGAGAAGAGATGCCAGAAAGAAAGGGGAGGAGAGAGGAGGGTAGAGATAGAGAAGAGAGAAAATTGAGAGAGCGGAAGAGAAGCGAGGAGAAGAGAGCCATGATAAAGTGAGAAATGGAGCTTGGAGGTCTAGTCTCCACCCACCGCCAGCAAGTCAGACCCTCTGAGCCTCGGCCTCCACCCCTGAAAATGGGAGCTGGGGACACCCCCCCACCGCACGGTTGTGGAGGGTAAACAAGCGGGTTACAAGCCGTAAAGGGCCACACAGAGTAATGTGCTGAATTCATAAGAAAAGCCCGGAGAAGAAGCAGGGAAGGCAGCAGGGAAGCCTGGGGGTGGGGAGCCAGGGAGCTCCTTTTCTGAGCCTTCCTTCTCCTGGGGATGTGGGTAGAGGACAGAGGACAGTGTGGATGGAGGATGGTGGGTGGCAGTGGGAAATAAATGACTGAAGAGGGACCAAAGAAGAAATAAAACCCTCCCACCGTGAGGCTGCTTGCATTCCCTCTGGGAGATGGGAGATAGAATCCGGGGGCTGCCCGTGGCCGGCTGTGTCTGCATCTCTAGCTGAGGGGCCTTTGCCTTGGTGAGAACAGTGCATGGGGGCTGGTGCAGGCGGACTGTCCCTCTCCTTTCAGGAGGCTGGGGGCAGGGAGAAGGCAGTCTCGGACTTCAAGTTCTCACAGAGCTTCCCAATTTCTGTCAGACTTAAAACTCTTGAAGGGCTGAGGAGCTGGAGTGAGGCGGGGGGCGGTGCGTGGGCAAGGCCCCTGGCAGAATCCTGGACAGAAGGAAAGGATTCAGAGGGAAAAAGAAAAATCTGGATGGAGAACTTTCTAGAAAACCAAGCCAAGGCAGGACCCTCAACCCACATGGGCCCAGCTCCACATACGGCCCCTCCTTCTGCTGCTCGTGCCTGGATCTCCAGCTTGGAATGAGGCGAGGCCAAGACAGAGGATGCACAGGGCCGGAGTCAGGGCAGCCAGCACCTCTGGCAGGCTAGATTTATGATTTGGCTGAGCTGGGGAGAGAGGGAGCCTGCAACGGTCCACGTTATGAAAAGCAGCCCAGTGTTTCCTCGAAGAGCCACAGTGCCAAAGGCAGGGGTATCCATCTGGCCTTGCTGTGTGGTACATTTGTCACCCTGGAGCCTGGGCCCTGGCTGGCCTCCCTTCTGCCATCTGTAGCCGCAGCCGCTGCTGCAGGGCCTGCAGACCCAACAGGTGCTCTGAGTGGGGGGAAGTAGCTTGCTCCCTCCCCTGGGACCCTCTTGTGCTCTGCCCTCCAGCTGGTGCCCATCCAAGCTGGTGTCTATTTAACTTCCCCTGAGGATAAAAAGCCTTGACACTAGGGAGGTGAAAGGCCCTCAGAGACAGCTAGTACTATAGTTTCATGCTGTGCTCTGGGGAGCACTTCCCAGCTACCATGAGAGCTGCTGAGAGAGGCTGAGCATCCAGGGTCCAGTTCCCTGCCCACCAGTGTACTTCTGCTTCTATCTGATCTAGCTGTAGATGTTCTGGATAGATTTCATTTGAAAAATGGGTTCTGCTGCTGAAAAGAAAAGTTTGAAGACCACAAGTATGCTCTTCCACAAAGAGGAAGACACAGAGGCCCAGCAGCCCAGCCAGTTGTTGGCAGAATGGGGATTAGAACGCAAGCCTCCTTGCGCCCGCAGCCAGGATCTCTCCATGGTACTGGGCTGCCTCTTTTGAGGTTCTGGCCTGAGCATTCATGACCATCACCTCTTCTCTACCCCGTCAGCGCTCCCCCGTCCCCCTTACTGTCCAGCAGAGCCAGGCCTACCTCTTAAGCTTGGGTGCCACGGCCTCTTAGCTTTTCCTCTGCCAGAGGGGGCTTCAGGATGTAAACTGTGTGCAGCCCAGGCAAGCCCGTTTCAGGGCAAACTGTGATTAAGCCTCTCCTGCCCCAGGGCTGACTCCAGGCCCAGATCCTTGGGCTGTGCCCTCTACCCCATCCCCCCATCATCTCCATGGGCTTTGGTGGTTGTGTAGGATTTTCTGGTGGAGTGTGGCCATGACCTTACTTCCCTCTTGGGCTCTGGAGAAACTCGGCTCTCTTCTATTTAGGCCTCAGTTTGGCTCCTGAATGTTGGTACTGATCCAGCCACTCTGCAGTGGTGCCTGAATTCCATTTCAGAAAACCCCAGACTGACATTCTGGGGTTCTGAGCTCCGTCCACCCCCAAGGCTCTGTGCCCTGTTCTCCCCTATGATTCCTGCAGCCCCTGCTGGGGTCCTGTTCTCCAGCCTGGCTCTCCCTGTTTTGTGTTCTGCTTTCTCTGCTCATTCCTCATTTGACCCCCACAGCCATCCTATGAAGTAGACATTAATATTCCCAGTTTTTGTTTGAGGACACAATCTCAGAGGTTTAGCAGTTTGCTCAAGATCACACAATTAATACGTTTTAAAGTCTTGGTTCTGCCTAAACCCTGAGCCTGGGCGTTACCCACAACACTGAGCTGCCTAGGTGGTCACCTTGTGTGGTCAAGCTGATGACTTTTTGGTCTGGGGTGGTGGAGCCTGGTGGTGACCTTTCTCCAAAACACTCATCCCTCTACCAGATCCTTCACCCTGGTTCCTGTCTTCCTCCTTCTCCTCCCATAGCTAGGACTTCCAGGAAGGTGGCTCAGAGGGGAGCAGGTAGGGGAGGCTTCTGGGCTGTCTACCTTCTGGAGAATGTGCCTTGGGACAGCATGGCAGGGAGGACAGTGACCAAAATGGGGACAGGAAAGGACCTGGACTGGAAAAAGGAGGGATCGTGCCGCCGACTCTTGTGAAATGCTGCTTCTTCCAAAGTTGTTACCCGAGAGTGTTCGGCAGAGGAAGCCGACTGCTGACAGCAGCAGCTGTGGAGGCGGCAGGAGCGAGGGGTGGCATTATCACCCTCAGGGTGGGAGGAAGGGATGGTGCCTCCTGCCTGTTCTGGAATCTGAGTCTCTCACCACCCATCCCCCCACCCCTTCCGTCTCAAAACCCAGGAGGAGAGACAGGGACAGACACCCTGGGAAGATGCACATACCCACCTCCTGCGCGCGTGCGCGCGCGCGCGCGCACACACACACACACACACACACACACACAGACACACACACACACACTGTCTCTCTCTCTCTCTCTCTCTCTCTCTCTCTCTCTCTCTCTCTAGACCTCTCATGCTCCTCTCTCACTCACATGCGTGCACGCACACACAGCCTCTCACACTCTGACACACACACAATCCTCTTACATTCTCCCTCTTGCTCACCCCCACACACAAACTCTGGAAGGTCTCTCTGTCTCCCTAAGCCAGGCTTCAGCATTACACCACTGGTCCAGCCAAAGTTGGAGTATTTCTGGAATGGGCAATCCATTCCATGAGGATATAGCATCCTAAAGCATCCTCAGGTGCCTTTGAGGAGACTGGGGAGAGGAAGCCAGCCTTCAGTGGGGTGACCGGGGCTTGGCCGGAGGACAGCCTGGGCGCTGCTGATTGGTGTATCACAGCTGGGGCTACGAGCTGTTTCCAGTGCTTTTGTCTGGTGCTGGGAGTGAGGCTTGGCAGTGCGAGAGACGGTCAGAGCCGTTCGGGTGGGCAGCTGCGCTGTGTCCTGCTTTCCCTGCAGCTGGATCAAGCCGCGGCAGCCACCAGGCGGGACAGAGATGTTTTCTTGCTAAACTGAACGCAGCAGCCTGGGTTGATTTTACAGGGAAGTGCTTTCTCTCTGAACGCAGTAACAGCAGTCCTGGTCCCCTGGACTGAGAAACACTAGTGGGGACTCATCAGCCCAAGGAAGCCCCCAGCCCCTTTCTGAGACCTGGGAGCCGGGTGTGCCTGTGGCCCTAGTCCTGATCCCAGGCAGGGGCTGGGTCCTCAGGCTGGCGCTGGGGGTGAGGTGTGGGAGAGTCCGCTGCTCCCCTGGGCTCTGCCGGACTGCTGGGCTGCCGGTGCTGGCTTCCCCAGGATTGCTTCTCCTGCCGCTGTCTGATTTCCCCATACCACGTCTGGGGCTCCGGGAGCCTGCGGCGGAGCTGCTAGTGGTGAGTACTCGGACAGATGTCCCTTTGCGTGTTCACTGGCCATGCCCACGTGAGCCAGAGTGGACCAGCTCTTTGGCATTATTTTCAGAGACTAGACATTAATCTGCCCCACCCCATGCCGGCTGCGTGGGGTGGAAGATCTCGGGAGCAGGGCCAGCCTGGAGGAGGAGGTGGGGCATCAGGGAACTGAGACCGCAGGTGTTTTTCTCAGGAGTGAGGGCACCCTGGAAGGAGAAACTTCTCTCATGGCTCCCCTCTCCTGGTTGGGAGACGTGCCTTAGAGCATGTGGAGGGATGGCGGCCCCAACATGCCCGCTACTCACAGGTGTTTCCGGCTTTCGGGCCAACCTGCACTCTTGCTGCCAAAGCCCTACTGGTTTTCTTTCCCCGTCATATGGCTCGTCACCTCCTCCCACTCTGACATCACCATCCTGGAGCCGCTGAAAAGGGCCCTTCAGTCCTTCTACTTGGACCCACGGGCTGCTGGGCTCCTGAGGGCCAGGTTGCTGCCAGCACTGCCAGGAAAGGGCACTGGAACAGTGGCAGGGCCCCACCTCGAATGTGCAAAATGAAACACGATGAGGCTGGGGAGACGCAGTCCGTGGGACGCAGGGACACTTTCATAGCTTTGTCCCCTGTGTCCCCATCTAAGCCGTCCTCCTCAGCGGTTAGGGCTATGTTTTCAGTTTGGGCTCCTGTGGAAGTAAGGAGGGCTGTGAGGCTGCTGCATGCCGAGTCGAAGTCATGCTTCCTGTATTCCCGTCGGGGCCCTTAACTCTCCCTTTGACTCACAGGGATGCCCATCTTTGTAGCATCCCAAACGTGTCTGTGATCATGTTTTCTGCTCCCTTGTGATTGTACAGTCTTTGCTTATATCTCCATAAGTTTCATACAATGAGTATGTTTGAACATGATGACTTCTGCGTTCTCTTTGGGGAATATCTCCAACTTTCCAGAGGTTTGTGTAGGGGACAACTGTGCACCCCACTTTTCCAATATATCCTGATCCTTTGGAGCTTACCAAAGTCCAAGACAGGAATGGAGGACCGTGATTTTGACTCGTTTGAGATTCTGATCTTATTATCCTGAAATCATGGCGTGGGGGGCTGGGGAGCAGCAGGGTTTAGGGCAGGGTTTCTCAACAGCGGCACCACTGACATTTGGGGCTGGATAATTATTGGGGGGGCTGTCCTGTACCTTGTAGGATGTTTACCAGGATCCCTGGCCTCTACCTACCAGTAGCACCTTCATTTGCGACAACCAAAAATATCTTTAGGGCTTCCCTGGTGGCTCAGTGGTTGAGAGTCCGCCTGCCGATGCAGGGGACACGGGTTCGTGCCCCGGTCCGGGAAGATCCCACATGCCGCGGAGCGGCTGGGCCCGTGAGCCATGGCCGCTGAGCCTGCATGTCCGGAGCCTGTGCTCCGCCACGGGAGAGGCCACGACAGTGAGAGGCCTGCGTACTGCAAAAAACAAACAAAATCTTTACATGGGGGCAAAATTACCTCGGTTGAGAATGTTAGTTCCCATTAATGCTGCTACTGCTGCTGTCTCTCCTTTGGCCTCATGGGACTGGCTCTCAGCATGGCCAACTGAAGTGTACCCCTCCTTGGCCTGGGAGTGCAGACACCTGAGCTCTGGGTTGTGTGCTCTCACTCATGTTCCCATCCAATTTAGGCTGAGGATCAGGTCTAGTCCTCTCCAGCCTCCACCAGCTTCCAGATCTTCCTGGTTCACATGTGGTGGTGAAGCTCACGGGTGCTGGATTAGGCCTCCACCTGTGGAGGATGAGGTCTGGGAAGAAACGTCCCACTGCAGGGCACTGCAGTTCCCTCCTGACGTTTGCCCCCAAGGCCAGGGCAGGTTCAGCACCCAAGGTGTGTGTGCTGCACGTGTACTTGCTTGCAGCTTTCTGGATCCCACACCAAGTGAATGAGATGAGCCTGGCCTTGGCGAGCATGCAGAGTGAGACAGACGTCCTGTCATGCACCGGTAAAGAAATAAGCCAATCAGGAGGCTTCTGTACCTTGCTTGGATTAAGTCTCATCCTTTTAGGCAAAAATATTGGGTTGGCCAAAACGTTCGTTCGGTTTTAAGTAAAAATAAATGACATTTTTTCATTTTCACCAAGAATTTAGAGATATGGGAACATATGTATATGTATAACTGATTCAGTTTGCTATAAAGCAGAAACTAACACACCATTGTAAAGCAATTATACTCTAATAAAGATGTAAAAAAAAAAAACTTGACTAAAAAAAAGAATTTTATTGAACAATGTACTCACTAACCGAATGAACTTTTGGGCCAATGCAACAAGGAAGAGCAAACAAGAGCAGAAGCAGCCTCTTGTCACCAATCCAGGAGAGCTTCACAGAGAGATGTTTCAGGACCTGATATGTGTAGATGGGAGCCACAGTGAGGAGACAGAGAAAGACCCTCGGATCCCTTTGTCTGACAGTGAGTCTGGGGGGCAGGTGAAGAAGTTGGCTAAGGAGTGCCCTTCCTTTCTCCTTGAGTAGGCAGGGCCATGCCTCCCCTCTACTCGGCAGAAACTTGTCTTCAGAGCTAGAAGTCAGGCTCCGCTGCCCCCCCAGCACAGAGGAGGGACTTACAGGAAGCCTCATGTTGCAGAGAAATTATGGCCAAATTCTGATTTGTGGAATAGAGCGGAGAGGTGCTTCAGGTGGCACAAAGCAGCCAATCATCGCCTAATCAGCCTGCTGGGCTTTGAAATGCCTTCTGGGATCCATTTGCAGCAATTTTTATCTCCTAACGATGCTTGATTCCGGCGAGTCAATGTACAATCCCGAATGAATGGCCTCTAAAGGGCAGGGATGGGGAGGTGGCTGCACAGTGCTTCCAGGATCTAGAGTCGCCCCCAAGGAAGCCCAGCATATTGTCTTTAGGCCCTGAGTCTCCATGGTCTCATCTAACTACATAGAATCTTCTTCCCCCAGCAAATGTTTGGGAGCCTTTGACCTTCCCCACTTTTCCTGGTTCCGTCTCCCTCAAGGAGCCAGTTTTCTCTGAAAAACTGGAAGGGCATTGGAGAAGGGGAGAGAAATCTCATGATCCGGGCAGCTTTGGGGCAATAAACAGCTCTGTGATCTGCAGCTTTTGAACCTAGAGTGTTGTGATAACGCTCTGAGGTTTGCAGTTTCATGGTCCCTGGACAGAGCTGGGTCCCCATCTACTATGTCTATTCTGTTCTGGGCTGGCTGGTCATATAGAAGCACAGGGCCCACAGAGCCAGGCCTGGGTTTATATAAATTCCGGGACTGACATGAGACTCACCTAGCGTGGAACAGGGACAGAGAGGTCACTCAGTGGGCCAGAAGCCCTCGTGTGTTCCCACAGAGGGTGCAAATCTGTGTACGTGAGACCAGGCGCAGACCAGGAAGCCCGTGAGGGGCCTTGTTGGGCCGGTTGAAGGTCAGCTTACGGGGAGAAGCCAAGTGCAGCTCTGCACCAGGGGCCTTTCTCCCCACCACCTGAACCTGGGCAGCATCAACGGTAACTCACAGCTCTCGCTGGCCTGCCAGCAGCCTGTGTGGCTGCCGGGAAACGGGGGGCTCTGAGCCTGGGAACCGGATGCGTGGACAAGAGAACTTCTGATAGGGCTGGGGGTCCCCAGCCCAGGCGCCCAAGTAGGGGTATTGAGTTTGTCAGAACATGTGCTGGTCAGAAAAGGTTTTTTGCCTAGTGGGGCAAGGAGAGAGAGGTGGAGAGGGCATTTGGAGAAGGGGACCCCTGCCCGTACTGTGCCAATTAGTAACAGGCCATTCCCAGCCTGGGAGACTCACGCTGAAAGTGTAAGCAGATGTTGCTCCCGTCGAGGAGTATACTGAAGGCAGAGCCCACTTTTGCAGGAGCAGGAGGGCTGCATTCAGTTCTTTATGCAACTTTTACTGAGTTCTTGCGAGCCCTGCGCTAGCTGACACCACCTCCGACTTCGAGGAGCTCCAGTCCAGGGGAGGCTGATTGAGACGTGGTGGCCCTCATACAGCTGTGGGAGCCCAGTCCAGGTCCACATTCATTGGCTTTCTGGCTGTTCTCCCAGCAGAGCTTTCCAGACCTCACCCCAAAGCTTTCAGGAGATGACTGAGATGTGGGGGGGGGGGGTCAAGTCACAGCTGGAAGCAGCAGGGCTGCTCCCAAACTGCCAAGTCCTGGAGGGTCTCATTAATCTCTGTCCCCCAGGGCTGGCAGGAGGCTCCCCAGTGCCCCGAGTCTCTGCTCTGGGTTGTTTCCACTGTCCATTTGCTCCCTACCTCTCCTCCTCCTCTGCAGTCTGCCTGTCCTTCTGTGGGACTGATCACTTCCTCCCAGTTGCCGATTTGGACGCTCCAGTGGGACCCAGGTGGCTGGTGTTTCTGTAGACCCTACCTGGACAGATGGGGGATGGAGAGAGGTGTGTTTGATTTATATACAATCTGAAGGACGACTGTACTTGGCTCTACGATTAAAGCCCCGATGCCTGTTCCACATATATAAAATGAGGGGGTGTTCTAGAGCAGGGGAACCACAGTGTGGTCCTTGGACCAGCAGCAGTAGCATCACCTGAGAACCTGTTAGAAATGCAGGTCCTCAGACCTCCCCCCAGACCACAAAATCAAAAACTCCGGGGTTGGGGCCTGGCAACCTGTGTTTACCATATCATCTGGGTGATGCCATTGCAGCTCAGGTTTGAGGACCACAGCTCTAGAATATCTCAGGGAGGCCCCCTTCCAACTGCAGCTTTATGGCTGATCTCATCCTTACCTACCTTGCACTAACTAGTGACTTGCAAAGATGTAGTAGCCACGTTCTGGAGCACAGCCGAGTTACCTTGAAGGCATCATCTCAAAATTACAAAAACAATACAAAATAAAAAC
The DNA here is from genome assembly GCF_003031525.2 of Neophocaena asiaeorientalis asiaeorientalis. Lineage (NCBI taxonomy): Eukaryota > Metazoa > Chordata > Mammalia > Artiodactyla > Phocoenidae > Neophocaena > Neophocaena asiaeorientalis. Next base: position 136,007 of record NW_020174422.1, on the reverse strand, counting down.
AAATGCACTGTGTATACCTGGCTTTTTCCAGAAAGGGACTCAAGGTGGCTTCCACCCCCGTCCCCGTAGGGAGGAGCCCGCAGAGGTGGGCCGGCAATCTACCGACCTGTACAGGGCGTCACCGCGGACCTGAGAACGAGCCGCCTCACAGAATGCCTGCTCTGAGCCTCCCCACGTGCTCCCTCAGCAGCGTGAACGGGCCTGCCCTTTCAGAGCCTCTGGAGAGAGCACTGTCCAGAGACTTTAACAACGCCTCTCCCCCCAGAGGAGCAGAATGCCCTAAGATCTCGCTCCCGCTGCTGGCATTTAGCCCATCGCTGAGTTAATTCAAGCAATACTAATAACTGGTTTGCCAGTGAGAAGACCTCTTGCAGACCCCTAAATCCTGCTCGCTGGGGTGCTGATAACAGACTAAGAATCCTGTCTGGCCACCTGCAGTCATTCACAAAACAGCATGGCAAAGGCCCAGCGCTGGATTGGATTGTGTGATGACACCAAAAGAAACAGAACCTTTGTCCCTGCCCTCCGTGAACCAGCGGTCCAGAGCGGGTACAGTGCCACGATCCTCAGTGCTTAATAAGGGCGTTCTCCCTTATTAAGAAAGCTTTATTAAGCAACGAGGACCTCCCTTCCTCCTTTCTCCTGCTTTTCTCCCCTCTAGACCTTTCCCCTCACCCAAACCCTCTCTCCTTCCTTGGTGCAGATGGTTGCATCAGTTGCCTGGAGGTCCTCAAATCTCCGCTCCAGCTCCATCGGGTCAGGTTCAGCATCCCGCTTTCCACTGGTTCTGTGAGTGGCCCGGCCCCAGCTGAGACCTTTCCCGGCCTTTCTCTGGTCTCCAAGGAGCCTGCAAGAAATGCAGCCTGAGAAAACAGCCTGCCTTCCCTTCCCCCACTGCTCTGTTCTCCTTGCCCACTCCCCCCAACTCCCCAAGGCTCTCCCAAGCCTGCTTGCTCCGTGCCCTCCCAAACTCATGTTTTATGCAGGAACATCCCCATTCTCATGGAAAGCGCAGCAAAGTTTGGGAAAGAATTTCAAATCTCTTTTGAAGAGGGTGGAGTAAATGCAGGGTTATGAGGTTAACCTCAGCTGAGAGTTTTTTTCTTGGTTGAGTGGATGCCCCTTCGTGTGTGTGTGTGTGTGTGTGTGTGTGTGTGTGTGTGTGTGTGTGTGTGCGTGTGCTCCTTGTTTCTCTTCTACCCACCATTTGCACTGCAGGAAGGAGGGGGAGGGCCAACACACACAGACACACAGCTGGATCCATACATGCACACGTGTCTGAAGCCTGCCCCATCCTACCCCTCCTGCCTTCTGCAGAGCACCAGGAGTGTCTTATCTTGGATTTAAACATTCTCAGAAATTTAGAGGTATGGGGAAAAGAGATTGATTTTTCAAATATTAGAATGAAAATGAACGTAGGTATAACACTTTTTTCTTTTTGGTGATTTTCACAAAACCTGATGTCCCTTTGTTTCGAAACATCAAAATAGTTGTGAGTAATTGATTTAAAAAAAATGAAATTAGCTTGTTGAGTATATCAAATTGTATGTTACAGTGTATTCTGCTAATAATTCCAAGTTTCCCCTTATAAAAGCGCCAGCTCTTTCAGAAGTCTAGCGTCTCTTCTCTTCAGACAGTTTTTAAGAAGTAGGCAGAACCTTGAACAGAAGAATCCATCTACAATACACTTAGAGTAAGACAAAGGACAGTATTATGTTTTCTGGACTTGGTGTTGGCGAGAAACAGAAAAGCACTTATTTTCAGAAAAGGAATCGTGGAAAGAAAGGAGAGGGAAATCTTTAAATCTCATTGAACACAATTTGCTCTGAAGAACTTTATCTAATCAGCCCCATTCTCTGAGCCATCACCTTGAGTCATTTTTGATTCTTCTAACACTTCATTTTTATCATCTTTCCAGAGACCTAAAAACTGAAGATTTGCCTAGATTGAGAGAAGCTTCTCTCCTTTTTCACATGTTAATTTGTCTCTTGATTTGCACCCTGTTTTCCCAAATATGGTCTGTTTCTTTCATATGCAGGAGGAGACTTAGGGAACAGATTGGAGCCATACAATGGCATG
>NW_020174422.1:60422-133173 GCF_003031525.2 Neophocaena asiaeorientalis asiaeorientalis | reverse complement strand
CTGGGACACCCCCCCCAGCATCCTCTAGACCCAAGCCCCAAAGATGCCTGTTCTCTGCAGCATTGAACCTCTGGGCCATGTTCTGTGTGTGTTTTAGTAGCTCTGTTAAACCCTGTGACCCTCTCACCCCTCCACACATCTGCCTCCAAATCCTGGACCCGATACTTTAACAACTTGAGTTGCTGAGGACAAAATTTTTCCCATACTTGACTGAAGTAATTTATTTTACTCTCCTCTGCACTTATAAGTGGAAATGTACTTGGATTCCTAGGAACAATTGATTTTTCTGTCGGTCATTTAGAAAGGAATGTCAAACAAGATGCGTCATTATATGCAGACAAAAAGATTGATGTCACTTTAACATAAAATCTTATTGCGTAATTTTTAGAAACGGTTTGGGAACGTACAAACACCCCATCCTAAACACGTTATTCATTCTCAAAAAGTTTCAGAATATAGAGATATATTTGAAATAGTATATTTCAAAGAAGTCCTTGGGACCAAACAGAGGAGAAAATTATTCTTTTCCCTTATATGTGTTGTTAGGGCCTTCACGTTTTCAGTCTTGTCCCTGGGGAATCTCCTGTACTGAACACATCTAGAGTAAAATCTACCTTTCTCTTTTCTCCTATGTAGCTTCCCTTGTCATTATTCCCAAAGAAAAACATTTATGATGTGCCCAGAATTCCACCATGGCTTTTGGTTGGATCAGGGGAGCCCAAGAGCGTCAGAGAGAGAGAGAACAAAGCGATAAAGACATGGGTCCAAACTGAAGACTACAGATGGACATAAAGAGACATGGACAGATTGGCAGTCCCCAACTGACAAGTGACAAAGAAAGAGGACTTTAATGGCAAACCCAGACACCCTCCTAATAATGAGTCTGTCCCCTGGCCATAATGGGAGTTGTTAGGGGATGTCCAAGCACTTTGTCAGGCATCTCACTAACTGTGGGCGTGGGGCAGTTGGGCAAGCAGACCCAAGGGGAGGGCCCACTCCGAGGCTTTGGGCCCATCTCTGCAGCTTTCGATACCTGGGGGTGGCCCTGTGTTGAAAGAACCTATGGGGGCCCCATGGGGGAGGCAGCCAATGAGAAGAGGGGGGGAAGTTATTGGAGAATTATGGGCAACCCCTCTATAGCAAAACACTGTAGGATGGTAAGGGTGGATTCTATCAGCCTTGCCAGCTGTTAATTTATATCCCTCTTCACAGCAGGACCAGTTATGAGGCTGATGAATGAATGTCTCACTAAAGGCCAAACCAGAGGGTGACCTGCCCTTGTCTCTCTCTCCTCCTTCCTCTGTTCCCTTCATACACCATGTTCCCTACCACCCCTGTCTCCCCTTCACAGCAGTGGTAATGGGGGGCATCACAGAAGCTAACATTTATTGAGCAGTTACTTGGTGCCGGGCTGAGATGATCTGACCCTGGCCAACCAGGTCCTGCCAGATTCTTAGGTTCTTTTTGGTAAACGTCAGTACCTGCAACCGTCAGGGGTAGGTGAGGGCTATGGGCCTCCTCCAACCTGACTACAGGTTACCATGAAAGGCAGTCTCAGGGCAAATTCTCTCTCTGTACAGACTTTATTAGTAAGCCAGCAGAAAACAGTTGTGTAGCCTATTCCAGAAGCTCAAGGCAGTCCCAGCCCTCTGCCCTTTTAAGTGGCCCAGCAGCACCTGGCCTGAAAGGTTCCCTTGAGACAAATGTCACAGAATTTGACTAACCATCTGGTCCAGGCATCTTGAACCTTGAAGGAGATGTTGAAGGAGGTGGGGTTGTTCACCCCAAAGAAGGGCTCAGGGGAGGGGACCCTGAATGATGTCACAGCTGACAGGTTTTGACACTCTGATGATGTATTTTTTCCTTCTAATTTTAATTGAGATATTATAAAACGAATATAGAAAACCACAAAACAGCTGTTTTAGTAATGGGTTATGTTAAGGTTAGTGCCTTATACCACCACCCAGGTCGGGAAAGAGGACTTTGGCAGCTGCTCTAGAAGCTTCTTTGTGTTCTAATCTCAATCTCCCCCGAAAGGTAGCTTGACCTCCTGTGCATCTTTATGGTATGCATTTGTTTCCATGATTGATTGATTGATTGATTGATTTTATAACTTTATTTTTTGGCCATGTTGGGTCTTCGTTGCTGCGCGTGGGCTTTCTCTAGATGCGCGGAGTGGGGGCCACTCTTCGTTGCGGTGCGTAGGCTTCTCATTGTGGTGGCTTCTCTTGTTGCAGAGCACAGGCTCTAGGCATGCGGGCTTCAGTAGTTGTGGCACACGGGCTCAGTAGTTGTGGCTTGCGGGCTCTAGAGTGCAGGCTCAGTAGTTGTGGCGCACGGGCTTTGTTGCTCCGCAGCCTGTGGGATCTTTCCGGACCAGGGCTCGAACCCGTGTCCCCTGCATTGGCAGGTGGATTCTTAACCACTACGCCACCAGGGAAGTCCCTCCGTGGTGATGTATTATACAAAAGAGGTGGGGCCTCAGCTTTCTGAACCCAGAACAAACTATGATTCATGGAACCTGCAGCAGAAGAGATTTAAGTCAGGCTGCAGAAAGCATTTCTAGGATTCTCTACTTAGACGCAGTTCTGATTGGAGGCAGGGAAATGAAGATGACCCCAGTCCTAGCGCTGCCTTCAAAGAATTAGGCTGGCGGGATGCCCCTGGCCTTCTCTGATCAGCAGGAGATTGAGGGGCCTCTGTGGTTGGGGGGATGGAGACAGGTGACCCCTCATCCTACAGTGCCCTGACTGGCCAGCCTTGGAGGTCACCCAGTGTCGGGGACCCCTCCTTCTGCCATCAGAGGCACACTCTTCTTCCTGAAGCCTCTAATCCTGCCTGAGCCGGTCAGAGAGTGACTCTCGAAAGAAAGAATGACCAGCTGGGGGACAGGCCTGGGCTGCGAGCCCACCCCATTCCCGGGTGACCAGGGCAGCCGAATAAACACACTCTGGCCCCGGGCCCAAGGGACACCAGGCAAGGTGCCTGGAGGAAATGGGGCAGTGGAATAAGAGGAAAGTGAATGGTGTCCCTGCTTTCCCTCCATTCAGTGTGTGGTTTCCATGGGGCCCCCAGTGTGTTTACAGGCAGCAGACCTGCATGGGGGGAGCCCCTGGGTCTTGAAAAACCAAATAAAAAGTTGGCCGTCGAATGCTTTTTGCCGACCATAGTCAATTCTTAATTATCCCCGTAATGGGAAGGAGCCGTGGCAGGAATGATTCAAAGCCACAAATAATCCCGAACCATTTAAGCTACATGATTTTTTAAAAGAGAGAGACGGAGATTTCCCTTCCTAATGATGTCTGGCTCAGGCTGATGTTAAAAGAGGGAAGTATTAACAGTGAGCTCCCCAGGGATCAAAGCTAGAACTGGTCTTATTTAACATGTTTATAAATTATTTAGAGTTCACAGTTCCTGATTTTGTGAATCGGTGCTGGGAGGGTGCTATAAGTCCTTCCAGGAGCCAGAGGAAACACTCTTCTGGGGGTTAGATACTCATTGGAGGGAATTCCCAAAGTGTGAAATGAGGAGGAGCTTGGAGGTGTCAGGCTAACCAGGCCAGACTCATGGGAGAGGCACAGGTCAAGAGAGACCCCGGCCCCCACAAGCCTGTGGCTAAAAGGAGTACGAGTCTCTATAGAGCCATGAATGGCTCCCAGCTTCTCCCTGAATTAAACGCATTCAAGGCCGTCCATAGCATGGTCCCAACCTCCTCTCCCATCACTCCAGCCCTGCTCCTGACATGAGGAACAACAGCCTGCAGGGCCTGGTGACTTGCCAGTCACATGGCTAAATGCAAAGCACTTGGCATCGTACCCAGAACCCTGACTCAGAGTCTCTCCATCCCTGCATGTCACACTGCATCTTGGCTGACTTGCAAAGTCACACCTCTCTTTCCTGCCTCTTCTGTATCTACTGTCAGAATTCTGTTGAGACCAAGTGCCACCTCCTCTGAGGAGCCTTCCCTGCTCCAGAAGTGCTCTCTGTCTCTGCTCAGAAACCCAGTGGCCGATGTCAGGCTCTGCCTGTGTGACAGCCTTGGAGTTCTTGTCTTCGTTCCCCAGAACTCCTTGCTTGGCCGCCTCTCCTCCAAGCAGACCCCCAGCACACTGTCTTGCCCTTGGCGTATACTGTCCAGGGGTCAGTCAGGGGGAGAAGGATGGGCAGGGGGTAGGGATTAGAGTTGACTTTCACAGGCCAGGTGTACCCTCGGGGTCATGGTGACCCAATTTCCCCACAGAGCCTTCCCCTGTTGGTTTCCACAAGAAGTGGTCCAGGGCAGGCTGGCTGCACAGGAGCTCGGGCTGGCATCAGGTCCTTCCCTTGCTGCACACGCAGCAGCCCTGTGAGGTGCCCCATCCCCTGGCCCAGCATCGCCTGCTGTGCCCTGCCCAATGGGAGTCTCCACAGTGTGACCAGATCTTCAGGTGTCTCTACTGCACAAGGAGGTCTGAGATCTGCTCCTAAAGGGTGGGAGGGCGGTCCTCTGAGCTTCGCGGAGGTCATGTGGAGGGGAGTGTGCAAGCACGTGGACATTTACACGCCTGAACTTGCAGGAGCCATGTGTGTGCATGTGTCCACATTTATGGGGCCGCTCCTGAAACTGTGTCCATTCCTAATTCACCAGGCCCCCAAAATGCTACCTGGTGGCATGCCTTAAAAAATAATTCGGTGACACATGCTACAGCATGGGTGAACCCTGAGGACATTATGCTAAGTGAAATATGCCAGTCACAAAAGGACAAATAAATGAGTGATTCCACTTATACGAGGTGCCCAGCGTAGCCAGATTCGTAGAGATGGAAAGTAGAATAGCAGTCACCAGGGGCCGGGGGGAGGGGGCACGGGGAGTTCGTGTGGAACGTGTATAGAGTTTCAGTTGGAGAAGATGAAAGTTCTGGTGATGGCTGGTGGTGATGGTAGCAGTGTGAATGTACTTAATGCCACTGTACACTTAAAAATGGTTTAAATAGTAAATTCATGTTATGTACATTTCACCACAATTTAAAAATTATAGTAATCTGAGCCACTGCCCCTCCTCCAGGAGGAGCCGTGTTAGCCAGAAGGCTCGTCTTGTCCTGGCCTCGGAGCTCACAGGGAAGGTGAGCGTGCACTCACCACTGCCCTGCCAGCGTCCCCGCCCAGGACAGGGAGACCTTCCGGGGCCCCTTGGATCCGTGCCTCAGTAACTCGTCCTGGGACCGCAGGGGTTTGTGTCGTGGGTCAGAGAGGCTGGCTTAAGAACAAATCAGAAAGGAAATGATACTTTTTTGCTTGGGGGTTGGGGTGGGAGAGCTGATGGCAGAATCCACCAGAAAAGGTAGACGACATCAAAAACTTCCAACTGATGCACTGTCAGGTCAGCTGGTGCGTAGGGCCCAACAAAGGGTCACTTTCGCTTTCCCCCTGTGTGTAAGGCCGCACATTCAGGGAAAATACATAAAGTCATGTCCACAAGTTGGGAGTTACCGATGCTGTGACACAGCCCAGCAGATCTCAGGAGCTGTTGGAAACCCTCCCCTAACGGCTCTGTCCCCGTGCGCTGGTTTGGACAGAAAGACCAGCCAAACGGCCACGGTTACGGTTGAGGGTGTTGGAAACAGCCTGGCATTTGGTTCTGACCTGGGCAAAATGGGGCATGTGGTCCGTGTTCCTTCTTTAAGGGATCGTCTGTCTGAGGTGAGATTGAAAGTCTACCAGGTCTCCAGCAGGAAGGAAGCGTGAGATGGGGGCCGTCCCGATTGTGAATCTCCTCTGCCTATTAAGGCTGTGGCTGAAGTGACATATGGACTTGATCTCCGAAGTCCCTGAAATCTGAAAGAGGTGGCAGGCAGCCCTTGAAGCTGGCAAAAGGCAGCTTTAGCACAAATGAAAGTAAGTGCTATTTACACAGCAGGTAGTAAACTTATATGGAACTCATAACCCCCGGAGGTGGCATAAGGTAAATATAGGAGTAGACTCAGGGAGAGTGTGGAAATGTTCATGGATGACAAGCCACAATGGGTGTTCAGGGGATGCTGGGCTGTGGGCGGGCTTCTCTTCTCTCCTGGAGGCAGCCCGATGGAGAAAAGAGATGGAGGACCCGGGCCTGCCCTTGGCTTCGGTTCTGATTTGTCTCACGCTCTCTGCTTGCTTTGTCTGTAGAGTGATGGGCATCTCTGGTCATCCCCTCTAGGTGACTGCCCTTCAGAGTCTTGAGAATTTTGACACCAGTCCCCACCCCACGCCCCGCCTCCCCCATCCCACTGATATTCTTGTTCTTTTCCCAGGCTGCAGAGTCCCCGTCCTTCAGCCTTTCTTTTCAAGATGTTCTTTGTATCCCACATCTCCCTCTGAACCCCCATCCAGCCACTGTGCAGTCAGTTGCAGGGCTGGCTGAAGAAGGTCAGCAGGACCTGGTCAGGATGACGGGAGTGAAGGGAGCATGGTAGCCTTGTGATCACACTGATGTGGCTGAAACAGAGCAGCCCAGAGCTGCAGGACACAGTATCGGGGGCAAGGGTCTGGAAGAAGGAATAGCCATCAGCCTCCTCTCCTGCCCTGTGCCCAGTTGAGCTAAACATGCGTTTATGGAACACATACATTCTCTGCATCAGGCACGTGTACAGTACTGAGGATGAATAAGTCCTCCAGCGTGAAGCCCCGTCCTTCCAATCTACCCCTGCAGAGCTTCACTCTGGGCCACCTGGCGGAGGCCTCCATCCTGCTAACCCTATGTTATGGGGAGATGCCAGGGCTGGGAAATAAGCCTAATCAACCACTGAGTTTCTCTTTCTGCCTAACTCCCTCCACTCCCAGGCTGGTACCATTTAGCTCTTAAGGTTTTCAAGGACATAATTTTGACCCGTGGTCTATGGGAGTCCATTAACAAACAAGCTATGTCATATAAGCTTCTGTCCTGGATCGATTTTCCTCTTTCTGCAGGAAAGGAAGGGTGCTAACTCGCTGGTGTCTGGGATGCTGTGGGTCCCCCGCAGCCCGTGCCTTGCCTCCCCCGCGGGCCTGTGAACATTCAGCTGCTCCTTTCCCCAGCTGAGTGAGCGGTTCTTTTCAGGGGCAACCGACTGCACACAGATTCCTGAGCCATGACCTCATCGGCTTGTGAGAGGCTGAGCACGTCCACCAACTCCACTCACATGGGAGAGAGAGGGGCACTTCAGGGTCCGAGTGGGCTCAGGAGAGGTTCAGGGGTTTGCCTTTTGGGTTAGCGCCAGGGCTGGTATAGGCACAAGTGTTGCCCTACGTCTGCCGTGTCTGTCTGCAGACACTGCTGTGGATCCCCTTCAGGGACAGCACTAGCCGACAGACTCCCCATCTGCCATCACTGCACCCGCACCAGAGCCCCCAGGACAGTCTTGCAGGGGTGGCCCAGCCCGGGCTTGGACGCCTTCCCACCCACACTATCGCCTTCAGCGTTCCTGTAGTTGGCAAATATTTATTGAGTCCAACTGCAGTACTTCCCAAGGTGGGCCCATGGAGCTTTTGGATTGGAACCATCTGGAATGATGGTTAAAATGCTGCCTCCTGGGCACTGTGCCAGACCTAATGCATCAGAATCTCTGGGTGGAGCCTGGGGATCTGCATTTTAATGAGTTTCCCCCAAGTGATACTTTTGTGCCCTAATGTTTGAGACTTGCTGACTATGATGGTTAATTTTGTGTCAACTTGACTGGGCCACAGTGCCCAGATATTTGGTCAGACATTATTCTGGATGTTTCTGTGAGGATGTTTTTGGATGGAACGAAAACATCCAGTTTTAATTTAAAACTGTTAATTTGGTGGACTTTGAACAAAGCAGATTGCCCTCTATCACGTGAATGGGCTCCAATCAGTTGAAGGCCTGAATAGAACAAAGACTGACCTCCCCTCGAGCAAGAGGGACTTCTGCCAGGAGATGGCCTTCAGATTTGAACTGCAGCATCTGCTTTTCCCTGAGCCTTTAGCCTGCCAGCCCACCCTGCAGATTTTGGACTTGCTAGCCTCTATAATCACATAAGCCAATTCCTTAAAATCAATCAATCAACCTGTCTCTCTTCCTCCCTCTTTATAGATATAGATACAGATAGCCAACGGTATAGATCCTACTACTTCTGTTTGTCTAGAGAATCCTGGCTAATACACTGGTTTGCTGTATGCAAGGCTCTGGCTACCACAGTCACATGTGGGCAGATGACAGCTTAGAGCAGACCCCTGCCTGGCCCTGCCCACCAGCCCTGGCTCTGCAGTCACATGCTCCAAGGCCCAGAGAGGCTGACTGGGCAGACCAGTAGGTGCCATTGCCTAGACCTGACTCTGCTCTGGGTGGAGGGTCCCAACCCTGCTGCCCTCCACAGGACAGGGTTTAGCTCCTGTTGCCAGACCTAGCGAGTAAAAATACAGGATTCCCTGGGCTTCCCTGGTGGCGCAGTGGTTGAGAGTCCGCCTGCCGATGCAGGGGACACGGGTTCGTGCCCCGGTCCGGGAAGATCCCACATGCCGCGGAGCGGCTGGGCCCGTGAGCCATGGCTGCTGAGCCGGCGCGTCCGGAGCCTGTGCTCCACAGCGGGAGAGGCCACAGCAGTGAGAGGCCCGCGTACCGCAAAAAAAAAAGAAAAAAAAATACAGGATGCCCAGTGAAATTTAAAATTCAGATAAGCAATGAAACATATGTTAGCATAAGTATATCTCATGCAATATTTGGGACATACTTATACTAAAAAAAGTTCTTTGTCATTTATCTGCAATTCAAATTTCACTGGACATCCTGTATTTTATTTGACAACCCATGACAGCTCTTTCCAGCCTGGAGTCAGCAGTTGTTTCCTGTTAATTACAAGGCCCTTTGCAAAGGGCTTTCTCAGGTGTGATCTCTTTCTATCCTGCAACGATGGGGAGGCAGAGCAGGCATCATCATGACCCATCATCATCTTCATCTCACAGTGGCAGCTGAGGCTAGGAGGCTGGCAGAGGTTGCCAGCCGAGGTCAGAGCAGCCCTGGCTGCACAGTGGAAACACCTGGAGGGCTTTCGAATCACTTACACGTATTTGGATGATGTGTAGGATGTCTCCAACTTTGAAATGTATCAAAAAATAAAATGGATGAATGCATGGATAGAGGGATGATGGATAGGTGTGTGAGAAAGCAAATACAGCAAAATGTTAATGATGGAACCTAGGTGGTGGGTATACAGGTGTTCACTGTACAATCTTTTAACTGCTTTATATATTTGAAAATACTTATAAAAGTTTGGGAGGCAAAAACCGTGGATACATAGGTCCCACCCCAGACCAATTAAATCAGAATCTCTGCAGGCAGCAGTATCTTTTCAAAGCTACCCAGGTGATCTGATCTAACCCATCACTTCTCTCTGTGTACCAGCCACCACCTGTAGGGTATGGGTACCCTACACCAATGGTTCCCCAACTGAGAGTTCATCAGAGTCTGGGTTACTGGGCCTCCTCCCCAGACTTTCTAATCCAGTAGGTCTAGGCTGGGACATGAGAATTTGCATTTCTGACAAGTTTCCAGGGGATGCAGATGTTGCTGCTCCAGGGACCACACTTTTAGAAGCACTGCCCTCGCATACACAGCCAAACACAGGGTGGGTGAGTGCTGAGAGTAGTATAAACCATGTGCCGCGTCTGTCAGCAGAGGAAGCCGTTCGTTAGCTGTGCCAGGGTCAGAATAGGCTTCGTGGGAGAGTGTGTATTTGTGTGAGCCTTGAAGGATGGGAGGTTTTCATTGGAGGAGAAGGCATTCTGTGTGGAGGGAATCGTAGAAGCACAGGCACAGGGGTGGGCAAGTGCATGAGGGATAGCTAGTTTGGGGATGAGCTGAGGAGGTGGGGATGGAAAGGAAATGGCCAGAGAGGAGCCAGGAAGGGTAGTTCGTGCCAGATGGAAGAGCATTTGGTTTTGATCATGTAGGCAGTGGGGAGCTGGTGGAGGCTTATGAGCAGCAGAATAATGGGACCAAATCATCGCTGTTCACTGTTGTTCTGGCAGCTCTGTGTGGGCTGGATTGGAGAGGAGAGATGAAAGATATAGGGAGCATACTTGGGAGGCTATTGTGAGCATCTGGAGTGAGCAATGTTGAGGGTCCACATAATCACAGCACTAATAATGATGATAAAGTAATGGCAGACATCTATCGAGTGCTTTCTAGGTGCCAGCCGGTGCTGTGTGCTTTTGCAAACATTATCTTTTTAATCTTCACACTGCCCTGCGTGGTCTTACAGATGAGGAAACTGACTGGAGAGGTTAAGGAACGCCCAGGTTGGGACGTGAACGCAGGGCTGTGCGTTTTGTGTGAGCGCGCACACAAAGGCAGGGAGGGTGGCCTGGAGGAGGAGGCCAGCAGGTCCCCGCTTTGGTCCCCACCTCTTCGGGTAGGCAGCAGTGTTCCCGGCACTTCCCCTGCTGGGCTGAGGCCTGAGCCAGGAGAGGAACGGCTGGACAAGGGAGCATTCACCACTTTCCTTCCCCACCGGCCGGCAGAGGCTGCTTTCCTGGCAGGCAGGGCCTCAGCTGTGCCTCCCTCCACACCCCCTACCCCTGCCCCCTCCCAGCGCCCACGCTCTGTCCCTCCCCGACCAGTGCTCTGCAGACCACACCTGCAGCCACTTGACTAAAGCTTCCAGGAGAAGAATGGCATTGCTTCCTGCTCCCTTCTATGTCCCTGCTGTCCTTGGGCCTGAGCAGAGGGTACTTCCAGGCACCTCCCCCAAATTCCTGCATTTCAGATGCTCCTCCGACTGGCCCCGACCATGGCCAGTCTATGCCCAGGCAGTTCCATGATGGAAAGGGAGATGGGGGTTTGGGAGGGGCAAGACCTGCAGGGTGGGTAATAAAGTCCTTCTAGAAAAATGCCTGCAAATAGTAAGCCTGTGAGCTGTTATTATAACTGGGCTCCATGAATGTGGAGCTTAAGGGGCTTTGGCACCAATGACCAGGTTTAAAGAGAGACATTCATTAAGCACCAGAAGGGCTTTGTCAGAGCTTGACCATCTTTCTGTCTCTAAGAAGGGCTGCTTTCATACTGGGTCAGAAAGAGCTCACTGTGCTTCTCTTAAAGAATCCCCTCCTCTCCTCTCATCCGCTGGCCCAAGGCGAAAGCTCTGTTCTGCCCCTCACCAGGCCCCACGGCCTGTGCACCTAAAAGGTCCCCGAGCACATGCCCTACACCCCCACCCCCAAACTAGAAGGACCAGTCACCCGCTTCGTAGGTGCCAAGGGCTGAGGCAGTAGTGAGGCTCTGTTATTGCACCTGCAGGAGAAGCCGCATGGGAATGAAGCTGAACCTCAGGCCTCTGAGCGGGTGTGCGTGAGCACAGGTCAGCGCATGCACACTTGCAGGTTGAGGGTGTGTTTGGGGCAGGGGTGGGGATGCAGCCTCAGGCCTGGTCTTTATTCAGACCCATCTTTCACGGGTCTGTGCAGGAGAGATGGGGCTCGGCTGGCAAGGCGCGGCGGGGGGGCAGTTCCCAGAAAGGCTTCTTGCTGGAGCTGGACAGTGGGGCTGCGGGACCCTGGTCTCTGTGGCAGCTGACCCGCCCCATCACTCAACCACCTGTGAGCCTTCTCCCTCCCTGGGCTGCAGCACGAGGCATGTGTGGCGAACAGAAGGGGGATGGTGTGCCCGAGCCCTTTCTCCCGGCTTCCCTCAGCCGACGTTTGCTGCCGGGTGGATCTGGGCGCTGATGTAGCGTGCTCGGGGAATGACAGTTGTCTCCCAGATAGCTCCTGACCTTATCCCGAGGAGGTGGGACACAATTATGTTTTGGAAGTTCAGGAATCTGAGCTGGCAGGACCCAGATCACCGGACACTGAGCCTGGTGATGAAAACTCTCAGGCTACCAGTAGGACACCCTAGAGGGGACCTGAGGAATCCTGGGATCACTCCCTGCCTCCTTGCCTCCATCCCCACACTGGACTCCAAGCTGTCTGCCCACCAAGTCTGCAGCATCACAGGACTCCGACACAGACTCTAGCCTCTTATCCATTCACTGTTTTATTTGTTGCCCAGACACCGTAATAAGAGCAATAACATAAACCAAAAGGAAAAAAAGCTCCTTAACAGATGAACTGTTCAGTTTTCCTTGTTCTCTTCTAGTCCCTGTCCTTATTCACCCCTCCCTCCTTCTCCCTCCACCACTCCCAACTCCTTTTCATTCTTCCTCTCTACAAGAAGAAAGGGGCAGACTCCAGCACCTTCTATAGCCAGCCTTCTCTTCCCTCCTCACCTTGGGGTAGAGGAGGAGACACACTTGCAGCACGGAGGTTTGGGGTCCTGTCCTCAGCTGGCTGCATCTCAGAAGCTGAGCGGGACCAGCTCATGCACCCTGGACTTGGAAGCTCATTGGCTGGCTGTCTCAGGGGTCTGGAGGCCCAGGCCCGCTTGGCATCCCTGACTGGGAAGCCGGGGGTGGGAGGGGAGAGAAGGACAAAATGTAACCTGAACAGAGGCTGGAGTCAGGGAGGCCAGGGACCCAGACTGGAGTGAGTAGCCATCGCTTCTTGTTCCTGCCCTAGTCACAATGCCGCTCACTCCCCAAAGAGGGTATTAAGAGTGGTTTTTCTGGGGACCTTGGGATTCAGTCCCTTCTAGCTCCCAGATTTCTGAAACAATGTATGTAGACACTCTGAATTACCTGTCATCGGTCGGTAGGGGCTCTCTTAATTTCAGGCTCCCAGCCCCAAGTTGCTGGAGCCCCAAGTTGCTCGAAGCCAGTGTGAGGCATCAGTGCTTGACTTGGGGAAAAGGCTGCTGCATCCAGGAGCTGGATGCAGTGGGGAGGGCAGATCTGGGTCAACTTCCCACTCTGAACCTTTGGATCTGTGGCCCCTCTCAGGGCCTCCAAATTCTCATCTGTTAAATGGAAGCGATGGCAACCTGCCTGCAGAATCTACAGGGGATCTGATGGGGTTCTGGTTGTGAGGAACGGCAAGAGCCCATCCAGGGAAGGGAATATGCGTGATCCCTAACACTCTCCTTTCTGCTGAGACATTTCAACTGCACCCAACCCAGCATCCCAACCAGTCTCACTGACTCCTCTCTCCCCAGTGCTGGACCTATTTGCCCAATGGGATCATCTGGAACTAGTGGATTAAACGAAGAGCTGAATAAAGTCGAACCACAGCACAGATAATGCCAAATAGTGTATCGTCCAAGAACAACTTTTCTTCGATTCCGGTTCCGGGGATGACGGGTCCAGGCTGAGTTTTGTGCACACAATGAGGGGACCGATCAGGAGTGTGCTGGATGGCATGGAAAAGGGCCGGCGTGCTGCACACTGGGCAACGAACCCATATGTTACCGTGTAGTTTAGAGCTGCATTGATTTGCACAAATCATACGTTAAGTCAGCGCACACACAATACTAATGCATGACTGCAGCCAGGCTGCTACGGCTGGTTTTCTGGGAGTGCTGGAGAACCAGTATTGTAGAAAGGTCCCACCTACTGCCATCCTAGCCCCTGTCACCATGGACAGCTGCTACGGCTGGTTTTCTGGGAGTGCTGGAGAACCAGAACCAGTATTGTAGAAAGGTCCCACCTACTGCCGTCCTAGCCCCTGTCACCATGGACAGCGGAGTAAGATGGTTGAAGTTGCTGTAAGAGGAAGGCGAGTTAGATAGTGGAAGAACCTTCTGCCTGGAGCAGGGAGGGACTCTTCTCAAGCCTACGCAGACTGGGAAGTGACCCAGACGTGGCCTGAGCCTCAGTGAATTCATACGGTCAACAAGCTTTTCATCTTTACCACAAGTCTATGAAGTGGTTGTTATTGGTGCTATTGTTGTGTTTGCCATTGTTATTGTTATCCCTCTTTTAAAGAGAAGGGAGGCAACGGGCCTGTGATTAAGAGCACAGTGCCAGGCACTGCTCCCGCTGGGGGTGACTGTTGACTAGTTCAGGGAGAGCCAGGCCTTTCCACTCAAGTCCACGCCCTTCTCACCCCACCCTATTTGCCTTCCGAAAGCCTCGGGGAAGCTTCCTCCGCAGAGGCATGCCACCCTCTTGCAGCACTGTGTGAACTGTCCCCATTGGGGCATTCAGGATGGGAGACTCTCACTCATTCATTTAACACGCATAGGGGCTGGGGATCCAAAGGTGAACATGACATTGTTCTTGTCAGCTCTTGGCGGACCTCTTAATGTCTTTGCTTCTCAGCCCACACTGGATTTGGAAAACATTTCCAGTCCATTACTTGGAGCAGAATTATCACCTGCCACATCTTCTTTTTCAAGGCTGGCTGCTTTATGAGTGTCTAGACTTTCAGCCATGAGTGGGCACATTATCCAAAGTCCCTTTGGCTAAGAGCAAAGATTCCCTACCCTTTGTTCCACCATTCAGTCATTCTCTCATTCAACAAATAATTCAGTGTCAACTACACATCAGGTGATGTGTTAGAAGCTAGGGATATAGGCTGAGCAAAACAGACAAAGTTCCTTTCCTTAGGAGTTTACAGACATTAACCAGACACTTTCCCCATCTTGCTCTGCTGTATTGCCAAGGACTAAGGTGCTTTGTTGAAGAGTGGCTTCCTCAGGCACGGCATTCCTAGGGCCATTGCTGCCCCAGAGTTGGCCCATCCTGTCTTCTGGGCATCATAGCCACTGGGCTGGGCCCAAGGAGCAGGTCTTTGTTGATCCTTCCCTTTAGAAGGAGGCAGAGGTTGCCTATAGTGTCTTCTGCCTCTCGTTCCAGCCCTTCCTGTGAGAGTTGCCCCAGTGGACAGACTTAGAGGACCCCTAAAGAGGAGGCTCTTCTGCTCCACCCCCAGAAAGAAGGCACGTTCTGAAGAGGGGACTTGTTTCTCTGTGGAGTTTGATGGCTTGGCAAAAGCATGGGCACTGGAGTTAGGCTTATGTGGATCCTAGTCCCAGAACTGTCACTTACTAGCTGTGTGACTTGGGCAAGTCATGAACATCTCTATGCCTTAGATCCTCAGCAGGGAAGTGGGGCAGTAACACTTCCCTTGCAGGAATGCTGTGGTGATAAGATATTGTTGAAGAACGCTTCTGAGGCATAGTTGACATTTCATAAAGATGTGCCCATCCTTCCTCAGTGTACATCTGACTTTCAGCTTTTTAAGGACATGGTTACCTGTTGAGTTCACACAGGAGGTATATTAAATATTAAAGGTAAGGAAGTGTAAGGTTCCCCTGTTACATAACTACGAGGCTAGAACAGTTATTCCCACAGTGTGGTCCTGGACTCAGCATCACCTGGGAACTTGTTAGAAATGCAAATTCTTGGGCTCCACCTCAGAACTACCAAATCAGAAACTCTGGGGACGAGTCCCAGCAATCGACTTTAACAAGCTCCCCAGGAGATTCTGATGCATGCTAAAGTGTGAGAACCAGGGGGCTAGAGATTGCAAACCGGTTGTCAGTGGGCCAAATGCTTTCACAGATGTGTTTTGTTGGGCTCCTGTCATCATCTGGAGACGAGCAGCAGCTGCCCTGAGGAGTGGCCGTGCCCTTCTGAGGGGTCCAGTCCTCACTTGGCCACGCCCTCCCGTGTTACCCCAGCTGGCCTCACTCACGTGGCTGCCCAGCCCCTATCGGCATCCAAGTTTGCGGCGCGGGCTCCAGGTCAGGGGACGGTGTGGGTCTGTCTTCCAGAGAGTCAGCAGCTCTGCTTCAGCTGATCCTGAACGTCAGCTGAGACACTGAGCTACCCAGCCCAGCAGGAAATAGGAACAGGGTAGATGATTTTCTAATTCCTAAAACCAGCAGTCAGGTTCCGCTGATTTCACTTCAGGATTTGGTTTGAAGTGTTGTGAATTCCCAGCACATCACACACACCCACGTTTAACTGTAGGTCCAAAAATACCCTCCACAGCCAAAGAGAGATGATTTTTTACATTCCCTGCTACCTTGGATTATCTGCCTCGCTGCTCTCTGCCACCTCCGCAGTTGGCCGGCTGATGAGCAGTGACTGGAAAGGGATGGCTAACGTGGAGGAGCAGAAGGGGCCGGCGGCACCAGGTTCTGCAGCAGTAAGCAGCTCAGGAGGCCACGGAGGACTTTGCTTACCCCACAAGTATAAATACGGGTGGACTCCGGGAGGGCTGCGAGGACCCAGGGGCTGTGGTGTCTGGGGGTGGAGCAAGATGGGAGCTCTCACTGCAGAGGTGTTTGAACAGAAAATAATGATCAATTGCCCTGACAGCAGCAGGCATTCCCAGCCAGGAGAGCTAAAGAAAACGGATCCAGAACCCAGCACGGGATGGGAGGTAGGGAAGAAGCTCTGGGCAGTGGGAGAGGAGCTGAGCTGGGTGCAGCCTTGGGGACAGAGGTGAGGAGAAGGCCTGGGAAGCTTCCCAGCTCTGCACCTCCACAACTGGCCAGAGCACCAAGCCCCCCTCCTTCCTTCCTGAGGGAATTGACTCTCCAGTAGCCCTGTAAGGAGATGGGAAGCAGGCTGGCTAAGCACATGGGCTTTAGCCTTGAATGGACCTGAGGCCAGATCCTGGCCGGGTAACTTACTATGTGACTCTGGGCAAGCAACCCAACCTCTCAGCTTTCTCACCTGTCAAAAGACAATAAAGTCTTTTTTTTTTTTTTTTTTTAACATCTTTACTGGAGTAGAATTGCTTTACAATGGTGTGTTAGTTTCTGCTTTATAACAAAGTGAATCAGTTATACATATACATATGTTCCCATATCTCTTCCCTCTTGCATCTCCCTCCCTCCCACCCTCCCTATCCCACCCCTCAAGGAGGTCACAAAGAACCAAGCTGATCTCCCTGTGCTATGCGGCTGCTTCCCACTAGCTATCTATTTTACGTTTGGTAGCGTATATACGTACATGCCACTCTCTCACTTTGTCCCAGCTTACCCTTCCCCCTCCCCGTGTCCTCAAGTCCATTCTCTAGTAGGTCTGCATCTTTATTCCTGTCTTGCCCCTAGGTTCTTCATGACTTTTTTTTTTTAGATTCCATATATATGTGTTAGCATACAATATTTGTTTTTCTCTTTCTGACTTACTTCACGCTGTATGACAGACTCTAGGTCCATCCACCTCACTACAAATAACTCAGTTTCGTTCCTTTTTATGGCTGAGTAATATTCTATTGTATGTATGTGCCACATCTTCTTTATCCATTCATCTGTCGATGGACACTTTGGTTGCTTCCACGTCCTGGCTATTGTAAATAGAGCTGCAATGAACATTTTGGTACATGACTTTGAATTATGGTTTTCTCAGGATATATGCCCAGTAGTGAGGTTGCTGGGTCGTATGGTAGTTCTATTTTTAGTTTTTTAAGGAACCTCTGTACTGTTCTCCATAGTGGCTATATCAATTTACATTCTCACCAACAGTGCAAGAGGGTTCCCTTTTCTTCACACCCTCTCCAGCATTTATTGTTTGTAGATTTTTTGATGATGGCCATTCTGACCGGTGTGAGATGATATCTCACTGTAGTTTTGATTTGCAGTTCTCTAGTGATTAATGATGTTGAGCATTCTTTCATGTGTCTGTTGTCAGTCTGTATATCTTCTTTGGTGAAAGGTCTATTTAATAAAGCCTATTTTATAGGCATATGGTGAGGATCAAATAAGATAACATTTGTAAAACAATTAGCACACTGTCATAGAATAAAGAAAACGATAAAGCTTAGATATAATTATAATTATTAGAGAGCAGAAATCAGGTATTATCACCAGAAGACCTGGTATCTGGGATTTGGCAGGTTGCGGGTCATTGGTGAGGAAAATGGATTCAGATGTAAGTATTAACCAGTGAGCAGAAGACCATGGAATTATCTGTCCCCAAAGAGACAGAGAGTGTCCTCCACCAATTCTTGAGGCCCTTGGCATTTATTAGGGCCCTTGATAAGCGTTGGTTCCTGGTGCAGAAAAGACACAAGAATGTCCTGACACGGATGAGTGCCAGACACTGATGTGGTCAGTAAGAGGTATGGTTGATGTGAAGTGACCCCTCCCATCCCCAAATCCAGCTGCCCCGCCGTGGGCAGGAGCTGTCGTACCTGGAGCCTGGGGGAACGGACAGGCTGACCTCAGAGGCCCTCACGAGGCATTACTAACCTCAGGAAGCTCCAAATTTACCTGGTTTCCCTCTGCCCTCTCTTACAAAACTTGGTATTTCCAGTTGTGTTGGCGGGGAGGTTGGGATGCAGACAGCCACCTTCCCCGGCTCCAAGCTAAGAGGCAGAGCACCTGGGCCCTTTCAACCCGTACCCCACTGCACTGCAAGTCACCCCCAGGACCACCATCCCTTCTAACTCAGGTTCATTGCTTCTGGGGAGATAAGCCCTGAGAAAAGGGCCAAGGGAGGGGGATTAGCATCCGTGCATTTCTAAATCTGTCCAGCTGTGTAAACGGTTTAGAGCAGGATAAAGCAGACCATAATTATCACAATTATAATGAGAGGAGAGAACACGGATGCAGACGTATAATCCAGATTAAAGTATGAAGGGGAGTTACACCGTCTCCCAAGGCCCTTTCTATGCTAATCCTGTGTGAGTCTATGCGGCTAAACGTGCCTGGGGACCCATCCTGATAATCTGGTGATGTGGAGACCAGTTGATTTTTGGATTTACAGCTTTCCAGGAAAACGTCGTGCGGCCTTGGAGATCAGGAGAGCATGGGGCAATGAAGGTGCAGACGGCAGCTCTGCTCAAGGCTCCAGCCCTGGAGGGGGTTGAGGGCTGGCCCGGCCCACACTGTGCTTTGCATACATGGTTGAAGGGGCAGAGCCCTGGGCCAAACAAGTGTGCAGTTTGGTCCTGACCCTGGTTCACTTCTTCCCCTACCTACCTCCTTGTCAGCCTTGCTCTGCGAAGGCCTCCTAAGGGCTTGTCTTTGGGCAGGTTCCCTAGAAGCAGAGCCTGAGTGAGATTCTCATGTAAGTGGTTGGCTAGGAGTGTGTTTGTGAAGCATCTGAGAGGGCGTGAGGGAAGCAGGACAGAGCAGAGGACAAAGCCAGGGGAAAATGCACTATTGAGGAAGACTGCCTGATCCGACTGTGAGCCCTGAAGTGAGAGTTGCACCACAGAAGTTGCTACACGGAGATGGGGCTGGGCTTTTATACTCCTACATCAGTCAGTGATTGCCCACTAGTCTCCCAGGCTTGTCTCCGTGAGGAGACTGTCCTAGGCTAAGGGCTGGCCTCTGGAGAAGTTTGCTAGGAGATGGGGAATGGGTACGCTGGCCCAGAAATGGGGGTCTGGCAGGGCACCAACAGCACCTGCTACAGAGCTCTTCCACTCCCACATTTGTCCTCTCCTCTTTCTTTCCATGAAACATCACATTAATTAAACTCAAGAAATTCCTCATAGGGACTTCCCTGGTGGCGCAGAGGTTAAGAATCCGCCTGCCAATGCAGGGGACACGGGTTCGAGCCCTGCTCCAGGAAGATCCCACATGCCACGGAGCAACTAAGCTCATGCACCACAACTACTGAGCCCATGTGCCACAACTACTGAAGCCCAAGTACCTAGAGACTGTTCTCTGCAACAAAGAGAAGCCACCGCAATGAGAAGCCCACGCACCGCAACAAAGAGTAGCCCCCACTTGCCGCGACTAGAGAAAGCCCGCGTGCAGCAACGAAGACCCAACACGGCCAAAAATAAATAAATAAATGTATTTTAATAAAAGTGATTAATTGCTGGGATAATTCTTCCTCGACTATTAAATGCTTATTTTAATAAGCATTCTTAAAATGAATTTTCATGTTAATTGGATTCTCATGAGGGCACTAAGAACCCGTTTTGTTATTATTATTCCCATTATACAAACTGCTGCTAAAGTGGTTAAGTGTTTTACTTTATGGTGACTTAGCTAGTCAAAGTAGTCCATTTCTAATAGTAAAATTTCAGGTGTACTACAGATATCAGGGAACTATTCCTTTTAGGGGAACTCTTTTCTGAACAACTCTTTAAAAATCATCGACGTCTTAGCACCCTTCCAAAGCATCAACCTCAAATGAAAATATTTATCAACAATCTTCTGTGTTCAAGACACTGGTATTTTGTGGGGGCTTTAAAAGGGTTGCGGCGTCTGCCTAAGAGGCTTTCAGTCTAATCTAGGAGCCAAATATGTAACAAATGGGGAGGTTTGATCTATCGCCAAATAAGACGGTAGGTGGGCATAGTAGGAACAGGGTATGGGGGAGCTTCTGATGGGGAGAGGGATTCCAGGCTGACTTTCGGAGAAGGATGGGTCTTGAATCAGTTAGATTCAAGCTAGCTGCTAGACAGTCCCTTCCTGCCAGCTGGTTGTCACTGGGACACCTGTGCCAGGAAGTGGCACATCCATCCATTTATGTATTCATTCACAAACACATGTCAGCTGAGCTCCCACGGCATGGCAAGCTCTGTGCTTGGCTCTGGGGAGGCAGTGATGAGAAGGCTCCCCTCGGAGCTCACAGTCTAACGCAGACATGGCCCACACTGTTGTCAATTGTCCAGTCCCTCATCCCGGGTCCTGGGCAGTTCAGGCTGGCAAATGCTCTGAGCACCAGTGTCTGCTCTTGACTTCACTCAACTCTAATTAAACAGGGGGTCGGTTCGATATCTCCCCGGAAAGCAGAGGTTCTGCAGGAGGGAGTGTATCGCTTAGGAATGTTTTTGGCTGCAAGAAACAGAAAACACTGCTTAAAATAACTTTAGACATAAGGACTTATTTAATCACTTAACAAGAGGTTTGGAGGTGGCAGCAGCTGCTGGTCTTCGCTCACCGGCTCAGCAGCATCAGGGGAGCCTTTTGTCCTCCTGGTCTGTCTCTCATAGTATTGAAATGGCTGCTATAGCTCAGGACATCGCATTTTTCTGCATGGCAGGAAGGAAGGGGTTAGAGACAGCTGAGTCTAGTCTCTTGTAAAGAAAGCAGCACTTTTCCAGAATCTGTAGTTGCCTGCTTAGTTCTCATGGGCCAGAACTATGCACATGGCCACCCCTAACTGCAGGAGAGGTTGGGAAGCATCTCACCTGGCACCGGGAACGTTGCCACTCTGTACAACATGGGGTTCGTTACCGAGGACGATGGGGGAATGAATAGCAGGGAGGCAACCAGCAGTGTTGCTGCAGGAGAGCTGTGGACTTCCTTGTGCAATCCTAGGCACTGAGCTTCTGCTCAAGAAACTTCTGGACGGGGCTTCCCTGGTGGCACAGTGGTTAAGAATCCACCTGCTAATGCAGGGGACACGGGTTCTAGCCCTGGTCCAGGAAGATCCCACATGCTGTGGAGCAACTAAGCCCGTGCACCACAACTACTGAGCCTGCGCTCTAGAGCCCACATGCCACAACTACTGAAGCCCACGCGCCTAGATAGAGCCTGCGCTCCGCAACAGGAGAAGCCACCACAGTGAGAAGCCCACGCACTGCAACGAAGAGTAGCCCCCGCTCAATGCAACTAGAGAAAGCCCACACGCAGCAACAAAGACCCAAAGCAGCCAAAAATAAATAAATAAATTTAAGAAAAGAAAGAAAGAAAGAGACTTCTGGATGAATCGGAGTGACTCCTGATGAAGCACAAACCTGCTTCTTCCCAGCCTGTCCTCTTCCCCTTCAGGGCTCGGGGACCATCACTCCCCTCCCCTCCCCTGCCCTGCCTCCAGCCAGGACCTCCCATCCCATTTCCCAAGTCTGCCCTCCTGGTTTCTGCGTCAGTTTCACCCACCAGGGAGTCCCTGGAAAAGAAAGACGGGAGGGAGGATGAAAGAGGAGGGAAGGTGTTAATTAAACACCAGATGTTTAACTTTGTTAATTAATGGCTCTGTCACCCTGAGTGGCATCAGCCTCCTCTTCTCTGTCTCTTTCACCCTCACCATTCTCCCCGCCTCTGGAGGGCCTGACCCTAACGCTGAAAAGCCCAACATTGGTTCAATGGGGCCTGAGATCAGCAGAGGGAAGATGGAAGAAAATGGCCCGGGGAGACCTTGAGGAGGTGGTCCCCTTGGCCGGGAGGTAGTGAGGACATATTGGCATACTGGCACTGGGGACGGAGAGAAGGAAGAGTGGGAGAGAGACTGAAGGGGAAAGAGCCCTGAGGTCACAGACAGACAAATTTTGTTTGGCACACATCGGGATTTCCGAAAATGCAAGTAATTGCTTGCACTTAAAAATAAAGGAATTTCACATAAATCCAGAAGCACAGACTTTCTTTACAAATGGGTGGATCTGGGCCCCTGTCCTGGGAAGGCAACAGTCTGGAGAAGAGGAGAGCTGAGTCCCAGCTGTCCTGTCCAGATGGAGATGTCCTGTCCCACCTCCCCTGCCCCTGTCCCTCGCCCCCCAACCCCCCACCCCGCCCCGTGCACTTAGCTCATGTGTTGCCCGCCATCCCTGGGTTTGGGATCCAGTGTTGAAGTACAAGTGCCAGGACTTGACAATGGGTTGGACATGGGAGATGAGGGAGAGGGGATCTGGCAATGCTGAGATGTGAGTCAGGATACCTGAGGGGCAGGGGGTGGGGCTGGGGGAGGTCCCATTGACAGAAATGGGGGATGTGGGAGGAGCAGGTTAAGGGAGAAAGGTGACAGTTTCATTTCGGGCAGGCTGCAGTAGAAATGTCTGGGTGCCACTGAGATGGAGATGGCCTTGTGGTCTGGAGTCCAGAAGAGTAGGGCTGGCGAGGTGGAGGTGATGGAGCTGGGGTGGAAGTGGAAACCCTGGAGAGGAAGGAGCAGGGACCTCCCAGAGCAGTCAGAGTGAGAGAAGAGGGGATTGAGAGAAGAGCCTTGGAGAATCACAGATCTGGGAGAAAGAACTAGAAATGAGAGTTACGGCCAAGTGAGAGGTTGCAGGGAACCTGGACAGTGTCATGACAGAAAAGTAGGTACAGGGTCCAAGATTTTTTTTTTTTTTTTTTTTTTTTTGCAGTACACGGGCCTCTCACTGTTGTGGCCTCTCCCGTTGCGGAGCACAGGCTCCGGACGCGCAGGCTCAGCGGCCATGGCTCACGGGCCCAGCCGCTCCGTGGCATGTGGGATCTTCCCGGACCGGAGCACGAACCCGTGTCCCCTGCATCGGCAGGCGGACTCTCAACCACTGCGCCACCAGGGAAGCCCAGGGTCCAAGATTTTTATGGCACTGTCATCTGTATTATCCGCTGTGCAGCCCAAGGAGTGTTTCCAGCAGGCTCGATGGCCAAAGCCCTTGTTCCTGCTGGTGTGGCATGTTTGCTGACTCCCCAGAGAGACAGGAAATCAGCCATTTACATCATGGCAGTTTCACCCCTTTCAGGCCATTTGGAGCCTTCTGTCTAATAACTTTAGAATGAAAGGCTTTTTCCCTAACTGGAAATTTCAGTATCATCCCAGAAATGGGGAAGCAGGTTGTGTGCACATAGGAAGGATGGAGCTTCTGCTGCTGACACAGACACACAACTCCACTGCTCCAAAAAAATCTCTCTAAGGAAAGGCAGAAGGAACCAGGCTCTGGAGTCAGAGAGCCTGACCTGTGGCTTTCCTTCCCTCACCTCTACCCTTGGGTCGTGCATGTGTGAAATGAGGGAAGGTTGCCTGAGGATTAAGTGGAGGCTGGAGTCTGAGCCCGTCCCTCCCACCGGCAGCTCCTTCCTGCTCCCTCAGACACCACCAGCACAGAAGGCAGCAGATGTTACTGGTTTCACTTCATTTCCATAGATTTACAAGCATCCCTTTATGTGTTACTGAAAAATTGGGTGTAAATCCTATTTTAAGAACACAGTGGAACTCATTACTTGAAGAATGCTTTAGAAAATCCTTTTGGGAAGTGAATAATAATCACCCCTTGGTAAAACTTTTGTGCCAGTGTTCATGAATTTCTTTGTCTGGAGTGCAGTTCACCTGTAAGGTCTTTCCCCGCGGTGTTCCCTTTGCATTTTGTGACCTCCTTCTTTCCCAGGGGACACACTGCTCCCCTTCCCTGCGCTGTCATCTCGGAGGACATCTGCGGTGTCCTCTCTCCCCACCCCCTCAGCCTCTGAGCTCCCTGACCGTCCCCTCAGCAGTCGCCTCTTTCTTCCTCCCCAAGACTGTGGCGATGACTTAATCGTGATCTTTTACCTGCTACTTCTCTTCCTTCTCTAGAAATTCAGGCACAGATGAGTCTCCAGATGCCAGAAATCTTTGCTGCGTTTGAATGACTGGGTGGGAGTACGTATGGTGGGTGTAGGAGGCAGAATAATGGCCCACCCAAGACATCCCTGTCCTTATCCCTGGAACCTGTGAATGTGTTACCTTATGTAGCAAAAGGGCTTTGCAGCTGTGATTCAGTTAAGGACCTTGAGATGGGAGAGCATCCTGGAGTATCCAGGTTGTCCCATTGTGATCACAAGGGTCCTTAAAAGTAGAGAAGCTTTCCCAGCTGTGATAGAGGGCCATGTAACTACCAAAGAAGGGTTAGAGAGAGGTAGTTTTGCTGGCTCTGAAGATGGAATGTGGGCGGCCTCTAGAAGCTGGAAAAAGCAAGGAAATGGATCCTCCCCTAGAGCCTCCAGAAAGGAATGCAGCTCTGCCTACACCGTGATTTCAGTCCAGTGAGAGCCATGGCAGACTTCTAACCTACAGACTGGAAGAGAATAAATGTGTGTTCTTTGAAGCCACCAGGTCCATGGTAATTGGTTACAGCAGGAACAGGAAATGAAGACAGCGGCCAGCGCAGGGTTCGCCTGGACGTCAGGCCTCACACCTAACCTGTCTCTTTTGCCTTGTTCACTGGATATCCAGGGACTCACCCAGAATTGCCCCCTGTGGTTTCAGCTAGCCCTGGGTCTGCATCTAACTCCTGTTGCCCACACCTAGGACTGGGCTGCGTGATGCCCCAGCCAGGTAGCCAAGGTGCGATGGACAGTAGGGGGCTCACTTCACTCACTGATCAGTAGCAAGCACGCCCTGCGGGGGAGTGAGGGTCTGGCAGTGGGCGCCACACTGCGGGGAGAGTGGGAGAAGACCCGATCCTCTGGGGTGGGGCTGGGGGGTCAGCCACACACCCCCTGGGATCTCCTGGTCCTCAATCCCGTGGATTTTAGGAGCTCTTTTTAAAAAGATTGTAGTAGCATACACACAACATAAAACTTACCATCTTAACCATTTTTGTGTACAGTTCAGTAGTATTATGAACATTTACGTTGTTGTTCAACCATCACCATCACCCATCTGCAGAACTCTTTTCATCCTGCAAACTGAAACCCTGTACCCAGTAAATAGCAGCTCTCCATTCTCCTCTCTCCCCAGCCCCTTGGCAACCATCATTCTACTTTCTGTCTCTGTGAATCTGATTACCCTTCATATGAGTAGAATCATACAATATTTGTGTCTGGCTTATTTCATTCACCATAATGTCTTCAAGGTTTGTCATGTTGTAGCGTGTATAAAAGTTTCTTCCATTGTAAGGCTGAATAATATTCCATTGTATGTTTATACCACATTTTGTTTATTCATTCATCTTTTGATAGACACTTGGGTTGCTTCCCCTTTTGGCTGTTGAGAGTAATGCTGTTATGAACGTGGGTGTACAAATATCTTTTCGAGTCCCTGCTTTCAATTTTTGGGGGTATATACAGGCATAGCTTGGAGATGTTGTGGGTTCAGTTCCAGATCACAGGAATAAAGTGAATATTGCGATAAAGCAAGTCACACGAATTTTTTGGTTTCACAGCGGGTATGAGAGTTACGTTTACACTATACTGTAGTCTATTGTGTGCAACGGCATTATGTCTAAAAAATTGTACATACCTTGATTTAAAATACTTTATTGCTAAAACATGCCAAAACAGGAAGTTGCCTGGTGATCCAGTGGTTAGGACTCAGTGCTTTCACTGCCTGGGCCCGGGTTCAGTCCCTGGTGTGAAACTAACAGCCCACAAGCCGCACAACCGAAAAAAAAAAGAAGCCAAAACAATGACAATAGTAACATCAGAGGGCACTGATCACAGGTCACCATAACAAATATAATAATAATGCAAAAGTTTGAAATATTGCAAGAATTACCAAAATGTGACAGAGAGCAGAGGAAATGCAGTGAGCAAATGCTGTTGGAAAATGGCACCGATAGATTCGTTCAAGGTAGGGTTGCCACACACCTTCAATTTGTTCAAACAAACAAGCAAAAACAAAACAGTATCTGCTATTGGCACAATAAAGCAAAGCGCAATACGATGACGTATGCCTGTACCCAGAAGTGAAATCGCTGGATCACGTGGTAATTCTATTTATATTTTTCTTGAGGCACTGCCATGCTGTTTTCCATGGCAGCTGCACCGTTTTACAGTCCCACCAACCTATTTTAACCATTTTAAAGTCAGTGGGATTAGGAACACACACTGTGGGTGACCATCAGCACCACGCCTTCCTGTAGGGGTTCTTTGGGTTCTAGAACTGCCTCTCCAGGTGTTGAGAACCATGCTCTGGTGAGTGAATAGAAATGGACCCTCCCCACAAAGGTTTCTTTTGAGCAGGAGGATCTGTCATTGAAACCCCAAGGAAGCCCAGGCCTTTAGCTGGATTCGTGGGCTGTTTTTGAGCTGTAGGAATGTTTTCAAATGCAGTTGTCATTTTATACAGAAACGGCCTATCTGATAGCAAAATATTTCCATGGAGAGCTTGCCCACGGGGAGGAGAAAAAGGAGGCTGCTCTAATGAATAGATAAGCTTGATTTGCGTTTGGCAACATCCTTAGCATTTAATTCCAGCAATTAAAGTAGGCAAGTCTCCTTTGTTTCCTTCTCCTTGCCAAAACAATTAAATATTACAGAATGTTTGGAAAACAGAAAAAAATTCCTACTCATGGGCATATCACCTTAGGGTGAGCACCGCCACCACCGTTCACCGTATTTGTCTGACAACGTATGAACCAAATATGCTGCTCACCTAATTTCATTTAAGCTGCGCTGCAACCGTGAGGCAGGGTCCTGGTTCCAATCCATGGCGTGTCCCTGAATGCCAGGTTCTCTCCTCCTGTGTCTGGTCCGCCCGCCTCCACCCACATGCCGTCCCCTACAGAGTTGCCCTCACGAGGTTCACACTTGCTTGTTGTGCAAAGTGATGTAAATATTCCCTTTCTATTCTTGTTTTCAGTCCTGACCTCGTGTTGACATACTCTGTTCATAGGAGCAAGTCCAGACTGATGATAAATGCAGAATGGCTGTGGACTGCACTTTTAAGCTTTCCCCGTCTGCAGATGTTTGCCGGAGCAGCCTGAGCTCCGGCAAGAAGCCCTCCAGGCCCGGACTCTGCTCACAAGGCTTTGTCCAATAATGCCATTTTCCTGTGTGGTGCACTGAGACTGCAAGGGGCAGGCTCTGGAGCTCGGCTGCCTGGGTTTGGGTCTGACTTCTACCTGTTTGACCTTATGTGAGTTACTTAGCTGGTCTGCGCCTCAGTTTCCCCATGAAATTGGGGATGAGAATAGTACCTGCTCCATAGGATTATTGTGTGAATTAAATGGCATAATATAAAGAGCATAGAGCACTGCCTGATACATAATAGCATGGTCTTTGTTGTTATTATTTAGTCTTGGTTTTCCCACCAGCTCCCTGCCCAATCTCAAGCTTCACTTTCCTCATCTATAAAATACAGGGTTGAAACAAATGATCTTTAAGAGCCCTTCCTATTAAACTTTCTGTGATCACACTTTTCCTTTTATCTTCCCCATAGGTTTACTTGCAGTTAGGGGGATGCGGGTGGGACTGCAGGAAGCATGCCAAACACTGATGGGACAAATGCATGACTTGGAGTTTGCTAGGAATAGACCAAGGAGAGGAGACGCCAGCCTAGCCCGGCCCAGCCTGGACAGCAGAGTGCAAAGACAGGGAATGAACTTGCCCCTGGGAAAGGGGGTAGGGGTGGGGGTGGTATCCCATACCCTCACCCTCAGGTTCCAGAGCTGAAAAGTGCTGGGAAGTCTTTCCGAGCCTCTGCCCCTCCCCCACCTGGTCCCAACCTTCTCTGGGGCCCCCGTCGACCAGATGGTCTAGATGGGAAGAAAAGAGAGAAATCCGTATCCAATCTGCTCTATTCAGAGCAATGGGAAGGAATCTGCATCTCAGTTTTATCTTTGTGCTGAGCTTGGCTAAGCTTTGCCCCCCAAGTGGTGAGTGATGGGTGGGTGGGAAGATGGCATTCCTGGTCCTGGGCAGGGGCAGGGGGAGGGGGAGGGAGGAGCGCCCCCCTCCCCACACCTTTCCCTCCCCACCAGACCGAAGGCAGATTGCATTCTTTCCTGCTCTTGGTTCCCCCTATTTCCTCTTCTTTTCTTTTCCTTCTCTTTTTCTCCTTTCCCAGGCAGGCAGCCAAGTGGAGACTTTGAATCGAAGCAAGGAGGGAGGGGCCCGGGAAGGAGAACCAGCTGAGCCCCCTTCCCTGAGGGTCCCCAAGGGCTCGAGGGCTGAGCTGAGGTGGGGACGGAAAGGAGCATCTCACTCTCTCCCACCCACCCTGGCCCCTGGCTGTCCAGTCTAGGCTGGAGCCCAGGGCTGCCAAGCAACTGTCAGTGCACTGGGTGTGGGGCTCTGGACCCTGCCCTGACCGTCCAACCTCTGGAATGTCTTTCTCCAGAGCCGCTCAGGACCTGGAAAAACTGGCCTCCACAGCCAAACTCACAGGAGACTGATTTGCGGCCGGAAGTCGGCTTAATCTCCGGAAAGCACTCTCCCTGGTCTGGAAGCCGACTCAGGAAACCAAATGAAACTCCAAAGGCTGCTTAGAGAGTGTCCGCAGCCAGGGCTCAGCAGGTGCCAGGAGGGCTGGGGCCAGTCCTCCTCGTGGGAGGGCGGTGTGTGGAGTGGCTGAGAAGTGGGCTTCTGCAGCACACAGTCCCGGATTCAAATCCCCACTCTGTGATCACCTGGTGCTGGGAGCTTGGGCATGCTCCTCAGTTTTGCTCACCTCTGTTTCCTCTCATCAGCTGAGAATGGTGATCTCTTGGCAGCTCTCAGCTTTCTTGCCAAACTGCTGTGAGATCTTGCAGGGAAAGAGCTTGGCACAGCGCCTGGCACGATCTCAACAGGCAGCAGCCACGTTTATTCGAGGTCATAGGTTGTCTTTTCCTTTCTCATTATACCTTTTTTTTAATCAGTCAAATGAAAAGAGATCCCTGGCTGCTCTGGAGACAACCCCCTTGCAGCAGTAATCTGAGTGGTCTCCACTGCTGCCTTGGTTCAGCTCTGTGACCCATGCCCCTCCTACCTGGTCCTCCAGACCCTCCCGGCTTCTATGCAGGGCCACCCACTGCAGTTGGGCTGTTGTGTTCTCCACTGGGTGCCAGTGGGGGCTGAGATCCACCTGTGCTCTGAGTGCACCTAATTCCACTTCTCAGAGTTGTGCTGCAGACAGGTGGCCTGCTCTAACCCATCCCACCCGCTGCCCGCTGCCACCTAACTTTCCAAAGCACAGATCCAGCCACATCCTTCCCCTGCCCCAAACCATCGACATGTCCTCCTTTTCAGCAGAAGGAAACCTCCTGATGCTTCAGGTTCATGCTAAAGTCTCCATGATTTGGCCTTGGTCTTCCTTTGCAGGCTCATCTCCTGCTGCCCATTTCTCCAGCCTCGCTAGATTATGCAGGGATGGACAAGGGCCAAGTCTCTGCCTGTGCACTTACCATTCCGACAGTCTGGAATGCGCTTTGCCCCGACGGCTGGGCGAGCTCCTCTTCTTCCCTCAAGGCCCTATTTGAGTTCTACCTTCTACATGAGGATATAGACCTCCATCCCACCGGCATCCTCTCACTTCCCTTTCCCAGGGCACCTTGGAATCTGCTTCCTGCTCATCCTCTCCTCATGCTTCAATCTCTTGTGGGACCATAACCTGCAGGGGAACTGGGACACCCCCTCGTTCATCCTTAAACTGAATGGGATGGCGGATGACCCGATGGTCCTCAGTGCGGCCTTTCAGCGTCTCCTGCCGGAGGCAGGTGTGGGCTCTCTCTCTCTCCCTCTCTCTCTCTCTCTCTCTCTCTCTCCACCCCTGTCTCCCTCCTCCTTCGCCCCAGAGAGCCAGACAGGAGCAAAGGTCCCTCTAGGACTGCGGGCCTTCCAACAGTCCCAGACCTGGCCCTCTGCCCTTCTTTCTCTCTCCTTCACTCTCTGTCAGCTATTTCATCCCCTCCCACAGTTGCAGCTAATCCTCCTCCCACCATCTGAGCTGGGAAAATGAGCCCTGGACAAGTCCCATAGAAGGCGAGGAGTCTCAAGGGGCGGTCCGCGTGGGTGTGCATTCTCTCTCTCTCACACACGCGCACACACACACACACACATTCACACGGCTCCAGGCACCATTACAGTGACCCCATATTGAGGACCACAGGGAATTGGGGTAGCAGCGGGAGAGAAGGCAACAGAAGCTCTGGCCAAGGCTTTGGGAAAATGCTTTCCTTGTCACTGAGGGTTTCCGAAAATAGCAAGAGTCAGCTTGTGCTGCTCTCCCTCCCCCTCTCCTAGAGCACCCCGCCCCAGTGCCAGTGACAAGCGCTTGGAGACAGGGCGAAATACAGGCTTCCAGTGACCCCTTACCATCCAGACCCCAGGTCCAGGTCACTGTCTCTGCCTAGTGACTTCTCGTGCCATGGGCGACTGTCTCCGCTCCTCTAGTGAACCATAAGCTCCTTGAAGGTAGGGGCCAAACTTTTATCCTGTGACGTTCCACCTCCCTCACATCCTTTATCTATATAGGAACCTGCACATAGTAGGTATTCAGCAAATGCTCAGTAAAGTATTGTATTAACAAATGCATGGGTGAACCTGGGAAGACATTTAAGTGACTAGTTGAATGTTTTATGTACATGAAACTTTCATACAAATGGATTTCATAAAAGACCTACTCTGTGCTAGACTTAGTTCTGGGAGCGTGACAATCATTCTATCCAAGGCAAGGACATATTAGCCATATTTTACAGGTGACAGAACTAAGGTTTGCACTCAGGTCCTGCAGCCTCCCAAGCTCCAGACTTTCCGTGGTACTCTAAAGCCTCAAGAAGGTGGGATGACCTCTGCTATGCACTGCTAGTGGAGAAATTCTATGATTATTTTCATGTCAGACTAGAAAAACATAATAGAAATAGAAATTTCTGTTTGTCTTAGGCGTGTTGGTTGTAGGTATGAGAAACCAAACTGTGTGGAATAGGAATCGTGCTTGGCTAATGATATCTGAGGCCTGAAAAAAAGGGCTTAAATTAGGAGTGAATTATTCAATAATAATAATAATAGCCAACCCTTACACAGCATCTGCTTTGTGGCAGGTGCTGATCTAAGCCTACTAGACAAAATAACTCATTCAATGTTTGCAGCAACTCTGCGAGGGAGGTATTATTATTCTCCCCATTTTACAAACAAGGAACAGACACAGAAGTGTGACGGTCAAACATGAGAAAGACGCCTGGCGGTAGGCAGAGCAGAGCTGATTCTGTCATCAACAGCCCAGGTTCCTGTCTCTCTGCACCACGATCCTTATCATGTGGCTAGAGGTCACCTAAAGATGCAGGGTTGTCCTATCTTCAGGCCAGGCGGGAAAGGAGCCTTCTCAGATACGTCCCCGCAGGCCGCAAGTGACTTCCTTGCGTGTCTCCCTGGCCACTGGTCTGAAGGCCAGGACAGGCCCTGAGCAGGGCAAGCTGCCTCCACCTTACCCCCAGTGATGCACAGGTGCCTTTAGGAAGAAGGAGGGCAAGAATGGACACCCAAGAGGCAATAGTGTGTAGGCGACTCCTGGTCTGACACAACTCCAACAAGCTTAGGCAAAAACAGGGACTTTGATTACAAAGATCTGGGAGCTGGTGGCTCACGGAAGTAGAACGTAGTCAGACCTCAGGAAAGGGCTAGAACTGGGAACTAGAAGGCTGGCAGCGTCCCAGGGAGACTGCTCTCTCCTGCCACTGGTCTCTGACTTCTGCTTCTCTCCTCAGCCCACAGGACAGGTGGAAGACAGCGCCCCCATGGGGCCATTAGTGTTCCAGGTTCCTCTGAAAAGACTGACTTGACCCTGGGGTTGGGGGTGGGAAGCATACACCCAAATGGCCAGGGAGAGCATCTGATTGGTCTGTTTTGACCACGTGACTTCCCTGGGTGCAGGCAGCTATGGTGGGGGGGCGGGGATAAGGTGTGTAAGGCTGCTGAGGGTCCACCCCTTTAACGTGTGGATGGGGGCGTAGATCATTTCCAAAGATGGGGAATTCTTGGGAGTTGGGAAGTCAGGCCCCACCCCAAGGATCTAGAAAGGGTTCAAGAAGTCAGACCCTGTAACCCTCTCAGTGATGTGGAGGTTAACTGCCTCCTTTTTTCACTATGGCAGCCCCTGCTCTGCTGGCATCTCCAGGCCCTGGTTCACGGAGCCCTGGCCATCTGCACCCCATGCTCCGGCCCCATCCCTTGCCACCCGGTTCCTTCTGTTCCTCCTCTGTACCCCTCTTAGGATCTCCCGGCTTCTTTGCCAAGGGCAGAGGAGGTCATTGAAGGTGGTTGTCAAATAGGCTGGGCACGGCCCCTGTGGCATTGTGAAGTCAACACCTCCGCCACCCCGCAGCCTCAGGATCAGAACCCTCACCGGAACAAAGACTCTTCCTGTCTGCTCCCTAATCAGAGTCTGCCTGTCTCTGGGTGACTGTGGTCTGCGAGCCGCTTACATGTCCATCGACTGCTCGGGCTCTCTCTCCCTCTTTTCTCCTCCCTCGCCTGAGCAGAGGAGATGGGAATCCAGGTTCTGCCCTCAGTCCTTCCCGCCCTCATTCCTATGCCGTGTACCCTTCCCTTCTCCTCAAGCAGCAGATGTGCTGTGCTGGGGCCAGGTGGACAGAGTGATATTAATCTAGCAATTATTGATTCAGGAGGGACTTGGAGGACATATTTACATGAAAACCGTAATGTGAGCAGAACTTCTGCTGCGGAAATTAGGTATTTTTAGGCCTGGGGTCTGGGGGAGAGGAAGGGGCCTAGGATGTGCTCCTAATTCAGGCTGGGGGCACTCAGAATCTGGCCAGGCAGAGGGCCAGACCTGGGGATTCTGGGAGTGGCAGGGAGGCCTGGGAAAGAAGCGTAGGGCAGGGGGAGGGTTGGGAATAATGGGGGGAGGGCAGCTGCCTTACCACCTTCCATGTCCTGAGAGGCCAAAGGAAGAAAAGCCCCAGCTAAGGTCTAAAAAGAGTATGCTTGCATATGCATTGAACATTGACAATTAGGTGTTAATATCAGTCAGGGTCCCCATAGGAAACAGATGGCACACGCAAACTGGGAAATGTGAGGCCAGTTTAATAAAGGAACTGTTGACAGAGGTGTGGGAAGGGTTTGGGGAACCATATGGGAAGGCTCACTGTGCAATACCCTGGGGCTGATAACCAGGGGGCAGTACACCCCCAGGCCTGAAGGGAGGAAGTGGGGAGCGATTGTGGAAACCTGGAGGCCGAGAAGCTGCAGGAATGAGCTCTGACCTTCTGTGGAGGGACGCAGCAGCCCCTCCTTCCTCCCTCCCTCCCTCCCCCTCCCCATCTTATGCCAGTTCCCCCTATTGACCAGAGGGAAGGGGGCCCCGATGCAGTCCAGACACAGAACAGGGAGGGGGAGGGAGAGTGGAGGAAAGAATAAAAGGCATCCACCGCAAGGGCGCAAGGGGATTTCCCCAGTCCTCCCCGCTCCTCTTCCTTCAGGGCACCAGAATAGCTCTAATTGATGCTCAGTCTCTGCCGCACTGTTCTAGGCCTTTAAAAGGTAGGGAGGGAGACGCAAGAGGGAGGAGATATGGGGGTGTATGTTTCCTGAGAGGCCAAAGGAAGAAAAGCCCCAGCTAAGGTCTAAAAAGAGTATGCTTGCATATGCATTGAACATTGACAATTAGGTGTTAATATCAGTCAGGGTCCCCATAGGAAACAGATGGCACACGCAAACTGGGAAATGTGAGGCCAGTTTAATAAAGGAACTGTTGACAGAGGTGTGGGAAGGGTTTGGGGAACCATATGGGAAGGCTCACTGTGCAATACCCTGGGGCTGATAACCAGGGGGCAGTACACCCCCAGGCCTGAAGGGAGGAAGTGGGGAGCGATTGTGGAAACCTGGAGGCCGAGAAGCTGCAGGAATGAGCTCTGACCTTCTGTGGAGGGACGCAGCAGCCCCTCCTTCCTCCCTCCCTCCCTCCCCCTCCCCATCTTATGCCAGTTCCCCCTATTGACCAGAGGGAAGGGGGCCCCGATGCAGTCCAGACACAGAACAGGGAGGGGGAGGGAGAGTGGAGGAAAGAATAAAAGGCATCCACCGCAAGGGCTCAAGGGGATTTCCCCAGTCCTCCCCGCTCCTCTTCCTTCGGGGCACCAGAATAGCTCTAATTGATGCTCAGTCTCTGCCGGCACTGTTCTAGGCCTTTAAAAGGTAGGGAGGGAGACGCAAGAGGGAGGAGATATGGGGGTTTATGTATATGTATAGCTGATTCACTTTGTTATACAGCAGAAACTAACACACCATTGTAAAGCAATTATACTCCAATAAAGATGTTTAAAAAAAACAAAAAAGGTAATACACTCCAGTATCCATGGGGGATTGGTTCCAGAAACAGCGCCGCCATACCAAAACCCTCCGATGCTCAACTACCTTATATAAAATGGTGTAGTATTTGCATATAACCTATGCACATCCTCTCATATACTTTAAATCATCTCTAGATTACTTATAATACCTAATGCAATGCAAATGCTATGTAAATAGTTGCTGGGAGCATGGCAAGTTCAAGTTTTGCTTTTTGGAACTTTCTGGAATTTTTTTCCCCCAAATATTTTCGATCCACGGTTGGTTAGAGGCAGAACCCGCAGATATAGCCACCTGTAACTCCCTTAACTTTTACAACTGCTGAGGGAGTTGATATTGTTATGCTCACTCCCAATTCGGGGAAACTAAGGCAGGGAGAGGTTAAGTATTTTTTCCTAGAGTCGCACAGCTGGTAAGGAGAAGGCTGGGATTTAAACTCAGGTTGACTGGCTCCAGAGGGTTGGCCTTGCCTGTTGATTCCACACTCCCCCAAGGCCAGGAATCAGAGTCAAGGAAAGGAGATGATGGGCACCCAGGATAGGACAGCAGTGCCAAGCCCTTTGCAGCAGGAAGGACCCAGCTTAGCGCTGAGGAATAAGTTCTAGTGAACAAGTGTGTGAAACATCGCTTCAGGGAATAAGTTTGAGCCAAACCTCCCTCCCAGAGGGTCTCTGCTCAGAGAGATGGCCAGGCTCTCCTGGGGAGGGACAGAATTGAGCCTGAGAATGAAGGAATGAAAGAGGTGCTCCGGGGACTAATGACCCGTGGGGTGCAGGATGGGGTAGGGTAAGGGTGCATGGACGGTGTAGTCACTGGGGTACTTCTGGAAGCCTTGCAGCAATGCAGTGATAGGTTTTAATACCATTGCACACACAAGTGAGGAAACTTAAGAAGAAAATCATCCTAATGTAGCTTTCCAGACCTTGAGTAAGTAGTGGCAGTAGGGAGGGAAGAGAGAGGAGGGGTTAGGAGCAAAAAGAGCATGAAGGAAACCCAGGGGCCTCTAGGGCTTGGGGAGGTTCATCACAATCACCTTTGGGATCACTTACCTGCTGGCCCCAGGACTCCGCCCCCAGTGGAAGTGATTCTGATTTGCTCCTATCCCAACGGGGAATCCCTGATCTAGTTCAACCTTTCACTTCACAAATAATGAAAGTGACATCAAAGAGGTCACTGAGTGGGTTAAGGACATGTGAGGGATGTGGGATCAACAGGGCTTGGTGACACATTGGATGGCCCGGGGAAGGAAAGAGGCGGGAACTGATTCAGAGGGTCTGGTCAGGCTCCAGAGGAACCGTTGGGCAGCTCCATATTACAAGTTTCAGGGAACCAACACTAATTTTTAAAAGGTTTTTAAAATTTTTATTGAATAGGTATTAAACATATTTAATATTCAAAAATGAAAATAAAATAAAAAGGTATATATTGAGAAGACTGGATCACCATTTTGCTACTTTTAAGTAACCATTTTTTAAAGAATTAGTTTTGGTTTATTTTTCCATTGTATTGTAATGCTAATACAGCAAATATAAATATATATTCTTATTTCTACCCTCTTTTTTAAGAAATTTATCTATTATTTATTTTTATTTTTGGCTGCGTTGGGTCTTCGTTGCTGCGCACGGGTTTTTCTCTAGTTGCGGCGAGCGGGGGCTTCTCTTATTGCGGAGCACGGGCTCTGGGCACACGGGCTCAGCAGTTGTGGCTCATGGGCTCTAGAGCACAGGCTCAGTAGTCGTGGCCTACAGACTTAGTTGCTCTGCGGCATGTGGGATCTTCCCGGACCAGGGCTTGAACCCATGTCCCCTGCATTGGCAGGCGGATTCTTAACCACTGCATCACCAGGGAAGTCCTCTACCCTCTTTTTTTACCCAAAAGGTGCTATTACACTGTTCTGCACCTTTCTTTTTTCATTTAATATACCTGGAGATTCCTCCATAGCAAAATCTGGAGCAAACCCCCATTCTTTTCTGGAGCTGCATCATATTCCCTTCCAAAGACATAGCGTGGCTTATTTAGGGAGTCTCCAGTTGCTGGATATTTGGTTGTTTCCTGTCTTTTGTTATTTCAAAAAATACCACAAGGAATAATCTTGTGCATAAGTCACTTTGCCTGTGTGCAGGTGCGCTTATAGTCTATTTTCGTTTCTTAACTAACTGTGGTGAAGGAGCAGGTTTTACCTTTCAATTTACAATCTGTCGCAGATGGATACTTATGTAAAATTCAATAAAAGCAAATTCCTTGAGGAGTGAATTGAAAAAAAAAATCTAGGCAAAATACAAGTCCACATATTTTGTTATTACATCCAATAGACATAAAAATTGCTCTGTCGGGTTTCCCTGGTGGCACAGTGGTTGAGAGTCCGCCTGCTGATGCAGGGGACACGGGTTCGTGCCTGGGTCTGGGAAGATCCCACATGCCGCGGAGCGGCTGGGCCCTTGAGCCATGGCCGCTGAGCCTGCGCGTCCGGAGCCTGTGCTCCGCAACGGGAGAGGCCACAACAGTGAGAGGTCCGTGTACCGCAAAAAAAAAAAAAAAAAAAAAAAAATGTGCTCTGTCAAATTACTATAAAGGTTTTAAAAACCACTCTCCAAATTCATTTTATCTTATCTCAGACTGGTCACAGCTTGTGGATCGGGCGACCACTTTACTCCCAGGAATTAGGTCAAAGGGTAAATGCCTCTGTTGTTTTGCCAGATGTTGCCAAATCCCTCTCCATCGGGTTGTACAATTTTGCCCACCCACCAGCAGTACATGAGAGCGCCCCTTTTTCCACTGCGTCACCAAGAACTGTCATCTCACTTGGATATGTGCTAAACTGACAGGTGAACAACGATATCTCAGTCCAAGTTTTCATTTGTGTTGCTCTTATTATGAGTGAGAATAGCGTCGTTCATATTTTTAAGTCCTGTTTGTATTTATATTCTTTGCCATTTTTCTACTGGACTGTTGGTCTTTCTCCTCTTAATTCTCAGGAATTCTTTGTATATTAGGAATATTAGCCCCTTGTCTCTGACATGAACTGCAAATCTTTTTCCCTTTCTTGCCATTTGCCGTTTGATTTTGCTTGATGTTTGCTTTGGGGAGAGAGGGAGCATGCAGAAGTTTGTGGGTTTTATGTAGTTAAATTTGTCAATCTTTTCTTTAATACCTTCTGGATTTGGAGTCGTGGTTCTCCACTCCAAGGTTATGAAGAATTCTGCCCACATTTTCTTCTAGTATTTTTCTGGTTTTATCCTTAACATTTAAACCTTTCATCCAGTGGAATTTTTCCTAGTTGGTGTGAGTTATGGATCTAAATTTATCTTTTTACAAATGACTACCCACTTGTCCTAACTCCATTTATTAAAATCCCTAAGATACCACCTTTATCATTAAAATAAATTTTAAGCCATTTGGGATCATAATAGAAAAATCTCTATAATTTGTCAGTTTTGTCCAGAATACCATTACAAGGGAAATTAGCTTTCAAGGTATGATCTATAACTTTACATTACTAGAGCAGAGCAAACTCTTAAGTATTGCAAAAAAAATTAAATTTATTTAAACAGACAAACAAACAGATCCCGTGGGGCTACCGACAGGCACGGAGGAGATCGGGAGAGGTGGGTGCTGCTGAGGGAGCGTGTGGTGAGAGTGAGTGTTTGCATTTCAGGTCTCTCCCCAGCCTGCCTCCAGGAGCTGAGAGTACAGAGGGGCCCACCATGGTGTTCCCGGGACCCCTGGCTATCACCCTGCTGCCGCCCAGCCTCACACTGCTGGTGGTGCACCTCGCCAGCTCCCAGGATGTCGCCAGTGAACCCAGCAGTGAGCAGCAGCTGTGCTCCCTGAGG
The DNA here is from genome assembly GCF_003031525.2 of Neophocaena asiaeorientalis asiaeorientalis. Taxonomy (NCBI): domain Eukaryota; kingdom Metazoa; phylum Chordata; class Mammalia; order Artiodactyla; family Phocoenidae; genus Neophocaena; species Neophocaena asiaeorientalis. The sequence continues at coordinate 94,908 of NW_020174422.1, read as the reverse complement.
GAACACCCCATCGTGGCCTTTGCAGGTGAGAGCCACTTCCCTCTCGGTCCTTTTTTGCAATGACTGTGTCCTGAAGGACTTAGTGTCTCTTTGGCTGTTGGAAGTCATTTCTTGTAGGGTACGGGAGACTCTTCCTCTGGGGATAGATGTAAGAAGGATGGGCAGCCATGGGCTCGAGGGATCTGATTTTAGTCTCCAGACAATTTGTTCAGGCCCTTCATCCATTCTTCCCTGGGGGAGGAGGTGGTCTTTCTCTGGAATTCCTTTGCCGGAGAATGAGGTTATAGGTGCCTGGGGTGCTGTAGCCAAGGGTTGGTTGGTCATCTTGTGCTTCCAGCTCTTCTGGAAGCACAAGCTCTATTTCTTGGCTACCCTGGGAAAGAATGAAGCTGACTCACTCATTAGGAAGTGCCTAGAGATCTCTGGAAAGGTTCCCTGTGCTGTAAGATGGCTGCAGGGATGCCTGTCTTTGGCGCCTTGGGAGCCCCCAGGGAAAGGGGCCTTGATGACAAATAACTCCTTCTGTCAAGGGAGGGCATGAGAGTGTCTTATCATAGTCTTTCCCAGACTGGAGTTTGTGAATCACTGGACATATTCTGAGGGGTCCATAATTTCTCAATAAGTTTCTAAAATTAGTATATACATTTGATGATAATCTAAAATCATAACAAAACACAAATCCTGGAGCATCCTGCATGTTCTCCCTCAACCTATTAGCCAGTTTGGTGGTCACTGGGGGTGTTAGGACCACATCGACACTTCAGGATCCATCACCTCCATGATGGAGCTCACACTGGGATCTGCAGATGTGGTCTCAGGGGTCCCCATGTTCTTAAGTGATAAACACCCATCCTATTTCCTCTTCACAATAACACTGGCAGCGAGGCAGGGCAAGGGCTGTCACCTCTGTTTACAAATGGGGAGGGCTGAGGTGTAGACGGTTGGAGCGACTTGTCAGAGCCAGATCTTCACATCTGCCTCCTGACTCCATCCCGGGCTCTTCCCATTCCCCGCCGCAAAGGGACCAGGTGCGTCCACCGTCAGATGCGTGGCAGCCCATCCTCTGTGATTCCACACAGCCAGCTGAGAGAGGCAAGATGGAAACCAGAGTGGAGAAATGAATCCATAAGACCGAGGCGGGCATGGGATTCGGCGGGTGGGGAAGGCAGTATGGATAGGAGTTGGGGCAGCGAGGTGGGGAGGCTGGAGGCGTTTCAGATGTGTGGGATTCCCAGCTGTGGGCTGGCTCCTGTCTCGGGGAGGAGGGTTTCCAGCTGTCTTCTCCGTGCTGTCTTGTTTGAGCTGGGATCTGAGGCTTCGAAGGCTTAAGTGGATTAGAGCAAATTAGTAATGTCCTTAAACCTACAAAACGCACGCACACCCTCTGACTTCTGATGGCTCTTGGAGGCTGTCACTGCAGGGAGGGACCAAGGAGCAGAATCCTGAGCGTGTCCCCATGCGGGGGCTGCCTGTGGCAGCTCCTAATGAGCCCTTTCTTCTCAGGGGCTTTGCTGGGGCACGGTTGGCCTGGCTGATCCTGGGGCCATGGACAATGGAAGGAGAGCAGGGAAATCCCTGTCACCTAGCCAGGCTGATCTGTACTGGAACAAACTGGCTGGTGATGGGAGGAGGGTGGAGAGGTGGAGGATGTGTTCCTTGAAAGCCTGGCTTCCTTGACACCATTCTGATCTTCAGCTGTAAATTACTTGAATGAACCTGACTTCCCACCCCGCCCCCTTTCAGAAGGAAGGAATGAGGCCCAGAGTGACATAGGCAGTTGACACAGAGTGACTAAGAAATCCCCTGAGCCCCAGGTGAGCAGAGATGGTCCGTCCTAGACTGACAGCCCTGGAGACAGGCGTCATCTCTGTTTTTCCTCCTCAGGCCTCCTGGCCTCCCCAAAATTCACCCGTTCCCTCTTTCTGCTGGCTTTGGGTTTTCCTGTCTATTGGCCAAATTTTTCTTGGGCCCCTGACCCAATACCTGACTCCAGGCACGGAGCTGGACGCTGCGGGGCCTCAGAGGTGAAGAAGTTTCCTTTGAGTACTCATGTCCCTGTTGTTCCTTAAATGTCGCTCCCTTTGGTCTCCCAGTGCAGTTAGTCCTGGATGAGGGCTGGTCCTCTTGTCTCCCCACATCCTTTAGTTCTGCTGGGCACAGACTAGGGACTCCATTCATGTTGGGTGACTATGTTCTGGGTGATGCCGTGTTCCAGAGAAGCTGCCATAATCCAAGCCCGCACCAACCCCCAGCTTCCAGATGTTACATTTTACTTCTGACAGTTGAGTAGGCTTCTGACCCTGTAGCTGTGAGTTTCCCTCTCCCCTGACACCTGGCTGATCTGTGAATAACCCCTAAATACCCCAGAGGAGCTGCCAGTTGCAGAATCTGACAGACGTTTTTCTGTTTTGTAAGGTTAAATTTTCTCCTATGGGTTTCTTTTAAGGGGATCCACCTGTGTTTCTCTCCCGCCTGCACGTTATTCCTTTTGACACAGCTTGGTCTTTCGAGGTGGCAGGGAGAAGCCAGTATGGAGTTAACACTGGCAGTGGTTAATCCACAAAGTGGGTAATTGAATTGACTATAATTAAAATCACAGGCACGTCATGGAGAATGTCATTTTTCTCTTAAAGTCACTGTCCAAAGCGTTCACTGCACATGGAGCTCAGAACGTGCTCGGTGTTTTAACAACAGCCTTCCCTCTGGTCCTGTTTGCCTGTGTAATAAGAGGAAGCTGGCTCCCTTCCAAAGACAGCTCCCCCAGGATCACCTCGCTGTGCCCGCTGCATCTCCCCCCTTGCCCCTTCCCCCTTGCCCTTGTCAGTCACTTCGGGGTAAGGAAGAGGGACAGAAACTGGAAGGGACCGCCCCCACTCCTCCACCCCCACCTCCCACTGTCTTCCTGGCTCCTGCCCTGTTTCCTCTTCCTCTCCCTTCTCCCCAAGAAAGGGTTGGAATGAAGGCTGAGCTGAGCCATCTCCAGATGGAGTTTCTCCTGGTTTGCCGCAGACCAGTCATGCCACGTCTTCCCCTGTTCAGCTGCCCACATCTGGAATACCCCTGTCAGAATGGAAGAAGGGGATTAAAGTGCAAGCCAGTTGCTACTATTGGAGAGCACCCAGTATGCTGGGGATGGCAACCCCTCTCTCTCTCTCTCTCTCTCTCACACACACACACACCCCACCCGGAAAACTGATGAGCACATTCAGAGTGACAAAAACGTGCAGTATGAATGGAACGCGAAGGGTGGAGAGAATATGGAACAAAATAAGATCAGGATGGAGAGGTTATAATCCAGGAAGGCTTCCTGGAGAAGGAGGACCCTTGGCTTAGTCTCTAAGGTACGATGATATCCTATCAGGATTTCTGAGAGCAGCCCTGAGGTCAGCTAAAAACCCGGCCTACCCGACTCCACATCCATTCCTTATACTGTGATCACCCAAATGCCATTGCAACTTCGTGATGGTTCTTGCCAACCTATAGTCACCTGCTGAGGGCAGAGGCAGACACAAAGGATTTGCTTCATTTTGCTGTAGTTTTTCTTTCTTCTTTTTTTTAATCGTCCATATCACAGTTTTCTGAAAAACATCCAACTCGCAAAACCTTCAGTTCTCCAGGGAGCGATTAAGTGTTTGCCTGCCATGCAGAAATGAAGCGTTGCTTTTACTCTGTAGTGGAGGGATAATGAGCACTGATTTATTTCCCTTGGATGACACACACACACACACACGCACGTGCGTGCACACACACACACACACACACACTACTCTGGGCCTTCTGGGAGCCAGCTACTAATACACTGTGAGGAAGAAATCTCAGGGCCTCCTCACATTCCCCTCATCTTTACCCTATCGGCGTGAAAGCGTGAAAGTTCCTCTGCCCCACAGCTTTCTCTCTTTACTGGTCAGTTCCCTCACATCCATGAAGAAGGGGCTGAAGGAGAGCTATTAAGGGGCTGTGAGCCAAGATGGGGGAAGTGGTTCTCCATTTGGAGGGAAAGTCAGCTGGGCACTGTTCCCCAGGTGTACCCTCTCCAGACCACTGCCCCATCCATCCAGAGGGCTTGGAGGTCTCCTCTGCCCACCTGGTCCCCATGAAAGACTTTGGCCTTGGCTGGGAAGATTCTTCTTGGAGACAGAGATGGGCACTGCCCACCCACCCTCCATTCCTTCCACCTCTGTGGAGTCTTGTCTGAAAACCTGAGGCTTCTTGTACAAAAGGGAGTTGACGATTATTCATACATTCATTCAAATACTTCCAGCTGCTGGGAGGAGGCTAGAGCTCCCAGAAGCAAGATTGTCCTTGTCCCCCAGGGCAAACTACCAGATTAGACACCCAGTGAGATAGGAGCTTTGATGGCAGTCAAGAAGAGGTCTATGGGAGCCCGTCACCTTGCGTGGGGGAGTCAGGGAAGGCTTCTTGGAGGAGGTGGGGTGGGGACAAACAGGAACTGTTCCACTGAGGAACAATAGAATTGCAAAGGTTTGCAGGCTCTTGAGGGATAGATCTGGAGATGTGCACTGTGTTCTGGTTGAGTGTGGCTGGAGTGGAGGGTTTAAGGGGGAATGTATAAGCAGAAGCTTCATTCTTTCAGTGGATCACTAGATCACTAATGTGCCAGGCATTCATTCTACTTGGGAGGACAGTGGGGCCAGAACCCAAAGGAGTTGGGACTTTTCCTGGAGGAAACTGGGAGCTATTAAAGAGTTCTAAGCTAGAGAGTGACATAACCAGATTTGCATTTTAGAGAGATCACTTTGTTGCCTTGTGGGAAATGGGCTGGAGGGGCAAGAGTGCAAGCCATGCCAGTTAGGATGCTGTTGGCACCAGTCCAGGCAAGAGATGATGGTGGCTTGGCTGGGGGATAGGGTGCAGAGGGCGAGATGGATGGATTTCAGAGAACGAACAGGATTTGCCAGTATGTTTGGTGTGGCTGGTGAGGGTCTCGGGGGGTCAAGGATGATTACAGGTGTCCCTTTGTGCAGCTAGGGGGTGGGTGGAGCCCTTCTCTGAGCTACGGAACAAAGCAGGAGCAGTGACACCACCCCCACTCCCAGTCCCCCAGCAGGCTGCTCACAGAGGTGGGCAGGCAGAACCCAGGTCTCCAGGGTGCCCCTGCCTCACTGCAGCCCTTCCGTTCTTGGGTCCGATGCTGGTGCAGCTGGGAGCCCCTGGGCCAACAGTAACCAAATGGCTGCTTCTCCCTCCCCCAGATCTGAAGCCATGGGTCTCTAACTTCACCTACCCTGGAGCCCAAGATTTCTCCCAGCTCGCTCTGGATCCTTCCAGAAACCAGCTCATCGTGGGAGCCAGGTAATGAGGTACAGGAGGGTTGGGACCAGGACTGGGGGATCAATTCTAAGCGATTGAGTGGAGGGAATATCATTTGGCATGACCCTCTGTGGGCAGACCCTCACCCTGGGCTCCTATTCCACCCTACCAGGCCCTCTCTGTGTCTGAACGTCAGTCCCCCAGAAAAGGAAGCAGTGGATGGGTGGTGGGGGGAGGTGGGAAGGAAGTGACCTCCAGATCTCAGCAAGCCACATTCCTCAGGGTCTGGTAGTTATTAAGGGCAGGAATGCCTGCTGGCAACCTCCCAGCCCCTGTCCCTGCCATCCTGCCAGGACCTACCTAGCTGGTGTCCTCCCCATGCAGAGAAGGTGCCCAGGAGCCCCCTGCTGGCGGGCTGGCTGCCTGCACCTGGGACATGGGACACGGGCCATGTGCTTCTTTTATGAAGGACCTCACCTCCCTATTGCCTGATATCAGTTAGCCCCACTGCCCAGGTCTGGTATTCAAGGGGTAATACACTCTAGGGAGGACTTGTAGAGACTTTACAGAGCAGAGTAGGAGGAGAGAGTCCTCAAAATCATAGACCTTCAGCTCCGGTAGGGAAGGGAGCTTAGAGATGGTCTGTTCCAGTGGGACCAGAAGCATCAGCAGCATTGGGAAACTTGTTAGAAGTCAAATTCTTGGGCCCTACCCCAGACTGGATGAGTCAGAAACTCTGGAGGTGGGGCCCAGCAACCTGTGTTTTAACAAGTGCTCCAGGTAAGCCTGATGCACACTGAGTCTCAGAATCACTGGCCTAATCCAACTGTCCTCAATTTCAACATGAGGAAGCAGAGGCTGGAGTGGGGAAGGTGACCTTCCCAAGACCATGTAAACAAGATGACAACAGAGTCTGGGGACGAGAACCCAGGTCCCCTAACCTCAGGGCTAGAGTTTTTTCTGCCAACCCACGTTACCACCTCCAACTGCACTGCTGTTTTTCAGAAGCTCTCCGCCCCAGAGGTTCTGATTCAGCAGGTCTGGGGTGAGGGAGGATGGTCACTGGGTTGGATGCCTCCAGGCTCCACTGTGTAGCTGACCATCCTTGACTTCTGGGCTTTCCTGAGTGGCCCCACCCCTTCATTTGCCACGTGAAAAGGAGGCAAGTCGAGGACGGAGCTCTGGACCAGATGAGCTGCGTCCTTGTCCTGGGTAATCTTGACCTTTGAGCCTCAGTTTCCTCATCCGTAAAGTCCGGGTTATGTGATGCTGCCAACATCACAGGGCTATTAAGAAGCTGGGGCTGAATGCATTTTATTTTTTTAATTTTGAAATTAACTTATTACTTTGCATCAGTGATGTGTGTTATGGTATAACATTCAGAAGGTACAAAAGTGAAAAGCAGGGCCAGCCCACTATACACCAAGCAGGACCTCTCACTGGAGGCGTGCCCTGTGGTGAGTTTGCATGTCCTCTCAAAAGTAATCTCTACATATGCAAGTATACAAGAGTGTGGACCTTATTTTCCAAGCAAAGAGAATCATTGTTTTACTTTTTATGTTGAGATAGTGGTAGATTTACGTGCAGTTGTAAGAAATAATACAGAGATCGCATCCTTATATCCTTCACCCCATTCCCCCCCACACAGTGGTAACATCTTGCATAGCCATAATACAACACTGCAGTCAGGAAACTGACATTAATGCCATCCTTCCACCTGATTCAGAGTCCACCAGCTTTACATATGTAGTTTTTAGACTCCTGACGCCTTTGAGATAAGTAAGACAGAGAAAGACAAACACCGAATGTTATCATTTATATGTGGAATCTAAAAAATAAAACAAACGAATTAATATAGCAAAACAGAAACAGACTCACAGATATTGAGAACAAACTACTGGTTACCAGTGGGGGGAGGAAAGGAGGGGGGCGAGATAGGAGTCGGGGATTAAGAGAAACTATTATCTATAGAATAAATAGGCCACGAGAGTAAACTGTACAGCACAGGGAAATAAAGCCAATATTTTATAATAACTTTAAATGGAGTATAAGCTATAAAAATGCTGAATCACTATGCTGTACACCTGAAACTACTGTAACATTGTAAATCAACTAGACAATTAAATAAATAAATAATAGAATCCTGGTGCCTTTGCTCTGAACCTTGTGGAAGCATTTTGAAAGCTGCCATTCATTCTGCACCTGCCATGTGCCCGGCACTATTTTATGTGTCCAATGTGCAGTAAGACATCTAAAACGTGTAGTAAATCAGGCACGTAATAAGTCGTGTAATCTTCACAGTAACCCCAGGCAGTAGGTTCTGTGATTATCCCCATTGTATGGACCAGGAAACTGAAACGCAGGAGGGTTAAGTCACCGGCCTGTGTTCACACTGCTCTTCCTGATACTTTTCCCCCACGTGGGGTGAGGGGAGCCATACCTTTGCCTGGGTCCTTAAGCCTGGCTGTGCCCACAGAGAACCAGGGGAAAACCTGGACTGGGTCCCTTGCACCCCTTACAGCAAATGAAGTGGGTCCTCAGCTTCTTCCTTCTCCCCCTTTCTCTTGGAGCTTCTTTCCTTCTTCCTTCTCTTCTCCCTGACATGTTCCCCTTCTCTGTGACCCCCTGGGCCTCTGGAATTCTGGCTAGGGAAATATTTTATTCATTTATGCCCCGCCTTGTTGCGTAAGGGGTTTAGGATGGTCAGGCTTCACAGATTTCTCTCTGTTCTTATCTCCCAGAGAAGCAGACTTCGATGTGATGAATGATTCTTGTTGAGATAAAAATGAATAAAGTTTTGCAATGTTTCCTCTAATTTTTTAAAGCTGTGAGCAGATGCCTGTGTTACCTGAGCAGACAGCTGGGGCAGAGCCTTAAGCTGGAGCCCATCCATCCCCAGGCTGGGAGGGTGGGGGCAGAGGAGGGGCCTGGGGAGGGACCTCAGAGGCCTGTAGCCAAGGTCCCCTAGTGAGGCCCACCAGGACAGAAAAGCAGCCGAGTGGGTCCTGGACCCAGAGCCAGAGGTGTCTCCTTCAGGCCCCTGGATTCTTTCATCAGGGCCTCTCCCTCTCTTTCTGGCCCACTCTACAACCTTTCCCTTCATTTCTCAGCACAGCTAAGGTAGGCCAGAACTTTCTAAAGCAATCATTCCTGAAAACTTCAGGAACCAAGAGGAATGGCCAGAAGAAGATGTAAGAAGGAAAGAAAATTCTTAGGACAAACCCAAACTTTACATCTGTTTGACATTAATAAAGCCTTTCAACGTGCGTCACACCATTCCTCTGTCTCCACGGCCCTATGAAATAAGAATGGCAGGCATTAGTTTCTCCATTTTGCAGATGTGGACACTGAGTCCCTCAGAAGGCCCCCAGCAAGTGGCTGAGCTGGAATTCTCCCTGCCTCTGCCACAGGGGCTACTCTGAACCAGCAATCACTTTCATGTGGCTCTCTGACCAGGGGGTCCTGCCACCCTCCGAGTCCACGCATAGTGCCTAGTGGCTCCAGAGTCCGTGCAAAGCAGGCTCAGCAGCGCCTGACACCATGAGCGCTCAGTAAGTGGGCGATAGTCACAGTAGTGATGGCATCATCATTATTATTATTTCAGATTTTTGTTTTTTTAATTAAGACTTTATTTTTTTAGAGCAGTTTTCGGTTGGCAGCAAACTTGACAGGAAGGTACAGAGAGTTCCCATAGACACCCCCGCCCCACACAGGCCCAGCTTCCCTCACCACCAGTAGCCTCCACCGCAGGTGCATTTGATGAACCTACACTGGGACATCATCATCACTCAAAGCCCAGAGTTTACCTTAAGGTTCACTCTTGGTGGTGTACATTCTGTGGGTCTGGACAAATGTATAATATCACGTACTCATCATTAGAGTAACATACCTAGTAGTTTCACTGCCCTAAAAATCCCCTGTGCTCTGCCTGTTCATCCCCGCCGCCACCCCACCCCCTGGCAACCGCTGATGGTTTTAATGTCTCCATAGTTCTGCCTTTTCCCAGAATATCATATAATGAAATCATACAGCATATAACCTTTCCAAATTGGCTTTTTTCACTTAGTAGTATGTACTTAAGCTTCCCCTACGTCTTTCCATGGCTCGATAGCTCATTTCTTTTTAACACTGAATAATATTCCATTGTCTTGATGCACCACAGTTTACCCACGCAACTACTGAAGGACATTTTGGTGGCTTCCAAGTTCTGGCAATTATGAATAAAGCTGTTATAAACATCCGTGTGCAGGTTTTTGTGTGGATATAAGTTTCCTTATTTAAGGTTTTCGAGCAGCAGGCTGATATGATGAAAGCAGTGTTTGAGGAGGATGAATCTGGCAGCCCCGTGCAGGTGGCGATGTGGAGGAGAGGAAACACGAGGTGGCAGAGGGGCAGTTTGGGCAAGAGGAGACAGGCTGGGCCTGGGAGGTGGCCGAGGGACAGAGGAAGATGACCTGCCTGGGTCCCCACAAGAGCTCCATGAGGCTTTATGTTGAACAGAAACAGGTTCCATGGTTGGGAAGGGGGTGTGGGAGGCTGTGCCCTGGGCCTGCTGGGATGGCGGGGAACAGAGACAGCGTGGGCTTTGGGAGCAGATGCGTCTGGGTTTCAATCCCACATCCTGCACTTACTATCTCTATGATTAGGGCCATTTACCCAAACTGTTTCCTCTTCTGTAAAATGGAGTTTTCTCTCTACTCCCGGCGTGGCAGTGCAGATTAAATGAGCAAATGGAGGTGAAGCTCTCCCTGGGGTCGGCCCACTGTCAGCCGTCTGCAGTCGGCACCCAGTCCTGGCACCCCATGAGGCAGGAGCCAGGAAGCTGTTCCTGGAGGCCTACCTGCAGAACCAGCCTGACTTACCATCTCTGTTTCTGTTTTCACAGGAACTACCTCTTCAGACTCAGCCTTGCCAATGTCTCCCTCCTTCAGGTACATTTGCTTCCCTTCCCTGTAATTTCCCTGGTATTTGGGGGCTGGGGCCAGGGCAGCACAAGGAGTGAGATTCAGAATTCAACCCCCAGGGTTGAAAACAGGAGCCCTGTGTTCTTTTCACTGGCTGTGGACTCACACTGGCAGTGGGGGTAATGGCTGGGAAGATATTTGGAAGTGGGGGCGTGGCCACAGAAACACGGGGGCACACGCAGGGCTCCTGCGTTGTGAGGACAGGAGCTAGGTGCTCCTGTTTGCCTAGACTGAGGGCTCCCAGGACGCAGGACTTTCACTAGAACCAGTACAGTACTGGGCAGACTGGAACGGCTGGTCATGCCAAGTCCAGCTGCTAAATCCACAGGAGGGTCTCTGGGTTTGGGCCTCGAGGGAAAGGGTGGCCCTGGTTCCTTTCTTAGCCTGGCCTGAGTGATCCCATTGTAGCTCATTGTTTTCACTGAGCTGCGACTGATTTGTTATCTGCTGCCAAGAAGGACTCCCCCAGCATAATTCCCTAAGTGCTTTGGGAGGCACTTTGATGGGACTCCTTGATCCAGAACATTTATCCCAGATTGAGAAACAGATGCCATATCATCTCAGCAGAGGCTGGACATTCTAGAGAAAGGAAGGCCATCTCTTTGTCAATGAGGGGAGGGCCTCAGTTCCTGTGTCCAGGGGAGGCTTGCCGGTCTCCAGTGATCAAGTGTTCCTTGAGGACTTGCTGTGTATCAAAAGTGAGCTGGGGGCTTCCCTGGTGGCGCAGTGGTTGAGAGTCCACCTGCCGATGCAGGGGACACGGGTTTGTGCCCCGGTCCGGGAAGATCCCACATGCCGCGGAGCGGCTGGGCCCGTGAGCCATGGCCGCTGAGCCTGCGCGTCCGGAGCCTGTGCTCCGCAACGGGAGAGGCCACAACAGTGAGAGGCCCGCGTACCGCAAAAAAAAAAAAAAAAGTGAGCTGGGGGAGGAGGGGCTATAAGACAAGCAGAGTCTCTGGCCGCTAGGGCTCACAGCACAGCCAGGAAAAGATGATGAGTGATACACACAACCTAATTAGAGAATGGTACAAGGAGTTAGTCAGGGCCTGGGCTATTTGGCATCGTGTTTCACTACAAAGGGCAGTTGGGGAAGGGGAGACCTCCTTGGTGAGCTAGTGTGACACTCTGGTCTAGTTTCTTCTAGCTGCACCTGGTTCTAGACCCCCAGGGGCCATTGCAGCTGGTTGCCACAGAGGAGGTGCTCCACAGGGAGCAGAAAAGGTGTGACCATCCAAAAGGAGGAGCCAGGAAGAACTAGGGGAAATTGAAAAGAAATTCCATTCATCGATTTTTAATAAACATTAATAAACATTAACAAACATTTATGGAATACCTACTATATGCTGGGTGCTGTCCCAGGCATGGTACTAGGCATTTGAGATCCCAAGGTGAATCAGGCTCTGTCCCTTGCCTGAAGGAGCAAGCATAAGAGATCATAAATGATTCCCTTTCCTGGATGGGACATGTTCCTGGGGCCTGGGCTGGAGCAAGGTGGAGTAAATTCCCAGAGGCAGCATCCCATGTCCTGCCAGCTTGGTTGGTCACAAGCAGCCCAGCCAGAGCCTAGTTTCCAAGTGACTTCCATGGGAAATGAAGCCAAGATGCCAAACCCTGCAGGTCAGGGCCTGGGGACAGCCAGTGCACAGATGGTCCGAAGTGGGTGGGAGGAAGTGGATCCAAGCGTCCTGCCTTATGTTCAGGAGGCAGTTGGCTTTTTATTAAGTTCCCATGGTCAGCAAATGAAAGTCTTCTGGAACAGTAAAGTGGCCAAAGTGGGGAAAGAGAGACAGATGCACAGAAATAATGGCAGTGCTGTGGGAAGCATGTAAGAAGGGGTGCATGCCAGGTGCCAGGTGCCCAGAGGCATGAGGAACCCCCAGCCTCCGCAGGGTCTGAAAAGTCTTCCCAGAGAGCTGCCCTTGGGCAGCAGTTTGAAGGATGGGGTTTGGCCAGGCAGCTAAGGAGGAGACAAGGTATGAAATACCTTGGAGCACTGAGGGGGCAGTGTGGCAGGATCATGGGGTGGGAGTGGGATAAAGGTAGGAGATGAGGCCCAGGAAGAGAGAGAGTCTACATCACAGAGGGTCTTCATGGCTGAGCAGAGGGGTCCATATTTTATTTTGAAGGCAAAGAGGTATAAGCCGAGAAGTGGCATGAACAGATTTGGTGTTCAGATCACCCAGCCCAATGCAGAGAATGCATTAGCAGAGGAACTGGTTAGGAGAAACGGCAATAATCCCGATGATTGTTGGGGACAATTGAATTAAGGCAGCAGAGTGGGGATGGAGAGAAGAAAGGAAATGATCTTCAGGTGGCAGAATCTTACAGCGTCACAGCATCACACGGCTCCCCAGAGCACCAGGCACATTGTCTTCTGTGTGAAGGTGACCCCTAGAGTTGGGAAGCTGGCAGCCCTGGAGGGTTTAGCGAAGGCTTGGACTACAGTGGTGCCATCTAGGTTTCTGGCTTGCAGAGCTGGGTAGCAAAAATCAGGATGGGACTGGAGCTAGCCTGACTAGACACTGGCTCTCCCTCGGTTGCCCACTAGAATCACCAGAGGAGCCTTACAAAGCACTGATGCCTAAGAGGTTCTGTTCTAGGGCACAGCCAGGCACTGGGATTTTTAAAGGCTCCCAGGTGATTCCTTTGTGCAGCCAGATATAGGAACCACTGCTCTAGGATGTTACGGCCTTTTTTGTAGATGCTGCCCAACTGGTTCGGCTTCCCCAGGTGTCCTTGACAGTTGACCGGCAGGTCCTGGGTCCCGTACCTTACCAGATGTTAGGACCCTCCGGCTTGATGCTGAGGCCTGGTGTTTGGTTCATTCTGCTCCGTGTGGATCTGGTCCCAGCCATGGGAAGGTACCTTCTGCCAGCCCTATCACTCATGATTGAGGCAGGAGCTGGGCCTCTGGGGCTTTTCTGAAGGCTTTTCTACAGACCAGCCACAACTGCACCAGGAATTGGTTTTACCACCTTCCCAGGGTGTCTCTTAGGGCCTGACTCCAGGAGTTCAGATTGGATTCTTTGTAACAGAGCTAAGGAGATAAATAAATACAATTCATGTTCACATCCTCACCTCCCCACCATAGGGGAACCACCTAGCCACAAAGAGGAGGGAACGAGAGAGAAGTTAGAGCGGGCTGTCCAGCATCCCCTCGACCAGGCAGGAGGCCGACCTCAGCCTCTGGTCTCCTGGTTTGTACTCTGATAAGAAAGCCCTGCCTTTTGACCACGAAAGCTGGACTTCATTGAGCGCTCCTCCATTGCCCTGTCTGGGGCTTTGGGTTCCTGTTCATAAGCTTTCAGTCCACAGCATCTGCTATCACAATTGGCTTACAGCAACTAAATGCTAAAAATGAGCTGCACCCCTTTGCTGAAGAGGAGACAGGGTCAAGGCCTCCCTGCTCCCCAGCCCAGCTTCCTTTACTCTCCGTCCTGCCTGGTGCACACACGCAGTTATAAATCTCCATTACAGACAACTGATCCTCCCACGTGGCCCCAGGGTATGATTTAACCAAACTTAAACCTCAGTGCTTTATTGATAGTTTAAATAATTAACATCCCTTAAAGAAAAATCTAGATACAAACAGTTCATGCAAACCAGTGTCCATTAAAAGGACTTCTAAGTACCTAACCCCTGTTAAACAATTTGTGTAAACTACTCTGCCTTAAGGAAAATAGAAAAACCCAGCTTCCTTCCAAGTCTCTAAGCAACAAGGGAGGAGAGATGCAGGTAGCGGCAGAGGGGGCAGGGTGCGTGCGGCAGAGGGGGCAGGGTGCGTGCGTGCCTGCGTGTGTGTGTGTGTGTGTGTGTGTGTGTGTGTGTGTGTGTGCGCGCGCGCGCGCGCGCACGCCCGTGCTTGCAGAAGGGGAGGGGAAACCAAATCAGCTCACCAGTGATTGTCATTTATCACTGTAACTTAATAAACTGGTGTGGGGGATCAAAAGGTGGCGAGTGGTCGACAGTGTCGGGGGGATGCTGAATGATAAGCTTACTTGGATTGGTCAATCAGGAGCTCATGAGCCACCTGTGCCACAGCAGTTCCAGAGGATGACATGGCTGGAGGCCTAATTGCAATGGATTTATGATCTTGGGCTGCCACATGTCCTGCATGTGCAGACATGGGGACTGTTCTGCACATATGCATCAGGATGCACATGGGGCTTTGTTTGCGCCTGGGCAGATGGTGAGGCTGATCCTGAGCTCTTTTCTAGTTGTCTTCACATTGTCCAAACTAAAATGGCAGCTCCATAGTTTTTTGAAATCTAAACTCTGATGAGTGGTGGACTTAATGTTCAGCTGTTTTAATGTTCAGCCATCGTCTCTGGTGTCCACGGGTGCTGCTGAGTCTGTAAGGAGATTATCCAATTCCTGGCTGTCTCAACTGCTTTCCCCATACCAGAAAACCATGCAGTTTCTCTTTACTAGAGATTGCCATCCTGGAATTTCTGGGACAGTCCTAGTTTAAGGCATTCTGCATGGCCGATTGATCATACACATCTTATCTCCACTCCTTCACCAAATTCACTAAAAGGACAGTGAGAAAATTTAAAAGGTACAGATCTGCAATGACAGAGAGAACAAAAGAGATGTCAGTAGAGAAGAGATGAAATGTATTCTGGGAAGGTGGGAAATGGATGGAGCAAATCATAACCAATTTGGTAGAGCAGGACAGTTTACAGAGGGAGATATGGCAGAGAAGCATCATGACTCCCCAGAAGGCCTCAGAAATTGGGGTGTTGGATATTGTGGAATGTGAAGATGAGGTACAAGGCTAAAAGGGGGAAATGGTTGAAATTATCTAAATTGAGAGGTCAGAACCCAGATCTCCTGTCCCATCCCACACAGTAATCCCTTCCTCCATTTACCCCTCCCCCAGTAAAGGGAGATTAAGACCCTTTTTTTTCATTAAAAAAAATTTTATTGAAGTGTAGTTGATTTGCAAAGTTGTGCTAATTTCTTCTGTGCAGCAAAGTGACTCAGTTATACATATACATATATATATATACTTTTTCATAGTCCTTTCCATTTTGTTTTGTCACAGGATATTGAATATAGTCCCCTGTGCTATACAGTAGGACCTTGTTGTTTATCCATCCTGTATAGAATAATTTGCCTCTGCTAATCCCAAACTCCCATTCCTTCCCTCCCCTCCCCCCCTTGGCAACCACAACTCTATTCTCATGTCTGTGAGTCGTTCTGTATTGTAGATATGTTCATTTGTGCCGTATTTTAGATTCCACATATAAGTGATATCATATGGTATTTGTCTTTCTCTTTCTGACTTACTTTGTTCATTATGCTAATCTCTAGGTTCATCCACGTTGCTGCAAATGGCATTATTTCATTCTTTTTGATGGCTGAGTAACGTTCCATTGTCTCTATATGCCACATCTTCTTTATTCATTCATCTGTTGATGGACATTTAGGTTGTTTCCATGTCTTGGCTATTGTAAATAGTGCTGCTGTGAACATAGGGGTGCATGTATCTTCTTGAATTATACTTTTGTCTGGGTATACGCCCAGGAGTGGAATTGCTGGATCATGTGGCAACTCTAGTTTTAGTTTTTTGAGGAGCCTCCATACTTTTTCCATAGCTGCTGCACCAGTTTACATTCCCACCAACAGTGTAAGAGTGTTCCCTGTTCTCCACACCCTCTCCAGCGTTTGTTATTTATAAAATTTTTAATGATGGACATTCTGACAGGTGTGAGCTGGTACCTTGTTGTAGTTTTGATTTGCATTTCTCTAATAATTAGCAATACTGAGCATCTTTTGATGTGCCTATTGGCCATCTGTATGTCTTCTTTGGAGAAATGTCTATTTAGGTCTTCTGCCCATTTTTCGATTGGGTTGTTTGGGTTTTTTTGTTGTTGAGTTGCATGAGCTGCTTGTATATTTTGGCAATTAAGCCCTCGTTGGTCGCATCATTTGCAAATATTTTCTCCCAGTCCGTAGGTTGTCTTTTCATTTTGTTTGTGGTTTCCTTTGCTGTGCAGAAACTTGTAAGTTGGAGTAGGTGCCATTTGTTTATTTTAGTTTTTACTTCTATTGCCTTTGGAGACTGACCTAAGAAAACATTGATACAGTTTATGTCAGAGAATGTTTTGCCTATGCTCTCTTCTAGGAGTTTTATGGTGTCATATCTTATGTTTAAGTCTTTAAGCTGTTTTGAGTTTATTTTTGTGCGTGGTGTAAGGGTGTCTTCTAACTTCATTGATTTGCATGCAGCTGTCCAACTTCCCCAGCACGACTTGCTGAAGAGACTTTTTTCCCATTTTATATTCTTGCCTCCTTTGTCAAAGATTAATTGACCCTACAGTGTGGGTTTTTTTCTGGGCTCTCTATTCTGTTCCACATATCCATCTGTCTGTTTTTGTGCCAATACAACGTTGTTTTGATTACTGTAGCTTTGTAGTATTGTCTGAAGTCTGGGAGGGTTATGCCTCCTGCTTTAAGACCCTTTATTTAAAGACCCAACTGGTAAGCCTCCAAATTTGGAGATTCCAGGAAAGGTGAAATCGCACTGATGGGGTACGGGGCTAGAACAATATTTCTTTTTCTCTCTTTGTGCAATTTATTTATTGAAGAAAACTGGTCATTTGTCCTGTAGTGTTTCCCACAATCCTGACTTTGCTGATTGTAATCCAAATGGTACAATTTAATGTATTCCTCTGTTCCCTGTGTCATCTGTGAATTGATTGTTAGATTTAAAGACTTTATTTAGTTTAGATTCTGGCAAGATTACCTCAGAGGTGTTATTGTGTACATTTTTAGGAGGTACATAGTATCCGATTTTCTCTGTTTTTTTTTTTAATGTTAGCAGCCATTGATGATTGTTTCCCAGATCCATTAATTCTTTAGGTATTACAGTATATTAGCTGGACTACTTCTACAAGGAGAAACTTCTCCTCATCTCCTATTTGATTACCCAATGATACAGTCATATAGAAAAGGCAGGATAAATATTTGATACTCTGTCTTTATTCACCAGTTTTCAAATAATGAACTGGCTTGGAAGTATCTGTCAATGATGATCAGTTAATTTAATTTTATTATTATTACGGACTCATGGCTTTAAACATTGTGGGTGTTGCAACCTATTACATTTATCTCTCATGACTATCCCATCTTTCGCCAGTAGGGGGCCTCTTCAAATTGGCTCCTGGCCCTGTGACACTATGACCCTAGTGGTCTTTGCTTCCTTACTATTTGGTGTGAGGAGATATCTAGGCTCACCTTGTACATTTCCTGTCCCAGACCTAGAATTAGTCGTTACTCCAAAAAACCTTGGCTCCTTTCAGTGGGAAATGGTTAATGATTTATTTTTAAATATCAATAGCCAAAAATCACCATACATTTGAGGAAAGCCTCTACAGTGAAAGGGAAAGATCAAACCAAACAAGCAAACAGAATGAAGGAAGCTGTAAGAAACAGGGACAATGCAAGACATACAAGAAAACACTTTGTAAGTTAATTTTAAAAACTAATTAGAATCTTCTGAGATATAAGAATATATTTTGTTTATAAAACATTAAATTAAAAATGAAAATTTAAAAAGTGATTGGGAATAAAAATTGAATGGAAGGATTAGAAGATAAAGTTGAAGAAATATCTCTCAGAAATTAGAACGACAAAAAAAAGAAATGAAAAACAGAAAAAAATGAGAAATAACAGAAAACTAGAGGATCAATGCACAAGGGCCAACAGTGGATTGGATTAATAAGAGTTACAAAAAAGAGAACAGAGAAAAAAATGAGGAAGAAATTATGGATGAAATAACATAAGAAAATTTGCCAAAATAGAGGATGAGTCTTCACATTGAAAGGGCTGACTGAGTTCCCAAAAGAGACCCTGCACTAAGGCACATCACTGTGAATTTCAGGATACTGTTATCAAAGGTGATTCTAAAAGCTTTTAGCTTTTTTTTCTAAAGAGAAAAAGGAAAAGAAAACGATCACTACAAAAGATTGGGAATAAGAATTACACCAGACTTCTCAGTAGCAACACTGGAATCTAGAAGACAATGGAGGAATAAATGCCTTTACAATTCTGAGTGAAAATTATTTTCAACTTAGAATTCTATACCAAAACGATCAATCAAGTATGAAGATAGAATGAATCAGACAGGCAAGAATTTTAAAAAATTGATCTACCATGTTCCTTTTCATAGGAAGATACTGGAGATGTGTTCTACCAAAATAAGCAAGTAATTCAAGAAAGGGGAAACACAGGATTCAGCAAACAGGAGAGGAGTGGAGGTAAGTCCCAGGTTAACAGCCAAGCAGGAGACCTCAAGAGCAACCAGGTCATACTGGGGCAGGAGGCTGGAGGCTGGCAGGAGGAAAAGAATTGGAATTAACAGGTTATCTGAACCATCTGTGAGTACAGTTAGCAGATGGTATTGAGAGGGACTGTTGGGCATTAGGGAAAAATCAGTGATAGGTACATTGTAAAAGAAGCCCATGAAGAAAATCAAGACAATTATTCAGTCCAGGAAAAACAGAAAGTTGGTCAAGAAAGGATACCTCATCGGAATAGAAATATTTCATTGATTCTCAGAGGCATATGTTTTCACATTTTGCTGAGTCTGAAGTCAGGCCATGTCTTTCTGTCAAAGGCATCTTACAGTCACCATTGGCCAGACCACAGTCCTGATGGAGTTGTCTCTACCTGTGAAGGTGTGAACTTGGTCATTATTCCTGGTGTTCTCACCCAGCAACAGCCACCCATTGATATCTCAGCCCACAAACCATTTTAGGATCATATGAGGAGGGACTAGGAGTCCTGGTTGGTCAGAAAACCTTCTGTGGACACCTGCTGGTAAGATCAAGAAGGTGCCAGCATCCAACCTGCAGAATGGGGGCAATGACTTGGAAGAAAATTCTGGAAACCAGAGAGGAATACTCTTGAAGAATTGCTGCATCACTGGCTTCCTGGGTGGTTCAAAAAACGATAGTCTAAAACAAGCAAACAAACAAAACAAAAGAAAATGAGCACTGATGACAATAGAAAAGTGATTCAGAAGAGATGAACTCTGAATTCAGAGAAGGTTTAAGAATATTTAATTAATTTTGCTTACATTTTTCTTTTTTGAGTGCACAAGATTAATATCTGATTAAATATATATCTAAGCACTTCCAATAAGCGTACTTTAAAAATGTAAGTAATAAAGGAGTTCGCCAGTACGTTTTCTTTCTTCATGGTTCCTGTTACGATAGGTGGTGTCTTACATTCAGTGAAATCTGGGGTTCTAGTTGGTAGCAGTGAACAATTTTCACACATTCACAATAAAGTAAATACCGGTGTTGATTTTAAAGTATTAAATAATTATATTAAAATATTACATAATTATAATGGGAGGACAGGGAGAGGGGAAATGTATGTGTGCTTTGGGGTGGGGAGAAATGGGGATGGGTAAGTGGAAAAAAATCTTCACCTCCGTAACAGGAAGTCAGAAGATGAAGTCTGAGATTGACACATATATATTTTTTTTTATTTTGCCGTACGCGGGCCTCTCACTGTTGTGGCCTCTCCTGTTGCGGAGAACAGGCTCCGGATGCGCAGGCTCAGCAGCCATGGCCCACGGGCCCAGCCGCTCCGCGGCATGTGGGATCTTCCCGGACCAGGGCACGAACCCGTGTCCCCTGCATCGGCAGGCGGACTCTCAACCACTGCGCCACCAGGGAAGCCCATGACACATATTTTTGAGAAATTGGATTTTATAAAAACACATACAGAAAAATAGCTAAAGGAGTCTAAAGTAGTTTCCTTGGGAAATGGGGTTCGGGTGTGGGAAGAGTCGGTTGCTGGGGGCTTCTTAAATTACTTTTTCATACTATTTAACTTTTTCAACTCTGCGCATCATTATTTTGATAAAAATATTTTTTTAAATAAAAATAAATAAAATGACTCAAGCCTGTTCTGTGCTGTTGTCATTATAAATATACATATTCTTTTCAGGCCATATGTTCTAACTTTTGGTTTGAGAAATCTACTCACTGTGAGAGGCTGCAGGATGTAACAGAGAGAGCTTAGCTCTAGTGTCAGCTGTCTGGGTTTGCATCTTGGGTTTGTTGCTTACTAGCTTTGTGACCTTGGGAAAATTGCTCACCTTCTCTGAGCTTCATTTTCCTCACCTGTAAAATGAAGAGAGAGGTGTGTCAAGTGCCTGTCCTGGTGCTCAGCTCCATGTGACTTTGTCTACACCTTTTGATTGTATACAGCTGTCCCCCATGAGCCCCAACCCTCACAATGGGTTTCCCACCCCCTTAGAAATAAGGCTGACCCCTTTAAAGTGCCCCGGTGCTCAGGGACCCCAAGGCCCCTTTGTCCACACAGTCCCCCTGCAGCCACCCACTGTCCAGAGCTTTAGGCCTGGACATCGGCAGTATATGTGGGTCATTGCCCTTTTCTGCCCCCAGAGGCCCTGAGTTTGCTTGTTCATATCCCTCTTTCTTCTCACATCAGGCTCAGTCTTGGAGCTGATGTGGTGTTGAGTATGACAATGGCTCCATTGTTCCTGGCCAGAAGCCCATGGCTCTGTGGCCAGATGCCAGGGGTCATTTGCCCTTCTCCAAGGTCTGGGAGCAGAGACCTGAGCTCCAGGCCTGGCATGGCAGGATGAGCCCAGCCTGGTCATCCATCTGATGGAGGCATGACCAAACTCACCACCCAGCTCCCAAATCCAGGGTCTGCAGAAGTCAGCCCTCCCACTGCCCCACCAGGCAGGCGCCCTGGGGCTGTGGGTAAGCTGCAGCCTGGACTGCCGCTCCGGCTCCCAGCACCTCTTCCCCTCCCACATCCTGGGTCCTGGAGCTCGGCAGGCAGTGACTGCACGCCTAGAAGGATCTTTGTTAGAAATTAAAAGCAAGTGGGTTGTTTTTCTTTCTTTTTCTTTTTCTTTTTTTTTTTTTGTTTGCCCATTTGGATAGAGGAGCTGCTTGCTCAGGGCTCCCTCTCCCAGGACAGGTAGGCAGTTCATGTTTATACATGTGACCCAGAAGTATATAATGAGCCACACTCCAGGGCTGACACTGCCTGGACATGAAGGGTATCACTTCTCCCTCCAGCTGCTCTTTGGTGACTGGGAGGGCTCTCAGAGAGTATAGGCAGAACAGATGAAGGGGAACAGCGTTTTCTGGTGGGGACAGCCCTCTTCTAAAGCCCTGGGCACTGGAGAACATGCAATGTCCTCTGAGTCCCTGAGTGGAAGCTGTGTCCCCAAAACATGACCCCACGATAGAGCATGAGTGATACTACAGGGAAACAAGGAAGCAGCCTGTACAGAGGTGGGGCGAGGGTAGCAAGTAAGAAAGGGGAAGTCCTAGGTCCTTGAAACAGTGGGATGAAGAGGAAAAAAACACGTAGCCTTTGAACCAGGGATGTGGGTTCCAATCTCTGCTCTACCACATACCAGCGGCAAGCCATGCAGAACTTTCCAGGGTTGTAGTGGGCAGGTGAAATCGATCTCCTGTATCTAAGATTGGCCGATCTAGCCTTTCCTCCCTCCCTGCCTCCCGTTCATTCGAGGGACATCTGGCACATACTGGAGGCACAATTCCAATCTCCCACTCAGGGCCTGGGGTGGAAATGAAGGTCCTTGGCCACTCAAAGTTCCTTGGCTAACCTGGGGATGGAAGGGCTGGGGAGGTCCCAGGCCAGAGCTGCGTGGGGACGATGTGGGCTAAGGCGGTTTTTACTCCAGGCTTCCCCGACCCGAGCAGGTATGGAGGGTTTTGGGCTGAGGGGGTGTCTAGGGGTAAGGAGTCTGGCAGCCCTGCCGGGTCCACGTGGATATTGTGAGAGGAACCTTACCCTGCAGGCCGTGGCTGGCCCTTTCCCAGCTCTCTGTCCTCTCCAGCCACGGCTGCTGCCTGCTCTGGCTGTGAGGGGCACAGCCGTGTGATGTCTGTGTGCTCCTCCCACAGGCCACAGAGTGGGCCTCCAACGAGGACACACGCCGCTCCTGCCAAAGCAAAGGGAAGACCGAGGTACGTGGCCTTGGCAGCCAGGGGCCTGGCTTAGAGCCGGCGGGAGGCTTGTGGTTGTAGGGATGGAGGGGCACCGTGTCGGCACGAGGCCACCTGCATGAGAGGCCCAGCCTGGAGGAGCCAGGGGCTCCTGGTGCAGGCGAGGATGCACCCTGAGAATCTGAATGGGCGGTGAGGCAGGGAGCTGGCCTGGGAGGGAGGTGGTGGGGAGGGGAGACATCCACAGATGCAACCTCAGCTTCAGAGTGTGGTGGATCCGGAGCAGACTGCTTTCGAATATTTGCGGTGCAAATATGTGGCGTGACGGAAAGACACCCAGCTCTGCAGCTGGAGAGCTTGTCCCTCTATTACTTCCCCTTTGTTGCTTCAGGAGGAGTGTCAGAACTACGTGCGAGTCCTGATTGTCACTGGCCGGAAAGTGTTCATGTGTGGGACCAATGCCTTTTCGCCAGTGTGCTCCAGCAGACAGGTGAGGGCTGTGCAGCGTCCGGCAGACAGAGGGGGACACCAAGAGGTTCCCTCACTCAGGCACACAGCCTGGGAATGGGGCTGTCAGTTCAACACAAAAACCAAAACGAAAAGGATGCCCAGTTAGATTTGAATTTCAGGTAAAAAACAGACGGTATGTTAGTATCAGTATGTCCCAGGCAAGATTGGGGGCATCCTTACACTGAAAAATTATTCATTGTTCATCAAAATTCAACCTCACCTTAGAGGTGAGGCAATTATGGCAATTGCCCTGACTCTTGGCACACCTTCCCCTCCACGACGGCTGCTCCCTCAGAGGGACTGTGGGGTGGGCAGTGAGGAGGCGGGGGAGGGAAGCAGAGGCCTAGAGAGACCAGGGACGCAGGAGGAAACAAAACTCTGGAGGGGAAAGAACAGGCAGCCCCAGGGTCTCGGGGAAAAGCGCCCCATCTCCCCATTATCCCCAGGTGGGGAACCTCAGCCGGACTGTGGAGAAGATCAACGGTGTGGCCCGCTGCCCCTACGACCCACGCCACAACTCCACAGCCGTCATCTCCTCCCAGGGGGAGCTCTACGCAGCCACGGTCATCGACTTCTCAGGTCGGGACCCTGCCATTTACCGCAGCCTGGGCAGCAGGCCACCGCTTCGTACCGCCCAGTATAACTCCAAGTGGCTCAATGGTAAGGAGATCCAGCCCCGGGGGGCTCCCCTGGTCCTAAGCCAGCCAGCCCACCCTGACCCCCATCAGTTTCCTTCCTGCCCAACCAGAGTGGGGCAGATGGTCGCCCAAGGACCACAGCATGTTGGAGAGGGACTGTGGATGAAATCACAGATGTCCTGAGGACCCAGAGCAGATAGAGGGCAGGCTACGAAGGGAGAGAAAGAGTTAGGAATTGATGAGGAGGAAAGGTTATGGGAAAGAAGAGATCGGAGGAGGGTGATTTGAGTTTCTTGCCCCTTGGAGTTGAATCCCTGCTTCTCCACTAACGAGCTGTGTGGCCTTGAGCAAGTACTTGACCTCTCTGTGCCACAATGGTCTCATCTGTAATATGGGGACGATCATAGTATATACCTCATAGCTTGTTAAGAGGACCAAACGGGTTAATCCATATAAAGTACTTAGAACAGTGTCTGGTACACAGTGAGTGCTCAGTCATCCGTGTTAACTATTATTATAACTGCACTTTGCGTTGGAGGTGGGAACAGGGTTAGAGCCCCCAGGTCACCAAGCTGGTGGGGGGTTGTCAGGATACCCATCTGAGGAAATGGAAGTAGTCGAGTACTCCCAACTCTGCCCCTTCCTCCCTCCTGGCCTGACCCACCCCTTGTTCCTCTTCTGCCCCCAGAGCCAAACTTTGTAGCAGCCTATGATATCGGGCTGTTCGCATACTTCTTGCTGCGGGAGAATGCGGTGGAGCATGACTGTGGACGCACCGTGTACTCTCGGGTGGCCCGCGTGTGCAAGAATGACATGGGGGGCCGGTTCCTGCTGGAGGACACTTGGACCACGTTCATGAAGGCCCGGCTCAACTGCTCCCGCCCGGGTGAGGTCCCCTTCTACTACAACGAGCTGCAGAGTGCCTTCCACCTGCCGGAGCAGGACCTCATCTACGGGGTCTTCACCACCAATGTGTGAGTCCCTGCCCTCCCCGCTCCCGCCCCGGATGTCAGGAATGCGCTCTGAACTGCTTCGAAGCCTGATGGCTTTGGGCAGGTCCCTCTCTGAGCCCTTGTTTCTCTTTCTGTAAAATGGGGATTGCTGTGCCTTCTGCACTGGGTCCTCTGAGGATTTTGTGACTCGCTGCCTCCTGAGAGGTGAGCCCTTGTTCTGGGTTGCTGTGACGGGCAGGCCTAGGCCAGATATGAAGAAAGTAAAAGGAGCTGGATTGTGGCTCTGGGAAGGAAGAATTGCTGGTGATGAAAGTGAAATAGGCTGCCTTCAGTGAGGGGATGGCAGCCTCAGGAGGGTCCAGCAGCTGCCCATCGGGGAGGCTCAGAGGGGACTCTTTACCCTTCCAACCTCAGGACTCCATGATCCTGCTAAATCTGTCAGAGTCTTCTGGCAATCCCGACTGCCCTGGAAAACCCAGGCTGGGAATTAGAACCCCTTTTGTTTCCTAAGTGTGAGGAAGGGTAACCCTCATGGAGATCATGAGACCCTCCTTCCACAGCCTCTTCTGTGTAAAGGCTGACCCATTCAGGTGATTTTTTTATAGAGAATGCTGAATGGGCAGCAGAGACCAAGAAACACATTTGTTGTACAGGATGCTGCGCTGGGTTCTTTGTAAGGACAGAAACATATGAAGCGTAGAGTGGAGTTTGCTTACCTAGGGCCCCAGATAGCAGGCCCTGGATGAGGGCCAGGTTAGCTACAGGAAGGATAGTCTAAGGGGATGGACAGGGAGGAGAGTAAAGCAGGGAAGCTGGAGCAGAGAAGCCATCCAAGCCAGGGGACAGACATGCAGCACAGCCCGCACAGGCCATGAGCTGACAGTGGGGACTTAGTGACCAGCCTGCTGTCAGCAGCAGAAGGTGGGCAGCCGTGAGCAAAGGGCAGGAGTCACTGCAGAGGCATCAAGGGAAAATAGCAGCATTAGTGTAGACTGCAAATTGTTTACGTATTCTGCACCTTCGCCATGCCCCCGGTTCTTGTCATGGTGGAGGTCAGGGGGATGGGGGACACACCAGTGGGCAAGAGCAGCCCTGACTCTGCCCATAAGGACCTTACATTCTCGAGAAGGGCCAGTTTTAACTGTAATAAATCCTACAGAGGGAAAGGGCAGTGTGCAGAGAAGCTGTGATCAGTGTGGAGGGTCGATGATCAGGGAGGGCTTCCTGTAGAAAGTGACATCTACAGGATGACTGGGAATCATCCTGTAGCTAGGGGAGAGGAGCATTGCAGCCCGAGGGAACAACATGTGCAAAGCTTGGGGTGGGAAAAAATGTTTGAGGAACTGAGAGGAGACCCGTGTGGCAGGAACCTGGCAGGTGAAGACGGGAGAGTCAGCCGAGGGGTGGGCATGGGAGGATTATGCCCGGAAGGGCCTTGTAGACTGCTTTAAGGGTTTTGATCTTTATCCTAAGAGTAAGGAGATGTTATTGGAGGGTTTGAAGGAGGACAGGGACTAGCTCAGATGTGCATTTTGTAACCCTCACTCCGGCTGCTGTGTGGATAATGGATCAGAGGAGACCGGACGGGCTGCAGGGACAGTGCAGGATCCTGGAGGAGACAGTGGGGACTGCGACCAGGCAGAGGGGAGCGAAATGCACACATTTGGGAGAGGGACCGAGTGCAGAGAACAGCCCTGGAAACACTTGGTGTAGTGGTATCCTCTCTCCAAACTGCCCACATCAGACTCATAGGAACGTCTGAATCCATGACTGAAAGGGATCTGAGAGGTCACCTGGCTGCGGGTGGTGGGCTGCAGCATACATTACTGGTTTGGCAACGAAGTTGTTGTTGGGTTTTCTTTTTTTTTTTTTTTGCTGTACGCGGGCCTCTCACTGTTGTGGCCTCTCCCGTTGCGGAGCACAGGCTCCGGACGCGCAGGCTCAGCGGCCATGGCTCACGGGCCCAGCCGCTCCGCGGCACGTGGGATCTTCCCGGACTGGGGCACGAACCCGTGTCCCCTGCATTGGCAGGCGGACTCCCAACCACTGCGCCACCAGGGAAGCCCTCTTTTTTTAAAATAAAATAAATAAAGCAGAATCGATCGGAATAAAAATATCAGAGTATAATGTATTTAGTAAGGGTACATATTGCTTCATGAAAATTCATTGCAAATGTGTATGTGTGCATGTATGTGTGTGTCCTACTGAGCTGTAATATAAAATATATTTCTTACAGTGGGCCAGGGACTAAAATGTTTGAAAACCATTGACTTTATTTGACCCTCCCACTGAATAAACGAAGGGGATGAGGAGGTAGCACAGAAGGATCTACCAGTGCTTCTCATCAGTGGGTCTTTCTTTCCCGGAGGCTTTCCACGGTGTGAAAACCATGTTTCCTCCTTCTGTGATACCCCTGTGGTGCGGAAGGCACCAGACTCATCATAGGCGCCTAGTAAGCCTTGGAGCTGTGCCATGCTGTGATTTGACAGCTGGCCATGGGATTTAAGGGGAAGGTGCCGAGGCCTCCAGGGAAGGCAGCGTGCCTCCATCTCTTGCCTTTCAGAAACAGCATTGCCGCATCTGCTGTCTGCGCCTTCAACCTCAGTGCCATCTCTCAGGCTTTCAATGGCCCGTTTCGCTACCAGGAGAACCCCAGGGCTGCCTGGCTCCCCATCTCCAACCCCATCCCCAATTTCCAGGTACAGCTTCTCCTCCCCTTTCCCTCTCCTCACATACCACCCTCCCCCAGACTACCAGCCGCAAGCCGATTCCCAGCTACTTAGTGCAACCACCAAATGTGTCCCTGCTGATCTATGCCCATCTGTGGGGTCCGCGATGGTTCCCTACAAGGGTGGTAACCTCAAGACTGTGGAGCAAGAAAGGGAGAATGGGTGGGATGCAGAACAAGGGAGCCTGCTCTGAGCCATCTCTAAATGTTACCCCTCACCTCCAGAGAGGCAGGGAGGGGGGACCTCAGCTCTACTCAGTGTAGGGAACCAGGAGAGCAATCACAAGCTATCTGGCCAGAATTCAGGGATTTTTAGCTGGAGTTTGCTTGCAGTCTACCCAGTATGGGTACTAATGCCTGGAGGATCTCTGAGTGCCAGGAGTGGTCAGAGCCCAGCCATGGGTGGTGTGAGCATCCCCAGTGTGGAGAAGGGGAAGTAGCCATGGCACAGAGAAAACTGCAGATGGTTGATTTGCATATCCATCCAACTTCCTGACCAGGAGGCAGAATGGAGCAGGGTAAGACCTCAGGCTTTTCAGTAGTACAGTCCTGACCCAGATCTAGCCCTCTCTGTGTCACCTTGGGCAAGTCACTCAACCTCCTTGAGCCTCTTTACCCTTATCTGGCACATGGGGATAATACCATCGACCTCATAGATACGTTGGAGGGTTGATATACACCTGAGGTGGTCTGTAGAATGTAGTAGGTGCTCAATAAATGGTAGTTGCCTTCCAGCTTTGGTTCAGAAGGCATAAGAACCTTGAGCTGATAGGGACATGGGAGAGGGAAGGCAGGGCTTGGCCCAACATGGGGGAGGGGCACCTACAGCGACAGCATGAAATAACAGGACACTTGTTATCCACACTCATATGATCCGTTTCTAGATAATCCAGCCCCCCTTTCATCTTCCTTGTCCTCTTCTCCATCCCTGGTAGGTCCCTCATCCTCTGTCTTCCCAGCCTCATTTTCCCTTAGTTCCCAAAGATGAGACATCTTCCTGGAAGAGGGTGCAGGGCACTTAGCAGGGGACTTTGGGGGGCGGGGAGAAGGGATTGGAGAATCAGAGTCTGGGTTGCGAGGAAGGAGGGATACGGGACCGCGGCAGCCCGCCGGCTGGTCATGCGTGACCCGGTTCCCTGCCGCAGTGCGGCACCCTGCCCGAGGTGGGCCCCAACGAGAACCTGACGGAGCGAAGCCTGCAGGATGCACAGCGCCTGTTCCTGATGAGCGAGGCCGTGCAGCCGGTGACACCCGAGCCCTGTGTCACCCAGGACAGCGTGCGCTTCTCACACCTCGTGGTGGACCTTGTGCAGGCCAAGGATACTCTCTACCACGTGCTCTACATCGGCACGGGTGAGGCCGCCTCGCCCCGCCCCGCCGGCGCTCGGGGTGGGAGGAGGTTGAGCGGCAGGGGCTGGGCCGCGAGGTTCCGGGGCCTTTAAGGCCACCCTGATCTGGCCCCTCCAGAGTCCGGCACCATCCTGAAGGCGCTGTCCACGACGAGCCGCAGCCTCCGCGGCTGCTACCTGGAGGAGCTGCACGTGCTGCCCCCCGGGCGCCGGGAGCCGCTGCGCAGCCTGCGCATCCTGCACAGCGCCCGCGCACTCTTCGTGGGCTTGAGTGACGGCGTGCTGCGGGTGCCGCTGGAGAGGTGTGCCGCCTACCGCAGCCAGGGGTAAGCGGGCGCCGCGGGAAGGCGGCCGGGCGGCCGGGCGGGTGCGCCTCCAGACGCAGATGCCTGCCGATCGCACTGGGAGCTGGCGCTTAAGAGGTGGAGCTTTGGAGTCAGGTCGTCCTGGGATGGCATTCCTGGCGCAATCTCCAGTTGTGTGCCTTTGGACAAGTCATTTAACCTCTCTGAACCTTGGTTTCCTCCTCATAAAATCTCTGCAGGGTTTTTGTGAAGGATAAGTGGGATAATCTGCCAAAACCATTATCACTCACCTGGGGAATATATGTGTTGAGCAAACGGTGGTGGCTGTCGTTATCCCTGTTGTCAAGCCCACAGTTAGGGCCTGGTGGCCGTCTCTAGACCACGTGATTTACTCTCAGTCCCTTCAGTTCAGAGAGTGGTCTTTATCTTTGAAACCACAGCACTTGCTATGCAGATGTGAGGGCAGATAGATGATACTTTGAGTCAGCCCCAAGTTTGCTTCTGTAACTTCCCCACTTAGAAGAGGCAGAAAGGCCTGGCATGGGGGGGGTTGGAGGTGAGGAAACATGTGGAGATGGGCCGTTGTCTTCCCAACAGCTTCTGCAATCAGTTCTCCATACCTTAGCTTCAGGTGGATTCACAAATTTGGCAATAATGACATTGACGTTTAAGGGGGAAACAAAAGCCTGTTCCAAAGCCAAATGCAAATGTATCTCAGACTCCTAAGCATGTGAGGCTACCCTGAGCTGCACCCGTTCATTTTGGAGATAATTCAAAAATTGCCTTTAGCTGGCATAGCCACAGCCATGTGGGCTTCTGTGGCCTTTGCAACACAGGGACCTCCTGGCTGTGCCCATCTGTCCTCAAGATTTGGGAGACAAATGGCATCCAGGCTGCCAAGGGTTGTTTTCCAGCCCCGGTGGAGTGTGCTGGGATCTGAGCAGAGGCCTGGAGGGCCAGGGAGAAGGCTAGAAGGTCATGGTGTGACAGCGGGGAGTGGTGGGGAGGCGAGCGCAGTGGGCAGATACCCAAGCTTCCCTCAGCCCCAGCACAGGGCTCCATCAGCAAAGCACCTAACATTTGTGAAGCCCTTCCACGCTCAGAGCACTTCACGGGGCTGTCGGTGTGAGAAGAGGGAGGCAAGATGAAATAGGTCTGGAACACTCTCACTTCCCTCAGGGCTCTAGATGTCTGGCTGGGGAGAGAGACCTTGGCCTGAATCTGACATGTGGGGAGAGAATGGGGTATAATGGGAGGGACTTGCGTGGTGGAATTGGATGTACCTGGGACCTCATCTCAGCTTCGTCATCTTCCAGCTATATGATATTGAGCAAGTTACTTAACCTTTTGAGCTTTGGCTTTCTCCTGGGGAAAATAGGGGGAAATGTGACGAAGCAGATGGTATCTACTTTTGGCAGAGGAGCTGTAAGGATCGGGAATAATGCTCACGAAGTGCCTAGTCCAGCGAGTCATCATTGGTAGCTAGTGTCCTTATTCCTTTTTCATCTCCACAAATGCATTTAGGGGCCCTCCAGTCTCCTGGGCTCTGTGGAGTCTCAGGATTTGTGACGCTGAACACAGACAGCACTGCTTGGCAATGAAGCATGGCATTTCTCTCTTATGTGCTTCTTTAACTGCTGTGTCATTATCAAACTTTTCACATGTACCGTGTTCTCTAAGAGGTTGTAAATCCTTGAAGGCAAGTCCAATGTCCCAGTATTTTTTATACTCCACCAGGGGGCCATGCCCAGCCCCAGGCACAAAGTGGCCTGCTACACATGACTGATCCTGCAGTTGATTGATTGCTTGGCCTGAGAGCAGGCTGGTGCAGGAGAGGAGTGGGGAATGGGACTGGAAAGTGGATTGAGGCCAGCTGAGAATGCCAAGGGAGGATTTTGACTTGAATCCTGTGACTGGAGGCACTGAAGTGGTCTTTGAACGGGGGAGTGGTGTGATGGGCAGTGTGAATAGGTGTCTTACAAAGATCAATCAGACAGTGGCGAGCAGCATTGTCTCGGGGCAGATGGTTGGCCAGCGTGAGCTGCTGTGGCTCTAGGCCAGATATGACGTGATGGGGTCTGCAGTGGAACGAGAGGAGGGACAATGCCGGACGTTTCCCCATTCACGTGGTGCTGCAGACAGGGGACAGGGAGTTCGCGAAATGTGGCCAGGTGGAACAGCAAGGTAGATAGAGGTCAGTTCGGCGTCTGATACTTTTGGTTTCCTGAGTTTGGGATAAGAGGCCTTGATATGTACAGTGGAAACCCTGCCATAAAGCTATAGGTGGATCTAAAATGTGCGGTCTCATTACTGCAAAGTTATAAAATGACCAGAGTAAGCCCGTGCTGCCAGCAAGCTGTGCGCTCCGGGAGTCTGGGAGCCAACTGCCCGTCACACTATATCAGAATGTATGCTGTTGTGAGGCAGTTTGTCACGGGGTTTTACTGTGTCCCATGAGAGACACTTCCTGCGTCTATCCTCATTCCTTCCAAAGCTGGCAGGAGGCTGAGGGTGGTTAAGCAGAGGCCCCTTCAGGCCCCCTCCTCTGTCCAGAATCCAGGGGCTTGTCTCCAGCACCCTCCTTTCACTCAGGCAAACCTCAGCCCCATGGGGCACGACCAGGACCCTGGCCTGGCCAGAGAGACTGGTGCTCACAGGAGGACGAGCAGGGCGAGTGAATGGCTGACTGGCTCTACAAAGCAGGTGTTCTATGCATGAAGAACTGCCCCCTTCCTCCTTCCAGCACGCCTTTCATGCTGCCCTGGAGGGAGGGGCCCCTTATTGCCAGCTTATCCCAACCTCCCTCCCTGGCAGGGGGTCTGGGCCCCGTTCTACTACCATCTTAATTAATGGCCACTTCCTCCCAAGCTCCACCCTGGACAGCTCCCATTGTGAAACCCTTGCTACGCAGTGCTGGAATCCGCCTGCTTGCACATTTCACCATCCATCTCTGTCCTGCTTTAGAGCCCATGAAATGAACCTGTTGCCTCTTGTAATGGCTGCTCGAGACACTGCAGTAAAAAAGACATGATGATATATTATTGGTCTGATGGCTGCTTTTATGAAAGCAACTCTAAGCTGCCACCCACTCCTATAGTCAGAGACACTTTCACTCTCCTGTGCTTGGAGCTTTAATTTTCTTAAGAACATTCCCTGCTCTGGAAGCTCTGGAGTGGCCTCTGGCCAAAAGCAGCAAATGTGGACAAGAAAAGAGCTCAGGCACTGGTGCCAGGGGGGTCTCGCAGGTCCCCTCAGGCGGCCAGGACTGGGGCAGGGCAGGGCAGGCGTGTCCATGGAGAATCTGGTCTCCTCTTTCTTCTCTGGGAGAATTGTGAGCAGGAGAGGCTGAGGGCAAGGGATCCTGAGTGAGGGGCTGGGACCAGCATCTACTCTGTGTTTTTCTTCACTCTTTTCTTATCCTGTCATGGATTGGAAAGACAAGGCACTTCATCTCTTGGCTTGAGAACCCTGACGAAAGTGACCCTGGAACAGCAGTTCTAATGCTGTTCATTGCAATCACCTGAGGAGTGTTTCAAAGACTCTGGTGCCTGGGCTTAATCCAGTCCAGAAGGCCCGGAAATAGGAGGGATTTTTGTTTCGTTTGCTTAAGCCTTTTGAAAGATCCCCAGGAGATTCTAATTTGTTGTCAAGACTGGGAACAACTGTTCTAGAACTGGTTAGGCCCTAGATGAAGGAAGTAGCATGAGGCAAATTGCATTCCTCCAGAATCTTCTGTTTTTATCTGTGTAAATCAATTCAAATTATCTGCTCTCATGCATTCTCCCTACTGGCAGCCATTTGTTTTTGATGGATAGAATCGTATATATGTATGTATGTATTATTATTATTATTAATCACTCGTCATGGCTGGTTTTTTTTTAAGCTATTTAATCTATGTTGCTTATAAAGTGCCATAGCAATGCTTCTAGAGTTTGATGCCCATTTCTGAGAACTGAGGGAAATACACTCAGGAGTGGGCTTTACTGAGTTCTGATTGGCTGAATCTGCTAGCAGCACATTTGACCCAAATGTCAGCCAGTAAGCAGAACCTCAAAACCACAGGATGCTGGGACTACTTTTGCACATGTATTGTATTCAGTCCTGTGATGTCTAGTTTGATGCATTTGCTGGCGAAACACACCTAAATCAAACCATTGATCCCAAATGAAAATACGAGCACCCGTACGTTGTATAATTCACACAAATTGTCCTCGAGAGAATAAAATGGAAACATAGTCTTGAGAAACAGATGAGTGTTCTGGATTCCCAGGTGGGCCAGGGTATGTTTACTGGGGTCCAGCGAGGCTGTCACTCACTGAAACCCCACGCATCACCTCCTTTATCGGAGGTCATGAGCGGGGGCTACTCTTCACTGCGGTGCGCAGGCTTCTCATTGCGGTGGCTTCTCTTGTTGCGGAGCACGGGCTGTACGCACGCAGGTTTCAGTAGTTGTGGCACATGGGCTCAGTAGTTGTGGCTCACGGGCTCTAGAGTGCAGGCTCAGTAGTTGTAGCGCATGGGCTTAGTTGCTCCGCAGCATGTGGGATCTTCCCGGACCAGGGCTCGAACCCGCGTCCCCTGCATTGGCAGGCAGACTCTCAACCACTGCGCCACCGGGGAAGCCCCACCCTCTTCTTTATAAGGTCTCTGTATAACCTCTTTTCTCTTTGGTCTATTGAACTCACTGAAAATAAAGAACTCACCTGACAGGTGACTTTGCCTGAAGTTTCAAGAGAAAAGAAAGATTCTATCCTGAAGACACCAAAAGGGGCAGCCCCTTGACTCCTTTGTGTATCCCTTTAGCCCTGGGCAGCCTTAGCCCCTTTGGCCAAAGGAAAATCCCTCTGCAAACTCATGTCATCGCATGGGCTCCCCCACCCTCTTTGTCATCCAGCACCTCCTTAACCCCAAACCTCTTCTGCTTTCTAACCTCCAGTTACTGCCTCACTGTCACTCTCAGTGCTCTCCTAGACCCTCTGCAGCAGGCCCACTGCTGTGGAGCGGCCAGGCCTGGCCAGAGAGGGCGGAAGTTGGCGAAAGGAGGCAGAAGGGACCTAGCGAATCCCCTGAGGTTGGCAGTGGGCTCTCTGGGTATTGGAAGGAACTTCCTTCAGGCTCCAGAATCTGATGTTCTGTTTACTTAGCAATGGACAGGAAATCCTGATTCCACAATTCCCATATTGTTTTTCCCCTCCTTGGAGTCTTAGCAGTAGAGATTTAACTCTTGTTGTTGTTGTTAAAAACTGTAGAGGATGCGATGACTAAGTCAGAAGTAAAAAGGGAAGAGAGGAGCCTAGGTTATGAGAAGTGGAGGCTTTGGGACATGCGTCAGCGTGTGAACCGTTACCTCTCCTGGCTCATTTGAGATAGACCTGCCTAGGAATAATGGGGACCTGGGATGTGACCCCTGGCTCATCCCAGCCTGAGCACATTCTTACGATGCCAAGGCATTGGACTCTGGGTCCTGCCACTGAGCGGCACAAACATGTGGATGCCCAGGTGACCCTGGACTATGCCCAGGTGTCCCCTGACCCTGCACCTGTGTTTTGAGGCAGGGGCTCACGTTCACTCAGTGTGTGAAGTAAGACACAGCCTCCAGCTGGGAAGCAGGTGCATGAGGGGAAGAGTGTGGTGGGGAGGTCTAGGTTCTAGCCTCAGCTCTGCCACGTACAGTTTGCGTGATCCTGTGGAAACACCTGTTCCCTTCTCTGTGACTGTTTCTTCCATTGTACAATGAAAAGGTTGTTTTATGGATCCCAGTGATTCTCAGTCTGGCTCCCATTAGAATCACCC